>NW_028270139.1:141863981-142235622 GCF_037043375.1 Chiloscyllium plagiosum
GAGGTTTGAAACTAGGATGAGGTGGGGGAAGGGGAAATGAGGAAGCTGTTGAAGTCCATATTGATGCCCTGGGGTTGAAGTGTTCTGAGGCGGAAGATGAGGCGTTCTTCCTCCATGCGTCTGGTGGTGAGGGAGCGGCGGTGGAGGAGGCCCAGCACCTCCATTTCCTCGGCAGAGTGGGAGGGGGAGTTGAAATGTTGGGCCACGGGGCGGTTTGGTTGATTGGTGCGGGTGTCTCGGAGATGTTCCCTAAAGCGCTCTGCTAGGAGGCGCCCAGTCTCCCCAATGTAGAGGAGACCGCATCGGGAGCAACGGATACAATAAATGATATTCGTGGATGTGCAGGTAAAATTTTGATGAATATGGAAGGCTTCTTTAGGGCCTTGGATAGAGGTGAGGGAGGAGGTGTGGGCACAGGTTTTACAGTTCCTGCGGTGGCAGGGGAAAGTGCCAGGATGGGAGGGTGGGTCGTAGGGGGCGCGTGGACCTGACCAGGTCTTTGCGGAAGGCGGAGAGGGGTGGGGAGGGAAATATATCCTTGGTGGTGGGGTCTTTTTGGAGGTGGCGGAAATGTCGGCGGATGATTTGGTTTATGCGGAGGTTTGTAGGGTGGAAGGTGAGCACCAGGGGTGTTCTGTCCTTGTTACGGTTGGAGGGGTGGGGTCTGAGGGCGGAGATGCGGGATGTGGACGAGATGCGTTGGAGGGCATCTTTAACCACGTGGGAAGGGAAATTGCGGTCTCTAAAGAAGGAGGCCATCTGGTGTGTTCTGTGGTGGAACTGGTCCTCCTGGGAGCAGATACGGCGGAGGAATTGGGAATATGGGATGGCATTTTTGCAAGAGATAGGGTGGGAAGAGGTGTAATCCAGGTAGCTGTGGGAGTCGGTGGGTTTGTATAAAAAGTCAGTGTCAAGTCGGTCGTCACTAATGGAGATGGAGAGGTCCAGGAAGGGGAGGGAGGTGTCAGAGATGGTCCAGGTAAATTTAAGGTCAGGGTGGAATTTGTTGGTGAAGTTGATGAATTGCTCAACCTCCTCGCGGGAGCACGAGTTGGCGCCAATGCAGTCATCAATGTAGCGGAGGAAGAGGTGGGGAGTGGTGCCGGTGTAATTACGGAAGATCAACAGTTCTACGTAGCCAACAAAGAGACAGGCATAGCTGGGGCCCATGTGTGTGCCCATGGCTACCCCTTTGGTCTGGAGGAAGTGGGAGGATTCAAAGGAGAAATTGTTAAGGGTGAGGACTAGTTCGGCCAAACGAATGAGTGTGTCGGTGGAAGGGTACTGTTGGGGACGTCTGGAGAGGAAAAAACTGAGAGCTTGGAGGCCCTGGTCATTGCGGATGGAGGTGTAGAGGGATTGGATATCCATGGTGAAGATGAGGCGTTGGGGGCCGGGGAAACGGAAGTCTTGGAGGTGGAGGGCGTGGGTGGTGTCTCGAACGTATGTGTGGAGTTCCTGGACTAGGGGGGGGAATAGGACAGTGTCGAGGTAGGTAGAGATAAATTCAGTGGGGCAGGAGCATGCTGAGACAATGGGTCGGCCAGGGTGGTCAGGCTTGTGGATTTTGGGAAGGAGGTAGAACCGGGCAGTGCGGGGTTCCCGGACTGAGGTTGGAAGCTGTGGGTGGGAGATCTCCTGAGGTGATGAGGTTCTGTATGGTCTGGGAGATGATGGTTTGGTGATGGGTGGGGTCATGGTCAAGTGGGCGGTAGGAAGAGGTGTCCTCGAGTTGGCGTTTGGCTTCAGCGGTGTTGAGGTCAGTGCGCCAGACTACCACTGCGCCCCCTTTATCCGCTGGCTTGATGGTGAGGTTGGGATTAGAGCAGAGGGATTGGAGGGCTGCACGTTGAGGGTGAGAGGTTGGAGTGGGGGAGGGGGGTAGACAGGTTGAGGCGGTTAATGTCCCGGCGGCAGTTGGAAATGAAGAGGTCGAGGGCAGGTAATAGGCCAGCGCGTATGTAGTAACAAGGCCTGATGTGTGGGGTTGAGGTAAGGATGTGGGAAAAAGTGCTCAAGCCTGAAACTTGGTATGGAATCCAGAGGATGCAGAGTTCCCAAGCAGAAAAATGAGGTGCTGTTCTTCTAGCTTGTGCTGAGCTTCACTGGAGCACTGCAGCAAGTCAAAGACAGATGTTGGCCAGGTAGCAGAGTGGTGTGTTGAAATAACAGGCAACTGGAACCTAGGGTCTTTTTTATGGACAGAACATAGACTGTGTGACCACTTCACAGAATACCTATACATTATTTCACCAATATAGAGGAGACCAGGGTGTTGCTGAATTTGTAGTGGACATTGGAGCCACCGACCCCTACGGTTACCTGGACTACACATCCTCACACCCTAGTCCATTCTCCCAGTTCTTCTGATTCAGCATCTGTTTCCATGGTGCCAACTTCAACAAAGGATCCTCCAAATTGCCTACCACCTTCCTCAACTGAGGATTCCTCAGCACTGTAGTTGGCAGGGCCCTCAACCGGGTCTGAGCGATCTCTTACACTTCGGCCTTCAACCCTTCTTTTCTCTTTCACTACAGCAATGTGGTACTTACCTACCATCCCACCAGCATCCCCATCCAGACAATCATTAGCCGGCATTTCTGCCACTGCAAGACACATTCTCCTCCCCTCCCTTGTCTGACTGTTCTCTCCGGGACACCGTAATCCACGCCCTCACTCCCAAAACTCTCCCACAGCCTCATGGCACCTTCTCCTGTAAGCACAGAAGGTGTAACATCTGTCCATTTACTTCCTTCCTCCCTGTCTCCAAAAGCCTAGACTTCCCTTCCAGGTGAAGCAGTGCTTTACGTGCACTTCACTTAGTCTACTGCATTCACTGCTCACAATGTGGCTCCCTGCACCAAGTGTAGGCAGGGTGACTGCTTCACACAACAGCTACATTCTGTCCACAAGAAAGACCCTGAGCTTCCAGTTGGCTGCCATGTCAACACATCACCTGTTCCCTGTGTGACCAGTGTAACCAGGAACTATTAACTGAGACAAATTACAGATTGTGGTGTAAAAACAGCTTTGGGAATTTAATTCTGTTCAGTCATATTATCTCTACTCATTTGGAAAGTATTTTCCACTCTAGAATAATTCTGTTCGCTTGGAAATTTGTTTCAGATATTGAGTCATACGTGAACCAAATCTTTCTGGAACTTAATTCTGGCAAGGTCACAGGCAGTTTCCATTGTAGATTGAGGTATTGCGTACAGGTATTGAAATTTATTCTTGCATTTCTTTACAGCTGCAGGCTGCATTTTCTGACACTGCACTGGCCATAAAGTCTGTATATAAACAAGACCAGTTCCGTAACTTACAATGGACAGCTGCCTCTTTGGGAAATGTCACTGCTCTGTTACTGAGAGGAGGTCGAACTCAAGATGCTTGGTCAGTATTGTGGAAAGTCATTTAATTTAAACAGTTATATTCATATAGAAGGGCATATTTCATACCTTTTATATATTCTGGACAAGCTATTAATTATCCATTTTTGAAAATCTGTTTTGGTCATAAGACATCTATCCCAGAATAGAATACAGGGGAAAGTAGACATTAACACTTGACTGAATGGGATTATACTTTTCTTTACTCTGCCAGGTGTTTATATTTAACACCAGGCAATGGTTTTGGTCTCAGTTAGCTCTAAAGGATCTCTGACAAAGTTGGAAACTCTGAACAACAATTCAAGGGTTATGAGCCTGTGACATGAAACTAGCTCAGGATAATGGTTAACATCAATGTAGCAGAAAGTGTTATCCAGTCATACAGCACGGAAACAGGCCCTTTGGCCCAACTCATCCGTGCTGACCAGGTTTTCCTATCTATGTACCTGTCCACATGTCTTTTAAAAGTCTCCAGAAGTTTGAAATTAAACTTTTGCTGGGCAAAAGTGGAGAGAGTTTAATTCACTCACTGCCTTCAGGTGGAAGTGCTGAAATGTTTCCTCATTCAGACTCATGACAATAGAGTATCTGAAACATAAAGTGTTCTGTTCTGACATATCCACCATTTTGTAATTGATGAGCACAAAACTTCAATTAAGTGAAGGAAAAAATTAGGTGTGACAACTGCTTTGAAGCTGGGCTGATGGAGACTTTAGATAGAGTTAAGTAGCATCTACAGTGCAAGTAGCTCACTCCGTCTTGTTGGTAAATGCCAATGTAATCTTTCTCTACCTTGTCCCATTCCCATGTCCCTCTGTTCCCTTTATTCTCACTTATCAACATCTGCTGAAATGCATCAATGCTATCTATCTTCAAGCTACCCTGTGGTGACAAGTTTTGCATACATATAATTCCTGTAGAGTTTAGTCTAGATTTAATTATTTGATCTGTTGGGTGATTATCATCAATTTGGGTTCCCCTTGTTCGTGACCCACCACAAGTGGAAATTCTTTCTCACTGATAAGACCCTTTGCAATCCCCTATCTAACATCTTTATTTGACATAGAGCTACATATGGTTAATTTTACTTGAGCTGCTATGAGTACTTGTTTCATCTCCCAGTGGTGCCTCAAAAAAACATCACCCCCAAGGGGTTTGAAAGAGTAGGTAAGGCAAAACCGTTTTCCATGGACGAACTAAAGGATGTGGGTTTATGGTAATTGGCAAAAGAACCAGAAGTAGCATTAGGATTTTATATGGGCAGTGTGTTATTGAGATTGGCAGTGCACTGTCTGAAACAATAGTAGGAGCAGATTCAGTCCTCCTATCTCAAGGAATTGGGTAAATTCTTGACAGGATCACAAGGAGCAAGATTAATTGAATTAATTTATCAATATTTATGTATGTCCAATAACCGTATCATCTTTATTGCCAGGGGGATGCTGCAACTTTTTAAAACTAACAACAGGGTTCCTGGGTAAGTTGCTTCTGTTGATAGTCATCTTTTCAAATTAATGTCTTATGGAGCTGTATAGTTTGTCTGCACATGACGCAAAGATAAGTGGAAGGAATGTTGAGGCTGTAGAAGGACTTAGAGTGGGCAAAGAAGTGGCAGGTGGAATACAATATGGGAAAGTCTAAGGATTAAGAACTATGGTAGGAAGAGTAGAAGTGTAGCCTATTTTCCAAATAGTGGAAGTTTTCAGAAATCTGAAGACAAAAAGGGACTTGGGAGTCCTAGTTCATGATTCTCTTAAGATCAATGTGCAGCTTCATCTGGCAGTTTGGACAGCAAATGCAACATTAGTATTCATTTAGAGAGGGCTGGAATATGAGAGTAGAGAAGCACTGTTGAGGTTGTAGAAGACTTTGTTCACACTGCATTGTAAATATTATGTCCTAAGGCCTTGTACCTTAGGATAGATGTGCTGGTGTTGGAGGTGGATCAGAGAAGGTTTTTTTTATTCATTTGTGGGATGTAGGTGTCACTGGCTGGCCAGCATTCCTAGTAGCCCTTGAAGGTGATGGTGAGCTGCCTCCTTGAACCGCTGCAAGTCCATTTGCAGTGGGTTGACCCACAATGCCATTAGGAAGAGAATTCCAGAACTTTGACCCAGCAACATTGAAGGAACGATGATATATTTCTAAGTCAGAATGGTGAGTGGTTTGGAGGGAAACTTGCTTGGGGTGGTGTTTCCATGTATCTGCTGCTCTTGTCCTTTTTAGGTGCAAATGGTCATGGGTTTGGAAGGTGCTGTCTGAGGTGAATTTGTTGAATTTATGTAGTGCATCTTGTAGGTGGTACACACACTGCTGCTACTGATCATTGGTGGTGGAGGGGGTGGATGCTTGTCGATGTAATGCCAATCAAGCGGACTGCTTTGTCTGGGATGCTATCAAGTTTTTGAGTGGTGTTGGAGATGCATCCATCCAGGCAAGTGGGGAGTATTCCATCACACTTCTGACTTGTGCCTTGTGTGTGATGAACAGGCTTTGAGGAGTTAAGAGGTAAGTTACTCACCTCCATATTCCTAGCCTGATCTTGTAGATGTTGTTTGTGTTGAGTCCAGTTGAAGTTTGGTCAATGATAACCCCAGGATGTTGATCGTTGGGCATTTAGTGATGGTAACACCATTGAATGTCAAGGGTAGTGGTTAGATTATCTCTTATTTGTGATGGTCATAGCCTGGCATTTGTGTGGCACGAATATTATTTGCCACTTGTCAGTCCAAGTCTGGATATTATCCAGGTCTTGTTTCATTTGAACATGGACTGCTTCAGTATTTAAGGAGTCACGAATGGTGTTGAACACTTGCAATCATCATGGTTGAGGACTCTGGGTCTGAACTCAATGGAGTTTAGAAGGATGAGGGGGAGGAACCTCAATGAAACTTGGAGAATACTGAGAGGCCTGGATAAAGTAGATGTGGAGAGAATATGACCCGACATTACAGCCTTAGTGAAGGGATGACCCTTTAGAACTGAGATAAGGAGGAATTTCTTAGGACCACGGGTAACTAATCTGTGGAATTTGTTGTTGCAGAAAGCTGTGGAGGCCAAGTCATTGAGTGTATTTAAGCCAGATCAGAAGGTTTGAGATTATTAAGAGGATCAAAGCTTATGTGGAGAATGCTGCAGAGTGGGGTTGAGAAACATGTCAGCCATGATTGAATGCAGACTTGAATGGCCAAATGGCTTCGTTCTACTCCTTTATCTTATGGTCTGACCTTCAAAGTAAAGGGAGGAAAACTGTTTAAGAAGTTGCTTTATATATTTTTGCAAGCTTTTCTGGAGAATCTCAATATTGTTTTACTTTTATTCAGTAAAGAACTATTGGATGAGTTTTTGGACCATGCTAAGGAAAACAGTAACAACACTCTGGCCCTTGACTTGGTAAAACTGGCTGGTACATTCAGTTTACCTGCAACATCAGAGCTGTTTGATCGCGTGATGAATGAGTTTCAACTAACAGATGAAGAGAAGTAAGCCTGTTTGCTAATTTCATTTATAACTTGTGTTTGGACAGAGGGCAGATGGAGAAGTGTGTGTTTTTTTAATTTGTGCAAATCCACACTGTCTTGTTGGAGATTGTCATTGCCTGGCATTTGTATGGTGCAAAAGCTCCTGACCACTTGTCAACCCAAACCTGGACATTATCCAGACTTCGCTACATTACTACTTCATTATCCAAGGAGTTGCAAATAGTGCTGGACATTGTGCTGTCATCAGTGATTATTCCCATCGTGGAGGGAAGATCATTGAAGCAGCTAAGATGTTTAGGCATAGGACAGTAGACTGAGGAACTCCTGGAGCTGAGATGACAGACTTCCAACAACAGGAACCACATTACTTGTGCTCCAACCAGTGAAGTGATCTCCCCTTGATTCCCATTGACACTAATTTTATTAGGGCTCCTTTCAGTCAAATGTGCCCTTGATGTCAAGGGCAGTTACTGTCACCTCCCCTCTGGAGATCAGATGTTGTCCATGTTTTGACACAGGCTGTACTGAGGTCGGAAGCCGAGTGGTCCTGGTGAGACTGAATGTGAGTTTGTAAAAGCTAAAGTTGTCCAGGTCTGAGATTTGTTGCAAAGCAAAATTGTGGGTTTTGTAACAGTTTTCATACTCCTTTCTTTTTGTTTTCAAACAAACAGAAAATCATTGGAAGAGCTGGATGCCACCAGCAGTGACAGTAGTGACAGCAGTGACAGTGACCAAGAATAATCTTTTGATCGTTGAGTCTTAGCAAATGATCTCCTGTTGAACTCCAGAATGACTGCATAAGGATTAACCTGGGTGTTTTGTTCACTGGACTGAATGTTGCACAGATATCAGTGGACTGAAAGAATGACTTTTGCAGCTTTATCTGCTGTATTATTAATGCCATACTATAGAATTATGTAAGTATATGGAATATTAAAATGACAATATAAACTAACCTCTTTCTCAGTTACTTGCATTGTGAAAGCATCCTCATACTTAGCCTGTTGATGGCATGGTTTAAAGTTCAAGATATTTAGATGATGTAATTCCCAACTTTTTCTTTACTGACATATCAAATCAATGTTGCCATTGTTACACTGAAATCAATCCAGGCAGACACTTTGAATTTCAGTGCATGGTTGAAATGGTGGTAGCATCATTGTGATCATTGTCTGAAACACAGAAACAGAGGAGCAGAGTAGGCACACTGGCCCCTTGAATCTGCATTTACTGTTTTGTTTTATAATTGGATAATGTACCTACATTCTTACACAGGAGAATTTGGACCTATGATTCTGAGCTGTACACAGCTGGGCTATGCCTTTTGTTATATTTGGGTCTTTTGTAGATAAATTTACAGTTTATAACTGGATTTGTCAACAGGTCCATCAGTGTTATATATGATGTGACTACAAGGATGACCTTTTGTCAAGCAGTTCCTTTTATTTGACATTTGTTTAAACTTTACACTCTTTAAATTCCATTCCATGTGTTAAATTTTGATTTATTATTGTCACATATACGGAGTTGGTGAAAAGTATTGTTTTGCATGCTAACTAGACAAATGGCTAAGTATTTATACCATCAGAGTAATAGAACAGAATACAGGATATAATGTTACAGCTACAGAGTGTGTGCAGAGAAAAATTAACCCTAATATAAGGGGTCTGTTCATCATAACAGCAAGGAAGAAGCTGTTCTTAAATCTGTGTTCTTAAATGGTGGAAGACTGCCTACTATACATCTCCCTTGAGTTAAGTTGGTCCAGCAGGCTCAGATAAAAGATAGGGAGGAGGGACTTGGGGAAGGGGCGTCGGAAATGTGATAGGTGGAAAGAGGTCAAGGTGAGGGTGATAGGTCAGACTGGGGTGGGGGCGGAGAGGTCGGGAAGAAGATTGCAGGTTAGGAAGGCGGTGCTGAATTTGATGGATTTGACTGAGACAGGTTGGGGGGAGGGGAAATGAGGAAACTGGTGAAATCCGAGTTCATCCCTTGTGGTTGGAGGGTTCCTAGCCGGAAGATGAGGCGTTCTTCCTCCAACCGTAGTTTCGCTGTGGTCTGACGATGGAGGAGTCCAAAGACCTGCATATCCTTGGTGGAGTGGGAGGGGGAATTGAAATGTTGAGCTACAGGGTGGTTGGGTTGGTTGGTCCGGGTGTTCCAGAGGTGTTCCCTGAAACGCTCCGCAAGTAGGCGGCCCGTCTCCCCAATATAGAGGAGGCCACATCGGGTGCAAAGGATGCAATAGATGATATGTGTGGAGGTGCAGGTGAATCTGTGGCGGATATGGAAGTTTCCTTTGGGGCCTTGGAGGGAGGTGAGGGGGGAGGTGTGGGCGCAAGTCTTGCACCTCCTGCGGTTGCAGGGGAAGGTGCCGGGAGTGGAGGTTGGGTTGGTGGGGGGTGTGGATCTGACGAGGGAGTCATGGAGGGAGTGGTCTTTACGGAATGCTGATCGGGGAGGGGAGGGTGTCCTCTGGGACACCCGGACCAACCAACCCAACCACCCTGTAGCTCAACATTTCAATTCCCCCTCCCACTCCACCAAGGATATGCAGGTCTTTGGACTCCTCCATCGTCAGACCACAGCGAAACGACAGTTGGAGGAAGAACGCCTCATCTTCCGGCTAGGAACCCTCCAACCACAAGGGATGAACTCTGATTTCACTAGTTTCCTCATTTCCCCTCCCCCCAGCCTGTCTCAGTCAAATCCATCAAATTCAGCACCGCCTTCCTAACCTGCAATCTTCTTCCCGACCTCTCCGCCCCCACCCCAGTCTGACCTATCACCCTCACCTTGACCTCTTTCCACCTATCACATTTCCGACGCCCCTCCCCCAAGTCCCTCCTCCCTATCTTTTATCTTAGCCTGCTGGACCAACTTTCCTCATTCCTGAAGAAGGGCTAATGCCCGAAACGTCGATTCTCCTGTTCCCTAGATGCTGCCTGACCTGCTGCGCTTTTCCAGCAACACATTTCCATCTCTGATCTCCAGCATCTGCAGACCTCACTTTCTCCCTTGAGTTAAGCTCAGTGATGTTCATGCCTCTCGTCAGTCCAAATCTGGATCCAGGCATATGGGCACGGGCTGCTTCATCTAAGGAGTGAGAATATATTTCATGTTTCCAATTACGTATGACTATTTGGCTGTGTGATTAATTAATCTTAATGTAGTGTCTACACTCCCATGAAGTCCTTTTGAAAACCTTGAACAGCAACAGCTACCTGAGAACAGCTATTCTGGATGAATCAGGACATACAGATCCTGCTAAAACCCAGGCATGAGGCCTTCAGATCAGGAGACCCACTCAAGTATAAGGAATCCAGTATGACCTTCCACTGAGCCATTAAGACATCCAAGGACCAATACCGATCCAAACTAGAGACCCAGACAGGCACCCAGCGACTATGGCAAGGACTGAATGACATCACAGGTTCTAAAAAGAGACAGTGCAAGATAGCAGACGATGACGCATCCCTCCCAGATCATTTCAATGCCTTCTGTGCTGGCTTTGAGCAGAATTTCCGTGGAGAGGTAACACCTATTCCAACAAGTCCTGATGAACCTATCCAAACAGTGGCTGCCTCAGAGGTCAGATCAGGTTTCCTTCATGTGAATCCAAGGAAAGCGATGGGACCAGATTGAGTACCAGACCATGCGCAGATCAACTGGCAGAGGTCTTCTTGGACATCTTCATCCTCTCCCTTCAAACTATCCTGGCTTGTTTCAAGAGGGACAACATCATCCCTGTGTCTAAGAAGGCTCATGCAGCATGTCTCAATGACTACCACCCACTGGCCCTAACTTTGGTGGTCATGAAGTGCTTTGAAAGGCTGGTCATGGCATTAATCAACTCCAGCCTCCCCACTACTCTTCACCCACTCCAATTTGCCTATCGGACCAACAGATCCACGTCAGATGCCATATCACTTGCTCTTCACTACTTCCTGGAACACCTTGACACCGAGAACAGCTATGTAAGAATCCTACTCATTAACTACAGTTCAGCCTTCAACACTGTTAGCCCCTCGAGACTGATTACTAAACTTAATGATCTCAAATTAAGCCCCATTCCCTGCAACCGGATCCTCAGTTTCCTGACCCACGGGCCGCAGTCGGTGAAGATTGGGGACAATATTTCATCCTCACTAAAACTCAACACTGATGCCCCCCTCCCCTCCCCCCCCCCCCCCCCCCCCCCCGCAGGGGTGCATACTCAGCCCCCTACGTAATCACTGTATACACATGACTGCATCGCCAAATACCCAACTCATGCCATTTACAAGTTCGCTGATGACACCACCATAGTAGGTCGAATGTCAGATGGCGACAAAACAGACTATCGACGGGAGGTGGAAGAACTGGAAAAATTGTGCACAGAGAACAACCTAGCTCTGAATGCCGGCAAAAGCAAGGCTGTTGACTTTCGGCGGGATGTTACTTATGCCCCACCCCACACACAGGCAGGCATGCACGCACGCGCATGCACACAGGCACATGCACACGCACGCAAGTGCACGCATGCATACACAAACACACACATCAAGCTCCTGGGAGTGGTCATCCATGACCAACTTTGTTGGACTCTTCATGTGAATGCACTGGTTACAAAGGCCCAACGACGTCTCCTCTTCTTCAAGCAGCTGAGGAAGTTTGACATGATGGGGAATACCCTTGCCAACTTTTATAGCTGCGCCATCGAGAGCATTCTGGCTGGATGTATCACTGCCTGGTATGGCAACTGTACCATTCAAGTTCAGAGATGGTTACAGAGAGTGGTGAACTAAGCCCAGACCATCACAAAGGCCAACCTCCTATCTATAGAATCCATCTACCAGGCCCGCTGTCAAGGAAAGGCCACCAGCATTCTCAAAGATCTATCCCACCCTGGGCAATGCTTTTCTATAACCTCTACCATTAGGGAGAAGATACAGAAGCCAGAACACATGCACCAGCCGGTTTCGAAACAATTTCTACCCTACTGTTGTTAGAATACTGAATGGCCTCCCAACCTTAACATTCGCCTGTATCAGTATTTTGTTTTTGCTGCTGTTTACCTATTATTTACTTATCTATGCTACTTAACTATGTCGTGCGAGCAATACAGGCAGATCACAAAGCTTCTCACTGTACCTCAATACATGTGACAATAAATTCAAATCAATTCAATTCAATTCAACAAGCAATTCCAGAGCGAAATGAGTAAACAGTATGGAGTCATAGAGACCTTGCCCATGCTGCTATGCCATGTCCCTCACATAGTCAAAGAGATGTATAGCACAGAAACAGACCCTTCAGTCCAGCTTGTCTATACTGCCCAAACATCCCAATCTTATCTAATCCCATTTACCGGCACTTGGCCCATATCCCTCCAAACCCTTCCTATTCATATACTCATCCAGATGCCTTTTAAATGGTGCAATTGTACCAGCTTCCACCATTTCCTCTGGCAGCTCATTCTGTACACGTACCACCTTCTGCATGAAAAAGTTGCCTCTTCTATATCTTTCCCCTCTCACCCTAAACCTATGCCCTCTAGTTCTGGACTCCTCCGCCCCAGAGAAAAGACTTTTGTCCATTTATCCTATCCATGCCCTTCATGATGGTATAAACCTCTATAAGGTCACCCCTCAGCCTCTGATGCTTCAGGGAAAACAGCCCCAGCCTGTTCAACCTCTCCCTATAGCTCAAATCCTCCAACCCTGGCAACATCCTTGTAAATCTTTTCTGAACCCTTTCAACTTTCACAACATCCTTCCAATTGGACGGAGACCAGAATTCCACATATGTTGAAAGCAGTTTATTTGTAGATGTCAGGAGAATAACTGAGTAGTTTTTAGCTGCAGCAAAGTAGCCAGACCTTGGTGTACGCCCTCCAAATGGCCTTTTCTACTGACTAGGATCATAGAATCCCGATACTGTGAAAACGGGCCATTTGGCCCAACATTCCACACTGACCCTCCAAAGAGTACCATACCCATTCCCTTGCCCTATTACTCTAAATTTCCCCAGGCTATTCCTAACCCCCACATCCCTGAACATTATGGGCAATTAAACCTGTACATCTTTGGATTGTGGGAAGAATTCAGAGCACCCAGATGGAAGCCAGTACAGACACTGGCACAATGTGCAAACTTCATGCAGAGTTGCCTGAGGCTTAAATCAAACCCAGGTCCCTGGTGCTGTGAGGGTTAAAAGCTAATTGTGATTCAGCTCATGGAAACCCTGACAATGAGGATTGACTCCTGTAACACAAGTGCCTTGAGGAGGACATGACTCCCCTGTTGAGAGTTAGCAGCTTTGTTCACTACCACAGCAGCAACACCAGGATGAGCTAAACACAGTTCTACTGCAGCCCAGGTTATCCTATTGAGTGAGGAGCAGATTCTGTGCTGATTCCCACGACCCAAGGATACAGGCTGGGCCAAGGGTCTGGGTCTGAAGCTAGGTCGGGGCTCCTGAAAGAGTGGAAAGATCAGCGAAAGAGGCAGATGGCAGCATCTAGAGGAATGTTGGATGTGGAACAGGAGGCTTCCTGGCCTAGCGATGAGATGGCTTCCAGCAGCCCTGCGTGGCATTCTCGTCCCGGCTGCATCGTCAGGGTATTCCATCGTTCCTTAATGGGCTTTCCCCTGAGCCCAGGGGCCATTAACTAAACTATAATGCACTTTGTTTTAATAATAAAAGTAAAAATTATGTTTCACTTCTGTCATTAATATAGGTGCTCTGGTGTGATAACAGCTTTTCACTATTTTGCATTTGAAAATGCACATGACAACACATTTCCATTCTATTCTATAAAGTAGCCATTTCTTTACCTTAGTCAGTAGCTTCTTCCACTGCTGCAGAATATTAGTTTATTCTAAAGATTTAACAATTCATTTTCATGCTGTCAAAATTGCATTGAGTGTGAGAGAAAGATTTACAAGGATGTTGCCAGGGTTGGAGGATCTGAGCTACAGGGAGAGGCTGGGGCTGTTTACCCTGGAGGGTCTGAGGCTGAGGGGTGACCTTATAGAGGTTTACAAAATTATGAGGGGCATGGATAGGATAAATAGACAAAATCTTTCCCTGGGGTCGGGGAGTCGAGAACTAGAGGGCATAGGTTTAGGGTGAGAGGAGAAAGATATAAAAGAGACGTAAGGGGCAACTTTTTCACAGAGGGTGGTACATGTATGGAATGAGCTGCCAGAGGATGTGGTGGAGGCTGGTACAATTGTAACATTTAAGATGCATTTGGATGGGTATATGAATAAGAAGACTGTCAAAGGGGCAGCACTCCAAAAACTGGTGATTTCAAATAAATCCTTTGGTCTTGTATGACTTCTGACCTTTCCACCCTAGTCTAAGACTAGAATCTCCACAGCAAGATCAGTGAAGTTTACCCTGAGAAGCACAAGGCTAAAAATATCAGGCTTCAATAAACACTGCTAGTCTTTGTGCTGGCCACATTTCTAACCTGAAAGTTTCACAAAGGTAAGCTTAGTACTGCACTTGGTCTTGTGCTGCCATGACTTTAACTGCAAAGCTTTAGTACTGTGTTCAAACTTAGAAAAGTAATTTACACACTCAATCAGGAGAGCCTTGTGCTGCTCAGGTGGATATTTAAATAATCCACCTGAGCAGATAGAAAAGTCTAACATGTCATCTGAAAGACATCTTCAAGGATGCATTAATTGCTACTTAATAGAATGAAATCTGTCTCATTTATTTGTTAATTTGAGTAATCACTTAAAGCTTCAACCTCTGCCTCACAAAGCACTATGCTGTACAGTTAGTTTGTAATGCAGACTAATACTAACAGTGTGGGTTCACTTCCTGCACCAAGTGACGTGGTGACCTTCAGGTTAAACTAGCACCAGTCATCTCTCTAATGAGAGAATAGCTCTGTGGTCCAGTCGGGCTATTAGTGATTTTACCTTTTACACATTTATAATGTTTAAATCGCTGAAATTCTCATCATGTTGTGTAACTACACCTAATGTCAAGTTAACAAGTGGATATTTGGCTGCAGCAAGCACTGTGTACCACGACACTTTTGTATGTTATTGTTCAATGAGTTTTGTGCCCCATAGCTACAGCAGAAATTACTGGGTTCTTGATTACCATGAAAATAGCCTAGAAATGAAGGGCTTGTGCTCAAAACATCAATTCTCCTACTCCTTCGATGCTGCCTGAACTGCTGTGCTTTTCCAGCACCATTCTCTCAACTCTGATCTTCAGCATCCGCAGTCCTTATTTTCTTCTAGAAGTGGAAAGCTGCCAAGACTTGCAATGGGAACTGGCATTGGCAGCACATTGACTGTCACTGAGACATTTACCAGGGCCCTGTAAACAATAAACACAAGGAATAGGCTGTTTACCCTCATTGGCCTGCTCTGTCATTTGAGATAATGGCTAATCTGATTATAGTCACAATTCCACATGCGTCCCTACTTGATCCTATCTTTGGTTCTTCCATCCAAGTCATTGTATAAAATTGTGTAGAGCTCTGTGCATTATTTCTGAACAACCTGAATAAGACTCATGCCAATTTAGTTTCCTGTTAGCCTACCTTTCAAGGCCAATAATGACACTCCCAACACTATGATTATTCAACAACCTTTATGGTACTTCATTAAATGCTTTCTGGAAATCTAGATACAGTACATTCATCAGTACCCTTTATCCACAGCCTGTCACTTGTTCAAAGACCTCTTAATTGTTTGATTAAATATGATTTCCCTTTCACAAACCACAACGACTCTGCCTTGAGCTTCTCAAATTACCCTGTGGAAACTTTAAGGGCAGCTTGTAACATTTTCTCTATGGTACGTTACGCTAACAGACCTGTAGTTTTCCGTCTTCTATTTCCCTATTGTTCTGTATAAAGGAGTTATTTTTTGCTATATTCTATCATAATAAGATCTTGCCAGAATCTGTGAAGTTCTGGAAAATTTAAGGCCAATGGATCAATATTTCATTTGCCAAGTCATTTAAGACCCAAAGACAGAATCTATCAGGACCTAGGTACTTATCAGGTCTCAAATCCAGCAGTTCAGTCAGTGCCACATCCCTGGGGATTGTAATTTTCCCCAGGTTCCTCTAGCCCCTTCATCTCCTGATTTAATGCTGCTTTTGGAATGTTTCTTGTTTTGGTTTTGTATCCTTTATAGTTGAAGGAAAATGCAAAATACTTCAATTCATCTGCCATAATTATTTTCCATAACCCATTACCAATTCTCCACATTCTCTTTCTATTAGATCAATGCTCACTTTGTTAATTCTTTTAAAAAATACATTACAGAAACTACAAACTGTTTTTATAGTTCTGGTTGGGTTTATCTTGTGTTCTAATTTTTCTCATTCATTTTTTGTAGTTCGTTTTCTGTTTTTGTAGTGTCCAATCTGCTGATCTATCTCCTGTCAAATTAATTAATTATGAATAATTAGAAGCTTTATCTTTAACCTTTCTACTTAACCATAGCTATTCCTTGAAATTGTTGCTACTCATTGGAATGTGTAAATTGAAATATCCCCTTAAATAGCTGCTATCATACCTCTATTGACCTGTCCTTCGTCCAAAAGAAGCTACCGAACTGAATCACTTCAGACATCTCTGCAATAAAGTTCCCCTACCATTTATTTCACCTTGGAGCTGTTATTAGCATCCTTTATGCTTACAATGTTTTTCTTTATGCCATGTCTTAATCTTTGAAATCATGTCCTATATTTCCAAATCCGTATTATTATGTCTTGAAAAAAGCAGATTCCTCACACCAATGATTTGATTTATTATTCTTACATGTACCTAAGTATAGTGCAAAGTTTTGTTTGGTGTGCAATAAAGGCAGATGATAACATACAAGGGCATACAGATCATAGGGCACTTGGAGCGAGGCATACAAGGTTATGACTGCACAGAAGGTGTACGAAAAGCAAGATCAACATTAGATTTGCAATTTGGGGCGTCAGTTAGCAGTCTATTAACAGCGAGAAAGAAGCCTTTCTGGAACCTGTTGGTGTGTGTGTTTAAGCATTTGTATCTTCTGCCTGATGGAAGAGTTTGGGAGAAATTATAATGGAGGTGGGAAGGGTCTTTGATAATGTTGGCTGCCTTTCTAGCAATGAGAAGTGTTGTTGGAGTCAATGGATGGTAGTTTGGCTTGTGAAATGGTCTGGACTAGGTTCACAATTTCCTGTAGTTTGTTATGGTTCTCCAGGCCGTGATTCACCCAGGTAGAATGCTTTCTATGGTGCATCTCTAAAAGTTGGTCAGAGTCCTTATGGACATGCTGAATTTCCTTAATCTCCTGAGGAAGAAGAGATGTTGTGCCTTCTTGATCATTGCATTGATATGGGTCCAGGACAGTTGTCAGGAAGGATAAAGTGAGGACTGCAGATGCTGGGGATCAGAGTCAAAGAGTGTGGTGCTAGAAAAGCTCAGCAGGTCTGGCAGCATCCGAGGAGTGGGAGAATTGATGTTTCGAGCATAAGCTCTTAGTGAGGAATGAGATTGTCAGCTCTATTGATTTAGATAGGGGCAAGACCTCCTCCTTGCTTTCTGAAGTCAATGATTAGTTCTTTAGTTTTACTGATATGGAGAGATTGTTATCTTTGCACCATGTCACCAAGCATTCTATCTCCTTCCTGTTAGAGTCATAGAGATATACAGCATGGAAACAGACCCTTCGGTCCAACCTGTCCAGGCCGACCAGATATCCCAACCAAATCTAGTTTGTCTTGGTTGAGGGTATGTTCACTGAGCTGGGACACTGATTTGCAGATGTATTGTCCCCTGTCTAGGTGACCTCTTCAGTGCTTTGGAGCCTCCTGTGAAGCACTGCTGGACTGTCTCTTCTGGAATTTATTTGGTTCCGTTCCTGTTGCTTCCGTTGCCAGTTCCGGTTGTTCATTGTAGTGGCTGGTATATTGGGTCTGTGTCTAGGTCTAGGTCTATGCTTGTTGATGGAGTTGGTGGATGAGTGCCATGTTTCTAGAAATTCTCTGGCTGTCCTCTGTTTAGCTTGTCCCAGTCAAATTTGTTATCCTGGTCATCTGTATTTATGGCTACTAGGGACAGCTGGTCATGGCTTTTAGTTAGTGTTCGTGGATGCAGATTGCCAGTTATCTGCCTGTATAGTGTTTCATGCAGTCTTTTGCATGGAATCCTGTCATGGCTTCATGGGGTGTACAGTAGGGAGCTGAGAACACATCCTTGGGGAAGATCCAGGGTTGAGGGTTATCATAGAGAAACTGCAGTTGTCTACCTTCACTGATTATGGTACGTGGGTCAGAAAGCTGAGGATCCAGTTATAGAGGATCCAGTTATATAGGTCTTGGAGTTTTAAGATTATTCTGAAGGGGTAATGGTGTTGAAGGCAGAGCTGTAGTCAATGGATAGGAGTGTGACGTAGGTGTCCTTGCTATCCAAGATGGTCTAAGGATGAGGGTAGGGCTAGGGAAATGGTGTCTGCTGTGGTTTGCTTTTTAAGTAGGCAAATTTTATAGGGGATCGAGACAGGCTGGGAGACTGAAGGTCAGAACTATTGGGCGGTAGTCATTAAGGTACATTGCATGTGTTTTCTTAGGTACAGGGATGATGGTATAAAAGTAGTATACAAGTGGAAAAATAAAGGACTGTAATGTTTGACTTTTTAAACTTTATGTCCTAGGCCTTCCCCATGACAGCTTGCTCTCCCCTGTGCTGGGCTAAGATTTGTGTTCACCAGTCGCCTTTGCCATCACCCACTGCTGGTGACCACCACTAGGCATGCCCAGCTTTGTTGCCTCTCACAATGCTTTGTCCCTGACCACTGCTATTTTTCATCTCAGCAACCAGCCTTCACCACCATGTCACTGCTGCCATGCAGGCTCACACTGGGTTCCAGCCATTGCCACACTCCATTACTGCATTAACCATCTCAATGCAGAGTCTCACTCTAGCAAATAGCTGGGAAGGAAGATGGTTTTGGAAGATTGGATCTGAGATAAGGGGGGGGATGGGAGGGAAATGAGGAAACTGGTGAAATCCACATTAATCTCATGTGGTTAGAGGGTCCCAATGTGGAACATGAGATGTTCTTCCACCAGGCGTCCAGATGGTTTTGGAAGGCTGGATCTGTGATAAGGTGGAGGGAGGGTTTCCTTCCTATCTATCAGCTCCAACCTCCTCTCTGACCTATCACCTTCACCCCCTACTTCATCTCCCTATCAAATTGTCAGCTACCTTCCCCTCCCATTTATCTCTCAGCCCCCTTGGGCCACCCCCTCATTCCTGACTAAGAGCTTGTGCTCAAAACATCTATTCTCCTGCTCCTCAGATGCTGCCTGACCGGCTATGCTTTTCCAGCACCACTCTCTTCGATTCTGTATTCTTGTACTCCAGTCATCAAGATATAAAGGCCAAAATTCAAGTAACTTTCAATTATTTTCTACTCATTAATTACATTTAAACATAGAATCCCCAAATCCCTTTAGACATCCACTGTATTTCACTTATCTAGAAAGTACCCTGATCCAAAATAGATAATCTCACACTTGTTTGCACTGAACTCCATTGGCCACAGTTTTGCTCATTCTCTCAGTCCTTTGTAATTTAATGCTGTCATCTGCAGATGCAGTCTAACTTTTGAGTAATCAGCAAATTTTGAGATAACCTTTTCTGCTGTTGTCCAAATTGTTACTGAATAATGTGAATAATTGAGGCCATAACAGATTCTTGTGAAACACTATTGAGCATAATAATATGTGGCAAGGGTACATGTAAGAAGCCTTTAAAAAATTTAATACTGAGCCACTTAAGAATATTGGACCAGATAGCCAAATGTATAGAGCATCTCAGAGAAAAGACAGTCAGAGAGACAAGGGACATATTTAGGGAGAGAATTCCAGAACCTCGGACCTTGTCAACTGAAGCTGAACGAATGGACACTGATGTTGAGCAATGAAGATTGGGAATGTTCAAGAGTGACGGAAGTCTGGAGGCCTAGAGAGAAAAAAAAAATCAAAGATATAAGGACTCGAAAGACCACTAAAATATTTTAAAGGATTAGAACTTTAAAATTAAGCTATTATTTAACAGGAGCCAGTGTATTTTCGTGGGCGCAGGAGAGATGGGTGAGATTTTATTTTTTATTGTTGGCACATGTACTTGAACCTGTTGGTGCATGTTCAAGCTTCTGTATCTTCTCCCTGACCAAAGAGGTTGGAACAGAGTATACCTGGGTGAGAGGGGTCTTTGATGTTGGCATCCTTTCTCATGCAATGAGAAGTTTAAATGGAGGTCAGCTTCCAATGATGGTCTGGACTGTGTACACAACTTCCTGTAGTTTCTTGTAATCCCATACAGAGCAATTGCCGTCTAAGCCATGATACACCCAGCTAATTGGTTCGGCCACTTTTGGAATATTGCGTGTGACTCTGGTCTCCCTCCTATCAGAAGGATGTTGTGAAACTTGAAAATATTTACAAGGATGTTGCAAGGGCTGGAGGAATTGAGCTATAGGAAGAGGCTAAATAGGCTTGGGGGTAACCCAATTTAAGTTTATAAAATCATGAGGGGCAAGGATAGGGGTCACAGACAAGGTCTTCTTCTCTGGGGTGGGGGAGTCCAGAACTAGAGGGCATAAGTTTAGCATGGGGAGGGGGTGGAGTTTCAAAGGGACCTAAAAGGCAACTTTTTCTGTGTGGTGAGTGTATGGAATGAGCTGCCAAAGGTGGACGCTGGTGCAATTACATTTAAAAGACATCCGGATGGATATATGAATAGGAAGAGTTTAGATGGATATGGGCCAAGTGCTGGTAAATAGGAGTAGATTAGTTTAGGATATCTAGTTGGCATGGAAAAGTTGAACCCAGAGGTCGGTTTCTGTGCTGTACATTTGTGTGACTATCTGTAAAGGTTGGTGAGGGTCCTTCTAGACATCCTGGATTTCCTAAGCCTCCTGTAGAAGAGGTTTTATTGTGCTTTCTTAACCGTCAAATCAATGTGGGAGGTCCAGGACAGACTATTGGTTATCATCACTCTTACGAACCTGCTACTCTTGACATAGATAGGAGTGTCCTCCTTCTTCCTGTTTGAAGTCAATGTTTAGTTCTTTTGTTTTGCTGACAATGAGAGCTTTATCATTGCACCACATAATCTAATATCCTATCTCCTTCCTGTATTCTGACTTAATTATTTGATAGCCCCGACAATGGTGGTGTTCATATGAAATTTGGCTGCAGTTGAAGAGTCTACAGGGAGTACCGCAGGGGACTGCGTATACATCCTTGCAGAGTGCCATTTGTGCAGGATTATCATGCAAGAGGTGCTGTTGCCTATTCTCATTGATTACAGTTTGTGGGTCAGGAAGCGGAGGATCCAATTTCAAGGGGGTGGAGCCAAGACCAAGGTCTTGGAGTTCTGACATTAGTTTAGTAGGGATTATAGTTTTGAAGTGGAGCTGTGATTGATAAGTAGGAGCCTGACATGGGTGTCCTTATTGTCCACACGTTCCACGAATTAGTGTAGGGCTAGGGAAACAGCATCTGCTGTGGACCTGTTGTGTCTGTAGGCAAATTGCAGGGAATCGAGGCTGGAGGGCTAAAATCAATGTCGGTCATGACCAGCCTCTCAAAGCACTTCATGTTGATGGAGGTCAGAGCCACTAGGGGGTAGTCATTGAGGCACGCTGATGTGTTTTCTTTCATACTGGGATGGTGATCATGTTGATGCAGGTGGAGATTTCAGATTGTAGCAAGGAGACATTAAAGATGGAGAATGCAAGTTAATACATGGGCAGCAGCTTTTAACTGCATTTGCAGAATGTAGAACAAGGAAGGCTAGCTAAGAATATGCTAATAGTCAAGCTTGAAAACGATGGTGAGAATGAGTTTATCAGCTGCCATAACCTTCAAAGGCAGTCAGAATCTAATCAAGGTGGCAAAAGGCAATCAAAAATGATGATTTGGAAAATCAGAAGACAAAAGGACAAATCAATTAAATTCTATTCACATGAAGTTGTATTTTAACTTAATTCGGCAATATTGAATGGTGTAAATAATCACAGTGCATAAAATGTATAAAACCAGAAAGTTTGTCATTAGTATTTAAATTCATTAAGGCAAAGATACTAAGTTCAGACCTCTTTTAACAAGTTTGAATCCTCAACCATTAACCATGGGAGACCAGAATCACACGCAATATGCATTAGTCTAACTTCAACATTTAAGAACTCTATTGAAAACCATAAACTATCAAGTCCTCATTGCAGTATGGCTTAATCCTGAACTGCTTGTTGATGGATTTTAAGGTTATTTCTCAACTCAGCTGCATAAGTTCACATTAACATTTAGGTTACTACAAATCAAGAAGCAATGGACAATTATTCCATCCATAGTTGATCATCCACAAAAAAAAACAAATGAAGCAGCTAGGCACACAGTCTGATGATTAACATCATTCAAACTAGTAACTGGTCATATTTTAATTTTCTTCCTAAATTCAAGAAGGAATCCATTGCACTTGAAAATAGAAAATATAACGCCTCTAATCAAAAACAGACGAAGGGCAAAACAAAACTGAAGTTCGGTTAACTCAACACTGTTGTAGGAAAGTTTTGGAAACTATTACTAACAAGATTATATTGCACACTTCAAATAACACAAGGCATTTAGGAAGTATCAGCACGGTTTCAACAGAAAATTATGTTTAACTTATTGAGTTATTTGAAAGAAACATCATACTGTGGTTAAAGGGAAGCCTGCAGACACCCTGTATTTGGACTTTTCTGGAAGCCATTTGGTAAGGTGCCATTATCAAAGGTTATTAGAATATAAAATTTGTACTGTAGGGCGTAACATATTAAAATGGATAGAAGATAGGTTGGCTAATAGGCAGAAAAAAGAGTATCCATAAATGTGTCTTTGATTAGCAATATGTGACAAAGTCCCACAGGAGTTTGTGCTGGACCCTCACATTTTCACAATTTAAATCAATAACTTAGCTGCCGTGCCTTTGCTTCCTCATCTAACTTCACAGACAACACCAAAACACATAGGAAAGTATATCAAAAGGATGATATAATGAAGTTGCAAGCTGATCCAGATCGATTGAGTGAGGTGGCAAAAATCTGACAGATGGCATACAATAGGTACACTTTGACAGGAATAATAAAAAAAGCTGGGCATTATATTTAGTATGCATTTCCGGATCTTATTTACGGAATATGTAAGTGCATTGGAGACAGTTCCGGGGTGGAATGAATGAGTTATTTCATGAGGATAAGCCGGACTTGTTTTCACTGCTGTTTAGAAGAGTAAAGGGTATTTGATTTAAGTGTGTAATAGCCTGAAAGATCTTGACAAGGCCTCTCATGTGTCAGTGCAGAACTAGAGAGCATTTTTTTAAATTTAAAATTCAGAATAGAGATGAGGAGAAATCTTTTCCAAGGGTTGTTCAATTTTGCGTTCGTCTCAGAAGGCCTTGGAGACGGGGTCATTAGATATTTTTAATGACGAAAGTGAATTAATTCTTGTTAGACAAAGGAATCAAAAGGTTATTAGAGATAATGGAAATTTTGAAATTGAAACAAACATCAGCCATTATATTAAATGGTGAATTTCTCCTAGTTCATATGTTTGCATGTCTGTTCTTTTTAACATTAATAGAAAATTTCCATTCCTTGTTTAATTTGGTTTTATTGATATGTGTTTGAAGGGAAAATCAACATACAGTCAGTTGAAATGATTTAGTTCGATTACAAAGTCCAATCCATAAAACGTTTATATCAAATTACAAACACATTCCCAACAATTTACTTCATTGTATCATCTACTGGAATACACTGGAACAGTCAGTGCTTACAGGGTTGGACTCCATTTTTCTGCTGTGATAACAACTGCTTTCTGCTGAATCATTCAACCTGAGTGGTACCCAAACCGACTGCATTGGCATAAGCTGAAAGGATTTCAACCACTTGCTTTGTTTCGAGAGTCACACGAGCTTCTGTCAGCCAGTCCCGTGCCACCCTTCTTGGTTCTCCACGAAGTTGATTGACAAATTTAGCTGCGAGCTCAAGGTCACCATGTTCAATGCAGAATGAAGCATACGATAACAGTCTAAATGTATCCAGGTCTTCAGGTTTAAGTTCCTCAGGAGGCTTTATTACTTGAGGCTCCATTAATAGAAAGGACTGCAGGTAGGAGAGGAAATATTGATAGAGGCTATTTCTTGTTTCATCTATCATGGCCACACGCCGTGCCATTTTCCGCACTGTGTAGAACCGATGACGTAATGTCTCTTCACTGTACACACCACGCGAGAGACACTCTTGAGGAAGAGCTTTGACCAAGGCTTGTGTAAATTTATCATCTCCACAGCTATTTGTCACAGCTTCTAGGGCTTTCTGAAGAGGTTCTGTCAGGCTATCACCAGAGGCTGTCTTTAGGGTGTACTGCAGAGCTTCTATTGAGAGCCAGAGTTGATGTGCCTTTCTCGCCTCCTCTTCCGCGATTGCATGACCTGAAATGAGCAAATATTATACAATTCATTTTAGGTGGTTGAAGAGAACACAAAACCTTTAATTATAAATGTGTCATAAAGATTTAATGTAATTATGTATATGAAATTAATGAAGATATAGTTGATTTGTCATATTTTCTATAACTGGAAAAATGCATTGCCGCAATGGCTAATAAATTGGCAGAACTGACTGAATAGCCTACTCCTATTCCACCAGAGCTTACACTTGTGGTACCAAGGTTATAAACAGTCTTGTATCATCTCACGACTGTTGCCAGGGAGAATGTTGGAGTCAGAAGTCAAAGAGGAGAGTTTGGAGCAGCAACCAAAAATAATAGCTTCCATCTTAAGTGGATCAGTGGTTAGCACTGCCGCCTCACAGCACCAGGAACCCAGGTTCAATTCCAGCCTTGGGTGACTGTCTGTATGGAGTTTGCAAGTTCTTCCCATGTCTGCCAGTTGCTATGGTTTGCCCCCACAGCCCAAAAAGGTGTGTGGGTTAGGTGGATTGGCCATGCTAAATTGTCTGTAGTGTCCAGGGATAAGCTGGCTAGGTAGATTAGCCAGGACAAATGCGGGATTATGGAGGTAAGGTGAGGGGTCTGGGTCTGGGTGGGACGCTCTTTGGAGGGTTGTTGCAGACTTGATGGACCAAATGGCCTCTTTACAAAGTGATTCTTCACATAATCGCTCATTCAATACTGGATAAAGGATAAGTAATCTGATTATTTAAAAAAACTGGAGCAATCAAGTGGTGATGAGGTACAGGGGTATTATCAGCTTACATGTGAAAACTTGTGCTGTTGAACAATATCACTAAGAGATTGCTCCTAACTGAGAAATAGGTGGCAGCTAAGGAAAAGCCGCCACTGGGATGTGATACTCTGGTTATGGTTATATAGTAAAGAATGGAACCGTGAGAACCATCCTACCTAGCTAGACGACAGACGGATAGGCATTGGTGAAAGATTTGTGGTCAATGCCAAGGGCTGCAGACAGATCAAGAAAGGAAAGTTCACTTTGTCCCAGTTAGACCAACTTTTGTGATCTGTCTTTATAATTTGAACCTTTCAGATCCAGGCATTGTTCTGCTGAATTTGTGCTACATCCCTCCAAGGCCAGTGTGTCTTGCCTTAGGAGTGGCACCACGAACAGGACGCAGTACACCTGTTTGGGTAAAGGCAAAATCCAACGAATACACAGCTTCTTCACTCAAATTCCAACTATTTGAGATAAAGCTCAGCAATCCGTTAATCCTTTTCTTATTTTTTGCATCGATGCACCATGTTTTAAATGATTTGGCTGCAAGGACACCTAACTCTGTTCCTCCAAACAAAGAACAAAGAAAATTTACAGCCCAGGAACTGGCCCTTCGGCCCTCCAAGCCTGAGTCGATCCAAATCTAGTGTCTAAACCTGTCGCCCAATTTCTAAGCATCTAAATCCCTCTGCTCCCCACCTATTCATGCATCTGTCCAGACGCACCTTAAATGAATCTACCGTGCCTGCCTCTACCACCTCTACTGGCAACGCGTTCCAGGCAACTACCACCCTGTGTGTGAAGTACTTGCCACGTGTATCCCCCTTAAACTTTTCACCTCTCGCCTTGAAAGCATGACCTCATTATTAAATCTTCACACCTTGGGAAAAGCTTATCTGTACCCACCTGTCTGGAGCCTTCATGAATTTGTAAACCTTAATCAGGTCCCCCCTCAATCTCCTTTTTTCTAACGAAAAAAAAACCTAACCAACTCAACCTCTCTTCATAGCTAGCACCTCCCATACCAGGCAACATCCTTGTAAACCTTCTCTGCACCCTCTCCAAAGCATCCACATCCTTTTGGTAATGTGGTGACCAGAACTGTACACAGTATTCTAAACATAGCCGAACTAATGACTTGTACAATATTAACATGACTAGCCAGCTCTTATACTCAATACCCCATCCAATGAAGGCAAGCATACGATCTGCCTTCTTGACCACACTATTCACCTGTGCAGCAACCTTCAGGGTACAATGAGCCTGTACTCCCAAATCTCTCTGCTCATCAACTTTTCCCAAGGAACTTCCGTTCGTTATATAATTCGCTATAATTCTAACTATAGAATTAGACTTGCCTAAATGCATTACCTCCCATTTGTCTGGATTGAACTCCATCTGCCACTTTTCCGCCCAACTCTCCAGTCTATCTATATTCTTCTGTATTCTCTGACAGTCCCTTATGCTTTCTGCTACTCTACCAATCTTAGTGTCATCTGCAAATGTGCTGATCATACCATCAGTGCCCTCTTCCAGATCATTTATGTATATCACAAACAACAGTGGCCCCAACACTGATCCCTGTGGAACACCACTGGTCACCTTTCTCCATTTTGAGAAACCCCCTTCAACTACTACTCTGTCCCCTGTTGCTCAACTAGTTCTTTATCCACCTAGCTAGAACACCCTGCACACCATATGACTTCACTTTCTCCATTAGTCTACTATGGGGAACCTTATCAAATGCCTTCCTAAAGTCCATGTATATGACATCAACAGCCCTTCCTTCATCTATCAACTTGGTCACTTCCTCAAAGAACTCTATTAAGTTGGTAAGGCACGATCTCCCCTGCACAAAACCATGTTGCCTATCACTGATAAGCCCATCCTTTTCTAAATATAAGTAGATCCTATCCCTCAGTACCTTCTCCAGCAACCATTCAGAAAATATTCCGAATTGTCTTTTAGAACCAGAAGGGGTTTTGTAACAACCCAGTAGCATTATTGGCACTGGACTTTAAACTTGTGAGTCAGGTGGGGAAGAAAGGGAAAAGGAAAGCCACAGGGAGTATGGAGTCAAATAGAAAGATAAAATAGCAGCAGGTTAGCATGTATGCAGGGTTTAAGTTCAAGGCAGACGAGGAATGAAGCAAAAAAGGAAGGATAACTTAGGTAGAGGTGATGGAAATCATGGGGATAAGAAAATTAGCATTAAGGTGCTTTACCTGAATGCTCGAAGCATTCGAAACAAAGTAGATAAATTAACAGCACAAATCATCGTAAATGATTATGATGTGATAGGCATCACAGAGGCGTGGTTGCAGGGGGTTGAGGACTGGCAACTGAACATCCAAGGACTTGCAACTGATCGAAAAGACAGGGAGTGGTTGCTCTGTTAGTTAGAATGAAATTAAATCTATGGCATTAAATGATATAGGGTCAGATGATGTGGAGTCTGTGTGGGTGTAGTTAAGGAAGCACAAAGGCAAAAAAAAACCATAATGGGAGTTATGTACAGACCTCCCAGCAGTGGTCAGGATCAGGAGCGCAAGATGTACCAGGAAATAGATAGAGCATGTCAGAAAGGCAAGGTCACAGTGATCATGGGGGGACTTCAATATGCAAATAGACTGGACGAATTATGTTGCCAGTGGATCCAAAGAAACGGAATTCATGGAATACTTACAGGATGGCTTTTTTGGAACAGCTTGTGATGGAGCCCACAAGGGAGCAGGCTATTCTGGACTTAGTGCTATGAAACCAGCCAGACTTTATAAAGGATCTTAAAGTCAGGGAACACTGAGGAGGCAGTGATCATAATACGGTAGAGTTCAGTCTGCAGTTCGAAAGAGGCAAAATCGGATGTAATGGTGTTACAGTTAAATAAAAGGTAATAACGCGGCATGAGAGAGGAACTGATGAAAATTGACTGGAAGCAGAGCCTAGTGGGGAAAACAGTAGAGCAACAACGGCAGGAGTTTCTGGGTGTAACTGAGGTTCATCACAAAGAAAAGATTACCGGGGTTTAGGGGTGGGGGTGGTGGGGTATTAGACAACCATGGCTGTCGCAGGAATTCAAGAAATGTATCATAGAAAAAGAGCCTATAAAGTGGCCAAGAGCACTGGGAAATCAGAAGATTGGGAAGACTACAAAAACAAACAGAGGATAACAAAGAGAAATAAGGAAGGAGAGGATCAAATATGAAGGTTAGCTAGCCAGTAATATTAGAAATGATAGTAAAACTTTCTTTCAATACATAAGAAACAAACGAGGGGCAAAAGTAGAAATTGGGCTGCTCCAAATTGATGCAGGAAGGCTAGAGATGGGAGATAAGGAAATAGCTGAAGAACTTAATAAATACTTTGTCAGTTTTCACAGTGGAAGACACGAGTAATGTCCCAACAATAAAGGAGAGTCATGGGGCAGAGTTGAGTATGGTAGCCATTACAAAAGGAGAAAGTGCTTGAAAAGCTAAAAAGGTCTAAAAATTGATAAATCTCCTGGACCAATGGGCTACATCCTAGAGTTCTGAGGGAGGTAGCTGAAGAAATAGTGGAGGCGTTTGTTGTAGTCTTTCAAAAATCACGGGAGTCAGTGAAAGTCTCAGATGATTGGAAAATCGCTGTTGTAATCCCCTTGTTCAAGAAAGGATCAAGTGGGCAGCACGGTGGCACAGTGGTAAGCACTGCTGCCTCACAACGCCAGAGACCCAGGTTCAATTCCCGCCTCAGACGGCTGACTGTGTGGAGTTTGCTCCGGTTTCCTCCCACAGTCCAAAAATGTGCAGGTTAGGTAAATTGGCCATGCTAAATTACCCCTAACACCTAACACTATGGGCAAGTGTAGGGGTAAATGTAGGGGAATGGGTCTGGGTGGGTTGCACTTCAGTGGGTCAGTGTGGACTTGTTGGGCTGAAGGGCCTGTTTCCGCACTGTAAGTAATGTAATGAAATCTAATAGATGGAAAATTATAGGCCGATTAGCCTAACCTCGATTGTAGGTAAAATTCTAGAATCCATTGTTAAGGATGAGAATTCTAAATTCTTGGAAGTGCAGTGTTGAATTAGAACAAGTCAGCATGGACTTAATAAGGGGAGGTCATGCCTTACAAACCTGTTAGAGTTCTTTAAAGAGGTAACAAGTAGGTTAGACCAGGGAAACCTAGTGAATGTTATCTACCTGGGCTTCCAAAAGGCCTTTGATAAAGTGCCTCACGGGAGGCTGCTGAGTAAGGTGAGGGGCCCATAGTGTTCAAGGTGAGCTACCAGCATGGATTGAGGATTGGCTGCCTGACAGAAGGCAGAGAGTTGGGATAAAAGGGTTTTTTTTCCAGAATGACAGCTGGTGACAAGTCACGTCCCGCAGGGTTCGGTGTTGAGGCCCCAACTGTTCACTTTATATATAAATGATCTAGAAGAGGAGACTGGGGCATTTGGGCGAAGTTCGCAGATGATCCGAAGCGAGGCAGACAGGCAGGTGGTTCGGAGGAGGTGGGGAGGCTAGAGAAAGATTTAGACAGTTTAGGAGAGTGGTCCAAGAAATGGCTGATGAAATTCAACATGAGTAAATGCGAGGTCTTGCACTTCGGAAAAAAGAACACAGGCATGGACTATTTTATAAACGGTGAGAAAATTCATAAAGCCAAAGTACAAAGGGATCTGGGAGTGCTAGTTCAGGATTCTCTAAAAAGGTTAACATGCAGGTTGAGAAAGCAAATGTAATGTTGTCATTTATTTCAAGAGGGTTGGAATGTAAAAGCAGTGAGGTGCTACTAAGACTTTATAAAGCTCTGGTTAGGCTCCATTTAGAATACCCTGTCCAATTTAGGGCCCCATCCATCAGGAAGGATGTGTGTTTGGACATTCACAAGGATGATCCTGGAATGGTAGGCCTAATATACGATGAACTGCTGAGGATCCTGGGATTGTATTCATTACAGTTCAGAAGGTTGAGGGGAGATCTAATAGAAACTTACAAGATAATGCGTGGCTTAGAAAGGATGGATGTTTGGAAACTGTTTCCGTCAGGCAGGCATACTAGGACCCGTGGGCACAGCCTTAGAATTAGAGGGGGTTAATTTAGAATGGAAATGAGGAGACATTTCTTCAGCCAGAGGGTGGTGGGCCTGTGGAATTCACTGCCGCGGAGCACAGTGGAGGCCAGGACGTTAAATGTCTTCAAGGCAGAAATTGGTAAATTCTTAATCTTGCAAGGAATTATGGGATACGGGGAGAGTGCGGGTAAGTGGTGTTGAAATGCCCATCAGCCATGATTGAATGGCGGAGTGGACTCGATAGGCCGAATGGCCTTACTTCTACTCCTACTTCTTATGGTCTTACGTTACCACCTTTATGGTGGCAAGGTTTTATTATGGTGTTTAGTATGGAATACCAAAATGTTGACTGAACAATGATGGAATTTTGCAATATCTGCCAGGATGGTATGGAGATCCTGGTGTTCTCAAAACATTGCTGCTCTCTTTCTCAGAGTAGGTTGCAGAGGAAACTGCTGATGACATAATCTTGGTGAACTGGTACAGTGAAGCATGCAGGTAGGACATACTGCAGCCACAGTGTGCTAATAATATGGAAGCAGATTTTAAGCCCAAAATGGCAAAAATCCAATCAATCCAACTGGGAATCGACTCAAGTCGTATCACTGCAGTCATAGGTGGGAAAGAAAGGTATGACCATAAAGATGGTAGCAATGTCAATAATGTTACTGGATTGTTACAAAAACCCTTCCAATTCTTCAATGTCTTTTGAGGAAGAAAATGTGCCATCCTTGCCCAGTCTGGCCTCTGATTCCAGAATGTCTCTTGCGTGGTTATCTCATTACTCTCAGAGATGATCAAGAAAGCAATTCAGTGTATCAGTTTGCAATAATAAAACTTAATAAGAAAGTGGGCAGCACGGTGGCTAGCACTGCTGCCTCACAGCGCTAGAGACTCGGGTTCAATTCCCACCTCAGGCGACTGTGTGGAGTTTGCATGTTCTCCCCATGTCTGCGTGGGTTTCCTCCAGGTGCTCCGGTTTCCTCCCACAGTCCAAAAATGTGCAGGTTAGGTGAATTGGCCATGCTAAATTGCCCGTAGTGTCAGATGAAGGGGTAAATGTAGGGGAATGGGTCTGGGTGGGTTACGCTTCGGCGGGTCGGTGTGGACTTGTTGGGCCGAAGGGCCTGTTTCCACACTAAGTAATCTAATCTAAATGCATCAGGGTGTGCCTCATGCAGTACCCAAAGGACTGCCACAATACCAGAAATTAGCTGACTGGCACTTTCTCAAGGGCATCTAGGGATGGACTATACATTCTGGCATTACTGATGGCAGCCAAGATGCTGGGAAGAGATTTTTAGGAATGCAATTGTCAGAACTGGTTCACGATTTCTTCCTTGTGGTAGTCTTTGTCATGAAATAAAAACAATGGAAACATATATTCACACCAACAAATATGTATGGGTAGGTGAAGATTAATATAATCAAGTGTGGTGCCAACCAGTTTGTATCTAAAAGACAAATTATTTCCCATCTCTAAACTGAGCTTTATAGACAGAGAGGAGCTCAAGAGATGAGTCATTTGTCAGAACACCCATAATCTGGCCTGCTATTGTAGGCAGTGTTTACATGGTTGATTTTAAGTTTCAGATCAACATTGAAAAATTAATTCACTCATCCAGTGACAATAATGATAATAAAACAGTGACCAATTCCAGCAATACATTGAGTGTCCAGGCAGCACTCAATAAGCATTAGGCAAGAGAGAGTGAACTTTAAAAATATAAATTACCTGGAAAAAAAATAATTTTATGACTCTTCACTCTGACTTTTTCTCAAAAAATCCGATAAGAATTATTTTTCTGTAAGTATCTCACCAACGTTTTGTTAAATTTAGGCAAAACACTGGCTATGACGAGTAATTACTCACTCTCCATTGCTTGTTCAATACCCTTCAACCGAGAATAAGCTGCATTCATGTCTCTTGTAAAATTGTCCAGTTGTTCCTGAGACAAGCGTCTGAATTCAATGTCATATTCAGATAGTTTTTGTTGCAATTCCTGCAAGTTAAAAAACAATGCAATCAAGTCGTAATTTTTTTTAAAAAATATTAAAAAAAAGCACTAAGAGTTACACGTAACTCAATCCACTTGGCTCGAAACATACTATCTCTCTTCAAAGTTTGAGAGAAGATTTGTAGCTCGGGTGCTCGTTGCTGTGGTTCTGTTCGCCGAGCTGGAAGTTTTTGTTGCAAACGTTTCGTCCCCCGTCTAGGTGACATCCTCAGTGCTTGGGAGCCTCCTGTGAAGCGCTTCTGTGGTGCTTCCTCCGGCTTTATAGTGGCCTGTCCCTGCCGCTTCCGGTTGTCAGTTTCATTGTCCGCTGTAGTGGCCGGTATATTGGGTCCAGGTCGATGTGTTTGTTGATGGAGTTTGTGGATGAGTGCCATGCTTCTAGGAATTCTCTGGCTGTTCTTTGTTTCGCTTGCCCTATAATGGTAGTGTTGTCCCAATCAAATTCATGTTGCTTGTCGTCTGCGTGTGTGGCTACTAGGGATAGCTGGTCGTGTCGTTTCGTGGCTAGTTGATGTTCGTGGATGCGGATCGTTAGCTGTCTTCCTGTTTGTCCTATAGTGTTTTGTGCAGTCCTTGCATGGGATTTTGTACACTACCCATGTACGTTTGCAACAAAAACTTCCAGCTCAGCAAACAGAACCACAGCATACTATCTCTCTGTTACTCTGCAGTCTTCAGTGGAAACCGAAAATTCGGTGGAGTGATTTTTTTTTCAGACAACTGACCATTCCAAATTTAATATGAACACACTATGAACAGTGGGAAATGCACACAATTATTTTACTTTGCCATTAATGGCTTAATTTTCAGAGTGCATTTACCTCCTGATATTTTCCTTTGACTTCCTGTTCCTGAATCTTCAGTACCTCCCTCAGGTGATCTGTGTGAGCAGCAGCTTGCCTGCGTAGTTGAGTTCGCAACTCTGCCTCCATCACTTCACGTACTTCCTCTGCCTGAATTTGAAAAGAAGAATGTACTCATTTTACTTGACATTTCTTGACTCCCATCACTGCAATTGTAACACAACCAATTTGACTTAGAATCAGCACGGAAACAGACTCTTCGGTCCAACTCGTCCATACTAAATTAATCTAGTCCCTTTGCCAGCATTTAGCCCATATCCCTGTAAGCTCTTCCTATTCGTGTACTCATCCAGATGCCTTTTAAATTCTGTAATTGTACCACCCTCAACCACTTCTCTGGCAGCTCATTCCATGCACGCACCACCCTCTGCATGAAAAAGCAGTCCTTTAGGTCCCTTTTATATTTTTCTCCCCTCACCTTAAACCTATGCCCTCTAGTTTTGGACTCCCTTAACCTGGGACAAAAACCTTGGTGATTCACACTATCCACGCCCCTCATGATTTTATAAGATCATCCCTCGGCCTCCAACACGCCAAAGAAAATAGCCCAAACCTATTCAGCTTCTCCCTAGAGCTCAAAACTCTCCAACTCCGGCAACATCCTTGTAAATCTTTTCTGCACCCTTTCAAGTTTAACAGCATCCTTCCTATAGTAGGGAGACCAGGAATGAAAGCAGTACCAAAAGTGGCCTAACCAATATCCTGTACAACTGCAACATGACATCCCAACTGCTATGCTCTGACCAATAAAGGCAAGTGTCAAATGCTTTCTTCACTATCCTATCTATCTGAAACTCCACTTTCAAGGTACTATGAACCTGCACCCCAAGGTCACTTTGTTCAGCAACACTCCCCAGGACCCATACCATTAAGTGTACAAGTCCTGCCCTGACTTTCCTTACCAAACTGCAATAACTCACATTTATCTAAATTAAACACCATCTACCACTCCTCAGCCCATTTGCCCATCTGTTCAAAGTCCTGTTGTACTCGGAGGTGAACCTCTCTGATGTCCACTGCACCACTAATTGGTGTCATCTGCAACTAATGATTCCTCCTATAGTCACACCCAAATCATTTATATAGATGACAAAAAGCTTGAGCAATTGGCAGCTCTTCTTGAACACACAGTTAATCATAACTCATGAAGTGCTCTGTAATTCCCGTGCATAGAACATGATGCACTGGCAAGAGTTACGCACTGGTGTAAAATTACAGCAATTCAGTGATTTACAAAGAACTTGACCATTAAAATACGTAGCAGTGAATATTAAAATCTAAGTAACCATACTTTATATCTGCTAGATATTGTTAGTAAAACCTGCGCTTTACCTTTTTGTCCCTTTCAAGAAGTATTCCTGTTTGATAATGCTCCAAGGCTTTTGCCACTGCTACATCCAAAGTTTTCTTGTGCTCTAGCTTCTGATGCTCAAGAGCCTTTTCAATGTGCTGCTGTTCCCGCACATGCTGTTCTGCCAACTCTCTGTTCAACTGGTCAATACGACGATGGGCATGGGCAATCAATGAGTTGAGGTCATCAGTGCTCAGCTGGCCAGCTACAGTTGGAAACAACATTAAAAAAAAAGAGTATGGATCAAGTACATTCTGTGGCAGTAAAGGAGATAACCACCATTCATTTGTCATTAAAATATTAGTATTGCAAAGTTAAATATAGACAAAATATTTCATTGAATTAAAATGTCAATTATACAACTGCATGCCAATTACTTCACAGACACAGTATGTATTAATTTGCATACAGCTTACTATAGAAGCTCACATTCGAAACCCATACTCGGGGAATACATTTTTTGCACAGTAATGTTGCAGACGGTTAAAAAAATAATTCCATAGAGTAAGTATTTGCTAGGTCAGTAGGGTTGAAAATTCTTTCATTAGAAGTACTCTCAAAACAGAAGTTAGGTATGCCATATTCACCACTCAGGAATAAAGCGGCATTCTCCCATCATTTATTGTGATTGTTAAAAGGTCACATGGTTAAAGAACATGATGGCATAAACTCAAATTCTGATGTAAACCTGATTATTAAGTAAATGTAACATATACACAAAAGACAGCAGGCACCAATTAAAACAATAGAAGGAGGGATCAGAACCATCAGTTACTGTTTCAGATTAGGAGTTCTGACGAAACGTTATTGACCTGAAACATTAACTCTGCTTCTGTCCACAGATGCTGCCTGACCTGCTGAGTATTACCAGGATTTTCTGCTTTATTTCAGATTTCCAGCATCTGCAGTAATTTGCTTCCGAAATTCCAGTTGCTCAATAAGTTAACAAATGCTTTTGTCAGAAAAGTGGGTTACCCTAAGGACCAGTGCTTGGGCCTCAGCTGTTCACAATATGGTCAACCGAGTACAATATTTCCAGGTTTGCAGACAACACAAAACTGGATTGGAGAATAATGGTGAAGAGGACTTAGAGGCTTCAGAGAGATTTGGATAAGTTAAATAAGTGGACAAAGACGTAGCAGATGCGGTCCAATGGATAAATGTTAGATTGTCCATTTTGGTAGGCAAACAGAATCATATAGTATCATTTTATTACTGACAGATTGAGAAAGATTGATGTACAAAGGGATCTTTGTGCCCTCATACACAGGTCATTAAAATAAGCATTCAGGTCCAGCAAACAATTTGTAATGCAAAGTGTGTATAGTGGTCTTTATTGTAAGACATATCAAGTACATCTGCAAGCAAGTCTTACTCCAGCTTGCAAGCCTTCAGGAAATCACATCTGGTGTATTCTGTACAGTTCCAGTCACCTTACCCAAGAAAAGATATACTTGCCATAAAGGGTGGACAACAAAGACTCACCAGGTTGATTTCTGAAATGGCAGATTTATTATACAAGTGGAAATTAGGTTAACTGGGCCTGTATCCACTTTGGATTAGAAGAATGAGTGGAGATCTCATCGAAGTGCACATAATTCTGATAAGACTGGACAGGTTGGATACTGGCATAATGTATCCTCTGGCTGGGCATCCAGAACAAGGGGTCACAGTCTAAGGTTAAGAGATAAATCATTTCAGACTGAGATAAGGACCAATTTAGACACTCAGATGGTGGTGAATTTGTGGAATTCTCTTCCATAGAGCGCGGTTGAGGCAAGGTCACTGAATATGTTTAAGAAATACATAGATAGATTTCTAGAAGCTAAAAGGTGTCAGTGGATATGGGGAGACAGCTAGAGTATGGCATTGAAATAGGCGATTGGTTATGATCAGGTTGAAAGGCACACCAAGCTTGATGGGGCAAATGGCCGACTCCTTTTTATGTTTCTAAAACTATACTTCACTTTTCCTGGGTACAATGGAATGCTAAGGAAAGTAACTTCACTATGAAGCACAGAATGGAAATATAAAGAATCGTGAAGCAATGGATGTCACTTGAACTCTGGATTCAAGGATACCAATCCAGCAAATAAGACATGTTTAAATGCTACTACCAACAGATTTCAATATAAAGCGCCATTTTTCTATTTGATTTTCAGTAAGACTTTCAATGATACTATCTTGTTTCCAAATTTTGCTGTCAGTGGCAGCATCAATAGCTCACATTTCACATAATAACCTGCGACTATTTTCCTGGCCTGCATGTTGGGCTCTTGTAGTCCAGTGTACCATTGCTTCATAACTAGCTGCAAACTATACAAATAGAGCAAGATCGAATAAGCACATTAGACTCACCTAGATCAGACACCTCTGCAATAAAAAGGGTGGATAGAATTAATAGATGTTGACAACTGTTTGTGTAAATGAGAACACACACTAAACATCATCATTTTAATAAGGAAGCTTTTTCATTTCTTTTTAAAATAAACATTTATCGCTTCAAAATTAGTTAGAAAGGTACATAAAAAAGTGGAACATCAACTCAAACCAAGCAAATCACTACATTCGATAGGCCACGCATAAATGAATATCCATTTACACCTAATTTTCATCATATTCAAAGGGCAACAAGAATTCTCTAGCAAACCTGCAAAAACTTGAAAAGTAATGCATACTAAATTAATAAGAATTATCAAAGTGTGAATGTAACTTTTTTTCCTCTTTGTTCATGCGATATGTGCCTTTGAGCAGGTGGTGCCAAGTTTCCTCCCAAAAAGGATTTTAAATGACGAGTTGGATTTTATATTGTTACTTTTATTGATACCCATTTTTACTTTTCTTCTTTTAAATTGAATTCAATTCTTCAAATAGCCAATCGAATCTGATTCTATGCTCCCCAGGCTATAAGCCATAGGGCAACTAGTCCACAAAGCTACTATATTACATAAATGTGAAAACTGTGCTTTAAAAGGGCATTTCATTCTCACTTGCCCAAGTCTAGTCTCATCCTTGTTCTACAGTGCAAACAGGGGATATTGCTAGAGTCTAACCATCTGAAGACACAATTTATCAATGCAGAGTACATGAACAGATCTTCTCCAGCTAGGCAAATAGTACCAGTTACGGTGTGGATTTAGGGAACACAGGAGCTGAAGTAGGGTCCTTCAGCCCCTCAAGCCTACTTTGCTACTCTTGATTATAACTGGTCATCTGCATCAAAGGCCTATCTCTTGATGTCATTAGTTTGTAGAAATCTATCAATTTCTATCTTGTATACAGCAGTCAACATCCTAGCTTCAACAGCTTTCCAAGGTAGAGAATTCTGAAGATTCACCACCATCTGAGCAAAGAAATTCCTTCTCATCTCACTCTTAAATGAGGACTCACCCTTGCTCTGTAACCACATCCTCTGCCAGGGGAAACTTCTTTCAACAACCCTCCCTTATGCTTTAAGAATTTTCTAAGTTTCAGTTAGATCAACGCTCAGTCTTTTAAACTCTTAAGAATACAGGTAACCTCAATTGCCTAGTCACCTCAATCTGACCCATCTCCCCAAGCCAGGAATCAGTCTAACCTTCACTCCACTTGCACTCCGGAAAGAGTATCTTGCCTTTGGTTAGGGGATCAAATTATCCTCAATATTCTAAGTACAGTCTCATCAAGGGTCAATACAACTGTATTTCAAGACCTTCATGCAGATAAGGGCAACATACCATTTGCTAACTTAAATCATTTGCTGCACTTCCATGTTAGTTTTCACTAACTCAAACAAGGACTCCCAGATCCTTTTGGATATTAACACTTCCCAATATTTCACCATTTAAGAAAAACTCTATGCCCCTGTTCCTCCTACCAAAGTAGAGAACCTCACAATGAGCAACATGATATTCCAACTGCAATGTGGACCATGCAGCCTGTGGTCATGGATGGCACCAGATAAGGATGGCAGTTTCCAACCCTAAAGGACTTCAATGAACCAGATGGGTTTTTCCAACAATCAGCATTGGACTCTTACTTCCAGATTTTTATTGAATTTAAATTCCACCATCTGCCATGGCAAGATTTGAACTTAGGTCTCCAGAACATTACCAGGGTTTCTGGATTAACTGTCCAGTGATAATATCATTAGGCCATTGCCTCACCTTATTGGTTGATGGTGCCATCAACAGGATGGTGGATGATGACCAGATGCATAAACTTGGTTTGCATTTCATTGCATCACATCTCAATTTAGAGGTCTTTAACATAATTACGATCAGATCAGGTAGGTGCAGAGGGTGAATCCAGGCCAAGAGAGTCTGATAATTAAATTCAGAGCTAGGCCATTTAGACCGCAACCCAGTTGTAGTCCTTTCAAACAAATATTACTTCAAATCACAAACTTACATTTCTCCTAAAGGCTTTGAATGCTGGATCAATAAAAAAATTATGACTAAGACTCGTAGATATGAGCAATTGTTTGTTAAATTAGGACAAAGAATATAAAGCAAAAGGCAAGTAAATAGACCACCCACAATCACGGACATGAGGCTGTACTGCCTTCTGTTACAAAGTTCCTATATTTTGAAATTACTTGCAGTCAAGTTTAAAAGAAAGCATGTTGTCTGTTGCTATGTTTTCATTAACAAAAACAGAAAGCACATATAGAATGCACATTCAATATAGACATCACTGTGGATTTAGAAGTTTCTACTTAAGAATTAAATTCTGAAACACACTTTGTATGTAAGAATCATTGAGGATCCATAATGATGAACTAACACTACAAGATTGGCTTAAATCCAAAGGCACCTTAGCTTTACACTGACATTAAATAGCTATCTACAAATCAGATGTTGTTGGTCCAAACCAAATCCAAATAAGGTGAAACTTTTCCAGAGAAATTTGCAACATTTCTAGCACAAGATTCCAATTTCAGTTTACATTTACAATATGCAAAATTAATCTGCTTCAGACTGACATAACAGCTGTAATGCAAATACCAGCCCAAAAAAATTCTTATTTCGTCTTTTCATACATGATCATGAAATGACAGCATCTGAAATTAATTCAATACATCTTACAATCTGGAATTTTGATAACTGACCATCCACTTCCTATAAGCCACGTGTTCACACACACTAAGTGACAGTACATAAGAAATGGGAGCAGGAGTAGGCCATTCAGCACTTCAAGTCTCCTTCGCTATTCAACAAGATCAGAGGTGATCTTGCCCCAGGACTCAACTGCTTTTTTGTGCTAACTCAGCTAGCCACTTACACACCAATATTTTTAAAAATTAACTGACTTCCTTTTTTAAATCTTTCAATGGTCTAGTATCCATATCTAGGCAAAAGTGAGGACTGCAAATGCTGGAGATCAGAGTCTAGATTAGAGTGGTGCTGGAAAAGCACAGCAGGTCAGGCAGCATCAGAGGAGCAGGAAAATCGATGTTTCAGGCAAAAGCCCTTCATCAGAATCCATATCTCTCTGGGTCAGAGAATTCCAGACATTCACCACTCTCCCGGGTGAAGAAATTCGTTCAGATTTCAGTTTTAAAAGTGAGTGTCCACTTATTCTGCAACTGTCTCTTAGCTTGAGATTACCACACAATTGGAAACACCTTCTCAATATCTACCCCCCCCCCCCCCCAGACTTTCATATTTCAATAAGATCAGCCTTTCTTCTTCAAAACTGTATTGAATAAACCATTCTTACTGAGTCAATCCTTTCATCCCAGGGATTAGCCTTCCAAATCTCTTTTGAACACAGTCTCCAATGGCAGTTCATCCATATTTTTTAAATACAGGATAAAACCGTACACAGCACTCCCAAGTGCACAATCTCATCAACATGTACAGTTGTAACAAGACTTCTCTATTCTTAAACTCCAACCTTCTAGCTAAGTAGGCCAAAATTGCATTTGTCTACTTAATTATTTGCTGCAATTTCATTCTAACATTTTGAGTTTTACGCAGAACATAAAAATCCCACTGTGCTGCACTTTTATTTGGATCTCTCTCCATTTAATAATGTGCCTTTTGGTGATTCTTACCAAAGTGCGTTGACCTCACACTTTCATGCATTAACCTCTATTTGCCTACTCACTCAACCTATCAACCTAGAAAATAGGACAAGTTACTTGGGCTTTCAGACCTGCATGTGGGCCCAGGTTCAAGGTTAGACTTTTTAATTTCAGGTGTTGCTGAAGACTTATTAAGTTTATACTCACATACTCAAGGTCAGTCCAACTTAATTAACCTAATTACACATTCAATGAAACATTTTTGGAAGTATCAATCATGACCCTCCCTCAGATAATTTAAATACAAGTTCAGTTCAGTTTTAATGCTTAGAAATGAACATAGATTCTTTGAGAAAATAAATCAAAAGGAAGAGGGCTTAATATTTTAAGGTTCTCATCCTGTAAATAACACAATTCTCCATTGTCACTATTTTAGATTTGTGCTAAGATTTTTTAAAGATATGTTTTTAAAACCCCTTTACGTGCAAATGCTTTCATAAAAGCAAAGACGACTGCAGGACTGCTGAATTAGAGGAATAAGTCAAAACAAAGTATAATTCTGTGAAATTAAACAAATGACAAAAATGATAAGCAATGACTGTACTTACTCAGGTTTTTCCACCCAAACTTTACATCTGGAGTGATGCTCTCTAGTTCCTTCCTGAATTCATCCCTGGCCATAGCTACCAGTTCACTGTACTGAACAACTATTTTGGCTTCTGATTGAGCTGCCTGTACCTAAACAAAAAGTAGATATTTCAGCAGAAAGATACCAGAATTACTGAAATAGGCTCTTTAGCCAGCACCTTCCAAACCCATGACAACTATCACCTGGAAGGACAAATGAAGATGTATGGGAGCATTACCATCTGCAAGCCATATCATCGGAACTTGAAGCTCTCTCTTTTTTGTGGCTGGGTAAAAACGTAGAACGCCATTTCAAGCAGGGTGTTCCTCCACCAGATGGACCGTAGTTCAAAAAGGTGTTCACCATTACTTTCTCAAGGGCAAATTAGGCACAAGTATAAATGCTGGCTACGTCAACAAAGCCCATGAACAAATACATTTTCATAAACATCTGAAGGACAGTGCTACTGGAGAATACAGACATTAATGTTCAGACTACTAATTAGTTGATTAATGAGTAAGCTTTTCCATCAGATTGATTCTTATTTATGGAAGTACCAAGATTGGCATTTGAACAGTGTAAGCATGGTAAGAAACTGGATTTTTTTTTTTAAAAATGGATGGAAGCAAGCATAATCAGATTAAACTCATGAAGGATTGTAAAATGTAATTAAGAAAATAAAGTATTAAAGCTTTAATAACATTCTATTGAATAATAACTGTTATAGTAATAACATGAAATGCAAAATAATTTTGTTCAAATATTTGGACACTTCACCATTATGAGAATAAACTGAAATCTTGATTGTAAAATCCATCCCCAAGTTGCCATCTATCTCTAGATGTACTTTTAATATCACTCTAAAGCACCTTGATACAAAGGAGGTTATAGTATGACACCATATTCAGATCCCAACCCAACTACGAAATAAAAATGTCATATGGTAACATGATTTAAGTTATACTATGATATTAAGCCCAAAACTTTCATGCGACTCCTTCCATGTTCGGGACTTTTTAAACCTTCATTTAAACATAAATAAATAAATGTTTGGATCTTCCAATGAGATGATTATCACAGCAGCAGTGTTGGCAGAATCACAGAATCCCTACAGTCTGAAAACAAGCCATTCAGCCCATCGAGTCCACACTGACCATCTGAAGAGCATCTCAACCAGACCCCCTAATCTATCCCTGCATTTCCCATGGTTGACCCTCCCAGCCTGCAAATCCCTGGACACTTTGGGAAATTTAGCATGGCCAATCCACCTAATGTGCACATCTTTGGACTGTGGGAGGAAACCCATGAAGACAGGAGGAAAATGTCTATATGGAGTTTGCACAGTCGGCCGAGAGTGGAATCAAACCCAGGTCACTGGTGCTGTGAGGCGGCCATGTTGCCTGAAGTTGCTCATCTGAAGGTGCAGCTCGGTGGCTCAGTGGATAGCACTGCGACTTCACAGCACCATGGACCTGGGTTTGATTCCACCCTTGGGCGAGTGTCTATGTGGAGTCTGCACATTCTTCCAGTCTGTGTGGGTTTCCTCCCACAATCCAAAGATATGCAAGTTAGATGGACTGACCGTGCTAAATTGTCCACTGTGTTCAAGGATGTGCAGGCTAGAGAAATACAGGGTTACAGGATAGGTAGAGGGGTGGATGTGGGTTGGATGATCTTTGCAGAGTTGGTATGGACTTAATGGGTTAAATGGCCTGCTTCCACGTTCTACAAACTAGGGGGGCCTGGTGCAGCCAAGTCTGGAATTGCCCTAGAAGTACAGGTCATTCTGCTATAACACGCTTTTCATCAACGCAAATTCTCTGTAAAGCAATTGATTAATAGCTGATGCTGTTTCTAAAGTGCGAACTTTTAAAACATGTGTTGGCTACAGCACAATCATATCAACAACACATTAAATGTTATTTGTATAGTGCAATTCTTATATACCACTGGGTTACACAGGAATGCAAGTATCGCGTTCTCAAAGAACTGCCTGTAGTGACTTTCGAAGGGCAGTTATCCAGCATCTGGAAACCTCCAAAAACATTCTCTGACTCTGCGTTAGAGTCAGAAACTTGTGATAGGTTTCAAATTAATAGTTACCCAGGGAATGTTAGTGGAATTAAAATCTACTTTAATTCCTGGCTAACCATTAAGATTATACCCCAACACTGAAATGGCAGAACAACTGACCACATATTTTAGTTCTGTCTTCACAAAAGACAACAAATAATTTCCTAGAAACGTTAAAACCACCAAGGATCTAAGTGACAGAGGAATTAAAGAAAATCAATATTTTCTTAACAAAAGGTGCTAGCAAAATTAATGAGTTTAAAAATGGACAAATCCTGATAACATGTATCACAGAATACTAAATGAAGTGGCTCTGGAAATATTAGATGCATTATTGGTCTTTTTTTCAAAGTTCCAAAGACTCTGAAGCAGTTTCTACAGAATGAAGGGTAGTAAATGTGACTCCATTATTTTAAAAAAGGTGGGAGTTTTAAAAAATTAAGCTAACAGAGCAGTGTGCAAAATGCTAAAATTCAATTTAAAAAAGATATGGTAACAGAACACTTGGAAATCACTTTTGGATTAGACAAAGTCAGCGTGAGGTTATGAAACAGAACTTGTGCTGAACCTAATCTTATGGGAGCTTGAGGATACAACTGGTAGAAAGAACCAATTAATGTGGTGTATTTGAATTTCAACAGAGATTTCATATCAGACATCATTGGGCAAAATTAAAGCACACGGGATTGAGTGTAATGTACTAACATGAACTGCGAATTGATTAATAGAAAGGAGTCTCGAACCAGGGATCACAATCTCAGGTAGGTCATTTAGGAGAGTGGAGGAAACATTTCTTCATACAGAAGGTAGTCAAGCAGTGAAATTCACTACCACAGAACACTACAGTATATTCAAGAAAGCAAAAGATACATTTTTAGATATTAAAGGCATCAAGGGGTGGGCAGAGAAAATGGGAATACGATTTTGAGATAGGAGGATTAGCTGTGGTCATACAGAATGTCAGCAGGTTTGAAAGGTTGAATGGCTCACACCTGCTCCTTGTTTCCATGTATTTAGAAGTTACAGGCCTTAAAAGCACAGATTTTCTCACCCACAATCTGAGCATTTAAGTTTTAAACACCAGATAAACAGCTGCACATGCATGCACACCCTCTGTTTTAGTCATGAAAACTCTGGCTTGCTTTATACCAAATACCTGTAATTGAGATACTGCCTGTGTCTGTAATATACACTTCAAAGCATAACTGCAATACTCAGTGGTTTGCATTTGATACCTGCCTCTGGGATTGGATGCTGACAGTGTAATACAGCTCAAGATTGGGGTTATTGCTTGTTTCGGTTACCTCTAAGCTGACTGTAGGAACAAACTACAGCAATAACAGTAGTAAAAGCATAAAATTTAATAATTGAGTATGCAAGGCTGAGTAGAAGACATATTTATGATTTTGCACAACGGTAGCATCAACTCTTTAAACTTATTTTTCTACGTCTCGCAAGGATGTAGAATGGTTTTCTTATTAAGCTTACATTCAAGTAGTACACAAACCTTGTGAACGGTTTCAGCCCTGAAAAGGATAGTTTATTTGAATTTTGATTGAAACAGACCTGCAAAGTATTGTGTGGAATGTTTGAAGTTAATAGTACATATAAGATGACTCAGTCATGTTGTTCTGGTATTCAGCTATCCATTCAGGTTTTTCTTTCTTTATTCTGTAACTAGATGGCGAGGCAGCATTTATTGCCCATCCTTAATTGCCCAGACAGCAGTCGAGAGTCAACAATATTGCTATGGATCTATAGGCACATGTAGGCCAGATCAGGTAAGGATAGCAGTATCCTTCCCTAAAGGACGTTAGTGAACCAGATGGGTTTTTTTTGACAATTGGCATTGGATTTACAGTAGTCACTACCTGGGTCTCTGGATTAACAGTCCAGTGATAATACCACTAGGCCCGTTACCTACCTATTATAAAGACTATTTAAGTAGCATGGAGAAGGAAATAAGAAACAGCAGAGTTTCAAGATTTTCAGGCCATGAAAAAGCATTACATGAGAAGACAGCAAAATAACTAATACCAACAGAATTATTTTTTCATATCAAATGAAAATGTTACAATTACAATTCCTGGGATGGTAGAACTCTTGCATGAAGACGACTAGATCAGTTAGAACTACATTTACTGGAGTTTAAAAGATTGAGAGCGGCTCTTGTAAAAGCTCTAAAATTCTAACAGGACTAGACAGGGTTAATGCAAAAAGGAAATTCCTGATAACCAGGGAGTCCAGAACCAGAAGTCATTGTCTGAGGATACAGAGTAGGCCATTTAGGATACAGAGGACTGAAAAGGTAACATTACAGGAAAACCATGAGTTCGTTGATTGGTAATAACTACTAGTTTGACTATTAAAGGTTACTTTTAGATTGGAGGTAAATAAGTGAAATATTTACAGATTACAAACTAAAAGATCAGCAGGAAATTTTAAAAATCAAATTAAGAAAATAAAAGAGATGTAGGGCTAGGCGATGTACTGTATTTGCATGATGTGGTCCACAGTGTCCTGCTGGTTACTTGAGGAACGAAGAGTTTTGTTTAGATTAGATTCCCTACAGTGTGGAAACAGGCCCTTCGGCCCAACAAGTCCACACCGACCCTCCGAACAGTAACCCACCCAACTCTGACTAATGCACCCAACAACTATGGACAGTTTAGCATGGCCTGCACATCTTTGGAACATGGGAGGAAACCGGAGTACCCGGAGGAAACCCACGCAGACACAGGGAGAATGTGCAAACTCCACACAGTCAGTCACCCAAGGCTGGTGCTGTGAGGCAGCAGTACTAACCACTGAGCCACCGTGCCAGTGATGGGCTTCAATCTGAGCTTCAAACTGTGACACATCAGGGAGAGGGAGAGATACACTCCTTAAATTAACTATCTCAAATCTGGTCAGGGGTGACTATAGGCGAGATATGAAGAGCATAATTAAGTGTAATTTGGATAGACTGAGTTCTGTAGGGGTTCTTTATTCTGTAAGTTTCATTGTGTAATTTTGTGAATAAATTTTTGTCGGTTTTAAAATCTGGTAGTCAGCCTAGCTAACTTACACAAGATAATTTTCACTGTAGGTAAAAACAATGACTGCAGATACTGGAAACCAGATTCTGGATTAGTGGTGCTGGAAAAGCACAGCAGTTCAGGCAGCATCCGAGGAGCAGTAAAATCGACGTTTCGGGCAAAAGCCCTTCATCAGGAATACAGGCAGAGTGCCTGCAGGGTGGAGAGATAAATGAGGGGAGGGTGGGGGTGGGGAGAAAGTAGCATAGAGTACAATAGGTGCAGGGCAGAGAAAATGACCTGGGAGTTGCAGTGGGAGAGGGACTCCATGAGATTCTTGTAGAGAGAGGAGGAAAACTTCTTCAAGACAGGCATCCTTGCAAGAGGATTCACAGTAGGGTTAAAATCAACGAGGTAAAATCAATGTAGACTTACTGAAACATGTTGCAAAGTTATGGTCTGGGATGCCTGCTTAAGAATATTTTGAGTAGTTTGGTCTAGTCCATAACAAGAGCAAGTGTTACATCTAACTTTTTTAAAAGTTTTTTTTTACCTTTCTTTCTATATGATCCAGATCCACCAACATATGGTTGAGATTCTCTTCTGCAGCCAGGAGCTGTGGTCGAACAGAAGAGATCTCACTCTGTTTAGCTTCTTCAATTGTACTTCGAAGGTTGTCTAATTCTTCTCTAAATTTGAAAAGAAAGCAAAAGACATATGGCAAAATACAAGCAGCATATGATATTTTGCTTAAACAATAAAAAAAACCAAAAGAAAAGATTTGCAGATGCTGAAAAGCTGAAACAAAAACAGAAATTGCTGGAAAACCTCAGCAGGTTTGGCAGCACCTTTGGAGAGATAGCAGAGTTAATATTTTGGATCCAGTGACCCTCCATTCTGAAAATCTCTGCTTTCTCTCCACAGATGCTGCCAGACCTGCTGAGTTTTTCCAGCAATGTGATTTTGTTTAACATTTTGGCTAGTCTTACCAAAGCACCAGTAGAGTCATAAAAGCATAGAAACAAGCCCTTAGGTGCATGATGTCTATGCCTACCAACAAACACCAAACTACACTAATCCCATTTAGCTGCCATACATCCTGGCATTTTAAGTGCATATCCAGAGGCTTCTTAACTGTTGCAAGTGTACCTGCCTTTCAGATAGCGCATTCCACATTTCCACCATGTGGGTGGGAAATGTTTTCCTTAGACCCCTCTAAAATCCACTTACTCCTCACCTTAAACGTATGCCCTCTGGTCTTACACACATTTGCCATGGAGAAACGATTCTGACAATCAACTCTACCTATGGCTCTTGCAATTTTGTGCATCTCAGTCAGATCCCCCTCAACTTCCTCTACGCCAGAGAGGACAAACCTAGGGCAAAATAAGGACTGCAGATGCTGGAAACCAGAGTTTAGATCAGAGTGGTGCTGGAAAAGCACAGCAGGTCAGGCAGCATCCGATGAGCAGGAAAATCGATGTTTCGGGCAAAGGCCCTTATTCAGGAATAGACGCAGGGTAGAGAGATAAATGGGGGGGGGGGCTGGGGAGAAGGTAGCAAAGAGCACAATAGGTGAATGGGGGTGGGGATGGAGGTGATAGGTCAGAGGCGAGGATGGAGCACATAGGTGGGAAGGGAGATTGGCAGGTAGGACAGGTCTTGAGGACAGTGCTGAGCTGGAAGGTTGAAACTGGGGTAAGGTGGGGGGAGGGGAAATGAGGAAACTGGTGAAGTCCACATTGATGCATGGGGTTGAAGTGTTCAGAGGTGGAAGATGAGGCATGCTTCCTCCAGACGTTGGGTGGTGAGGAGGCGGCAGTGGAGGCAGCCCAGGACCTGCATGTCCTTGGCAAAGTGGGAGGGGAAGTTGAAATGTTGGGCCATGGGGCGGTGGGGTTGATTGGTACGGGTGTCCCGGAGATGTTCCTTGAAGTGCTCTGCGAGGAGGCGTCCAGTCTCCCCATTGTAGAGAAGACCACATCGGGAGCAACGGATACAATAAATGACATTGGTGGATATGCAGGTAAAACTTTGATGGCTGTGGAAGGCTCCTTTGCGGCCTTGGATGGTGGTGAGGGAGGTGGTGTGGGCCCAGATATTGCAATTCCTGCGGTGGCAGGGGAACAGTGCCAGGACGGGAGGGTGGGTTGTTTGGTGGGGTGGGGGGGGCGCGGAGTGTGCGTGGACCTGACCAGGTAGTCACTGAGGGAATGGTCTTTGCTGAAAGCGGAAGGGGTGGGGTCAGGTCCGTTTGGAGGTGGCGGAAATGTCAGTGGATCATGCGGTTAATGCGAAGGTTGGTAGGGTGGAAAGTGAGGACGGGGGGGTTCTGTCTTTGCTACGATTGGAGGGGTGGGGTTTGAGGGCGGAGGTGCGGATGTGGATGAGATGCGTTAGAGGGCATCTTCAACCATATGGGAAGGGAAATTGCGATCTCTGAAGGAGGAGGCCACCTGGTGTGTTCTGTGGTGGAACTGGTCCTCTTGGGAGCAGATGCGGCGGAGACAAAGGAATTGGGAATACAGGATGGCATTTTTGCAGGAGGTAGGGTGTGAAGAGGTGTAATCCAGGTAGCTGTGGGAGTCGGTGGGTTTGTAAAAAAATGTCAGTGTTAAGTTGGTCGTCATTAATGAAGATGGAGAGGTCCAGCAAGAGGAGGGAGGTATCAGAGATGCTCCAGGTGAATTTAAGGTCGGGGTGGGGGAATGTGTTGGTGAAGTTGATAAACTGCTCAACCTCCTCGCGGGAACACGAGGTGGTGCTGATGTAGTCATCGATGTAACGGAGGAAGGGGTGGGGAGTGGTGCCGGTGTAACTACGGAAGATGGACTGCTCTACGTGGACGACAAAGAGACAAGCAAAGCTGGGGCCCATACAGGTGCCCATGGCTACCCCTTTGGTCTGGAGGAAATGGGAGGATTTGAAGGAGAAATTGTTACGGGTGAGGACCAGTTCAGCCAAACGAATGAGTGTCAGTGGAAGGATACTGTTGGGGACATTGGGAGAGGAAGAAACGGAGGGCTTGGAGGCCCTGGTCATGGCGGATGGAGGTGTAGAGTGATTGGATGCCCATGGTGAAGATGACGCATTGGGGGCCAGGGAAACGGAAGTCTTGGAGGAGGTGGAGGGCGTGGGTGGTGTCTCGAATGTATGTGGGGAGTTCCTGGACTAGGGGGGGGATAGGACAGTATCGGGGAAGGTGGAGATGAGTTCAGTAGGGCAGGAGCAAGCGGAGACAATGGGTCGGCCGGGGTGGTCAGGCTTGTGGATCTTGGGAAGGAGGTAGAATCGGGCAGTGCGGGGTTCCCAGACTATGAGGTTGGAAGCTGTGGGTGGGAGATCTCCTGAGGTGATGAGGTTCTATATGGTCTGGGAGATGACCCCAACCCCCATCACCATACCATCATGGTCGAGGGGGCGGTAGGAGGTGTCTTCGAAACAACAAACCCAGCCTATCTAATCTATCCTCATAACTCAGACTTGCCATGGTGAATCTCCTCTGCACCGTCTCCAGTGCAATCACGTCCTTCCAATAGTGTGGTAAATAGAACTGCACACAATTCCATCTGCGGCCTGACACAATGTTTTATAAAGTTGTAAATAGACTTCCTTGCTCCTGTATTCTACACTCTGGCCAACAAAGGCAAGCATCCCATATGCCTTTTTCACCACACTTTCTACATGTGCTGACACCTTCAGGGATCTATGGACCTGTACACACTTTGTGCTTCAGTACTCCCCACAGACCAATTATATATTGTTTACGTCCTTCTCTTTTTAGGCCTCCCAAAATGCATTATCTCACTGATCAGGATTAAATTCCATCTGCCACTGATCTGCCCAATTTACCAACTGATCAGTAGCAGATTGCAGCCTGAAACCATCCTCCTCACCATCAACACCATAATGTTTTTTATGTTATCTACAAACCTACTAATTATACCTTCTACATTCACATCCCAGTTGTTAACAAACATCACAAACAGCAATGTTCCCAGCACCAATCCCTGTGGTACACCACTGGTCACAGGCTTCCAATCACAAAAAAATGCTCCATTATCCTTTGCTTCCTATTTGCAAGCCATCCTTGATCCAACTTGCCCTGGATCCTTTGGACTCTTGTCTTTGGATCAATCTTCCATGTGGGACTTTGTCAAAAATCCTCAAATTAGTCAGACAGACTTTCCCTTAAACATATCCGTGCTGTTTATCCCTGATCAATCAGTGCCTTTCCAAGTATTGATTCCATGCTTCAGAAAACTTTCCAGTAATTTCCCCACCACGATGTCAGACTAATGGTCTGTAATTACCAGGCCTATTTCTGCTGCTCTTCTTGAACAAAAGGAACCACATTAGCTATTCACCACTCATCTAGCACTTCACTTGTGGCCAGCAACACATTATATATTCTGCTAGGACCCCAGGAATTTCCTCCCTTGCCTCCCAAAGCAGTCTGGAATCAGTCTCTTCAGGCCTTGGGATTTACATTTCTTTATGCCTAGTAAAGTATCTGATACCTCCTCCTTATTAGTCTTAAGGTGTTATAGAACCTCACCATCTCAACTGAAACCTCTAGCTACAATGTCTTTATTTCTCATCTCTACTCAAAGAAGATTCATTTAAGACCTCATCCACATCCTCTGGCACCACACACAGTTGCCTCTTTGGTTTCTAACAAGCTTTCACTGGTAAACTTCTTAGTAAAATGCCTTGGGGTTTTCATTAATCCTCTGCTAAAGTGATTTACGTCCTTTAACGTCATTAGTGCTCAGTAACGTATAGTTAGTAAAGGCTGCACTGAAGTTCTTACTCATTCCGCTATCAACACAATGCTCTTAGTTCAGTCTACCATTACATTACATTGACTCTTCCATTAAAAGATTAACATTCCCAAATAGCCATCTTCCATTTGCTCTTTTATATTCTTGATTCATTGACTAAAATAGTCTCTGGATTTTAGGTGTTGCTTGGAACTCATGTTTGAGAGCTGCACAACTTGCACCAACTCTTCCACAAGACGACATCTGGATACTCAGTGACTGCTCACAGAAATTCATCTTATTTGTACCCGCTTATTTGTAAAAAGATATGTTATCCAAAATATGAAGTTATACTATCAGAAACAGAACATACATCTTCGTACATATCTGGAACGTTTTGGAGAGAACACTTTGCAAAACAAAAGGCATGGACCATAGCAGCAACAACGTTGCATTTCCAAGAACAAGCTGCTTGGTTGGGGCCACCATGACTGGAACACTCTTAATAAGTGACATATAACCCAGCATGTGGGTTGAAAAAGATATGAACGCAAAGAATAAGAATTAGAAAAAAATATAAATTTCAAAAAGACATGAGGTAAAGGGTAAAGGGATCAAACTATGTGGATAACACATTGAGATGGTCAGAATAAACAATGCATTAAATTTCCTCCTTGTTTGGAATAAATCTCAAATTCTCTAATCCAGTTACTTCATATTTCTTAGAATTTCGTGGATTCTGTTCACACCCATCCAAATTTATAAAACATCTTTTAAAATAAAATAATGTTTTAAAAAAACCTTACTTGGCTTTCATCATTGCTTCACTGGCTTGGTTTACAACCTTGCTGCGGATGCTCAAAGCATTTTCCAAGGCTCGCCATTGTTCCGACTTTCGATCTGCAGTATTCTGATATAAACAATGACAATCACTAAAATAAGACATTTTCTCCACAATATATAAAAAACCTAAACTAAAAACAGATTAAGTATTGTTATTTGTTAAATTTTTGCGGTGCTCAAACTATCTATATTTGCCTACATAACACTGTAGCAACTGAAGTGGAAGCAAGTTTACTTGAGGCTTTTTCTGGAAAAGCACAAGTCAGGCAGCATCCGAGGAGCAGGAGAATCGACATTTCGTGCATAAGCCCTTATTCCCAAGGCATTCTGTGTTTCTGTTGATGTATGTGACACTTGAACTTATATCAATAGAATTAGAAAAATTCAAACTTCTCAGTAATAATCAACACTCCATTAAGCTTTACAGTAGGATCCACTACATATTCTCCAAATATAATGACCCCTTAAATTCAGGCTGCCTTAAAATAGAGAATGGTTCCGACCTAAAACGTTGACTCCTCTCCTCCTCTGATGCTGCCTGATCTGCTGTGCTTTCTCCAGCTCAACTCTTTATCCACTCAGGCCCTTTACCAGAACCTCAGCAAAAAGTGGACCCACAGAAGTTGCTGGAAAACCTCAGCAGCATCTGTCAAGAGAAATCAGAGTCAACATTTCAGATCCAGTGATCCTTCCTCAGAACTCAAACTTCCTCACTGCCTTATTCTGATCAAGTACTTTCGAAACTATTAGCTGCTCATCCATTTACATGATTTGGAGATGCTGGTGTTGGACTGGGGTGTACAAAGTTAAAAATCACAACACCAGATTATCGTCCAACAGGTTTAATTGGAAGCACTAGCTTTCGGAGCGACACCTGATGAAGGAGCAATGCACCGAAGGCTAGTGCTTCCAATTAAACCTGTTAGACTATAACCTGGTATTGTGTGATTTTTAGCTTCATCCATTTACAGGTCACTTTCACCCAGATTTAGTGACTGATTAGTCAGCTATCAGCAATCAGCAATCACCATGGAAGATAACCAACTTGCGATTCAAGGTGCAACCCCGCACCATTTCCTTCTACTTTATTTAGGGGGTGACTTTCTCCAATTGGTCACTCTCATGGGTGGATTTTTCCAGGAGATTTGGGGACTTCTGGGTGCAAATCTGTCCACAGCCCCGTATATTTTGAGTGTTGCAGCAAGGATATAAAATGAATGAGGTTGTGTTACACTTGTAAGAACACTAGCTCAGCTTCACTTGGAATACTGCATCCACTCTGGGCATTACACTTCAGGGAAGATGTGAAGGTACTGAAGAATATAAAAGAGAATCATGGAAATAGAAATAGGATAAAGAAATTCAGCTATATACATAAAATAGATAAAAAGTATGGAGAGAGGAATGGATGGAGGTTTTCAAAATCATCAGGGATCTGCATAGATGGGGAGAAACCATCCTTATTGGTGGAATGATGGAAAATCAGACAGTACGGATTTACGGTAATTGGCAAAAGAGCAAATAACAACATGAGGAAAAATACTTTTATGCAGCAATTTATAGACAGGACATGATGGAAGCAGGTTTAATTAAGACATTCCCAAGGGAGGTGAATTGTTATCGGAAAAGGAAAAATGTACAGGACTATGGGGAGAAGGTAGACGTGTGCCTCTAAATAAATTGCCCCAAGGAGAGACGATGGTCACGACATGCCAAACTGCCCCTTTGTCCTGTAACAAATCTGGCGATTCAAGCAGGGACTTCTAAACATGTGCATTTACTTATGAACCAATCAAGGCAGACTATTATAACAAAGACTGAAAAGTTCCTTACAATGACATTTCATTTTAAATATTCACACTCTTCTCTACTAGTTTACCTCAGAATCATCCATGGCTTCCTTTAACCTCTGGGCATGCAAGGTAATGGCTTCTATGGCTGAATCCTGAGCTTCAATTGCCTTGAGTGTGACTTGAGCACTTCTACCAAGAGCATCCTCCAAAGTTGATGTTATTTCTGCACAAGAATAATACACTTTATAAAAAGTACAGAATTATAATGAAATTTCCTCGAAACAAAAATCTATTGAGTACCACTAGTTTTGCCCAGGACACAGACAATTAATTAATAGTATTAAGGTGTTTAATGAAATTTAATCTCAAGTGGCAATCCTTCATGTGAACCTTGGGGCAGAGAACTGGCAACATCTTTGACTTTGAAGCATCATAGCTGCGTATCAAATTGTCCTTTGACACCCATAAATGCATTTTCTCAGGATTTGCTGTAGAGCAGTTAGGATCAAAATCCTGATTTCGTCTTCGAAGGCAAGGTTTCACATAGACCCATGGAAGATTTATGGCTGATATGACTCCAATAGAAAAATGTCTGCTGACACCCTGAAAACAATTTCAGTACATGTGCATGTACAGCACCCCTGCAAGTACTGAAGTTAAATCATTCCACCCTGTTCACTCATAAATATTGCGCATTTTTGGACACTGCCTTGATTTGTATATGGCAAAGTGGTTCAAGGTGTGCATACGCACCTTTCCTACTGTGCAATTTGAAACACTCAGGAGTGATAGGAGTCACAACCCCACCAAATTTCAGGGGGTGTTTTAGCCAAAGTGAAACATCAAGTGAGGCAGATTGCATCTAATTTGTTACCTAGTTTCAAACAAAACACTCCCTGGAGACAAATAAATCTAACAATGTCACCAATCAAGTAAAGCGAGAATAGAGAAAACAGAATTATAACAGGATAGATTATTTTAAGATGACATTAAACCAAGTCCCTGTCTAACCTCTCAGGTGGATGTCATAGTCAAAGAGATGTACAGCATGGAGCGAGACCCTTCGGTCCAACTCGTCCATGCCGACCAGATAACTTAACCTAATCTAGTCCTACTTGCCAGCACCCTGTCCAAATTGCCCTAAATGCTTAATATTCATATATCCATCCAGATGTCTTTTAAATGTTGTAATTGTACCAGCCTCAACCACTTCCTCCGACAGCTCATTCCATACACACACCACCTCTGAGAAAAAGTTGCCCCTTAGGTCTCTTTTGTATCTTTCCCCTCTCACCCTAAACCTATGCCCTCTAGTTCCCCCAATCCAGGGAAAAGACTTTGTCTATTTATCCTATCCATGCCCTCATGATTTTATAAACCTCTATAAGGTCACCCCTCAGCCTCTGGCACTCCAGGGAAAATAGCCCCAGCCTATTCCACCTCTCCTGCTCAAAATCTCCAACCCTGGCAACATCCTTGAAAATCTTTTCCAAACCCTTTCAAGTTTCACGACATCCTTCCAATAGGAAGGAGACCAGAATTGCACACAATATTCCAAAAGTGACCTAACCAATGTCCTGTATAGCCGCAACATGACTTCACAACTTCTGTACTCAATACACTGACCAATAAAGGAAAGCATACCAAACGCCTTCTTCACTATCCTATCTACCTTTGACTCTCCCACGGCACTATTTCAAAATACAACTGAATTCTTCTTCAGATCCTAACTAACATTAAATCATTCAATTAATGTAGTTACAAAAGGGATTATCCCGTTCATCATCAGTGCTATTCCAAGGACACTGCTATGCAAAAATTTGTCTCTGTTACATGAAGAGATTGCACTTCAGAAGCATGCCATTGGCTATGAAATGTTTTTGGATGTCCTTTAGTCTTGAAAGTCAATATATATGCAAATCTTCCTTTATTACTTGGAGGAAGTAATGGCAAGCTGCAAGATGCTGTGGGATCCTTATGCAACATTACCTGGACTTTCAGGAGGTGGGAGAAATTTCACCACCCAAAAAATGCCGGTGAAGACCTACCAACTTGCAGCTGGGGAATGTATATATTGATCATGTTAGTCATAAAATCTACCTGTTAGTAGTTAAGGGATTTGAAATTGATTTTATTTACCAACAACTTTGATGTTTTCCTCTCTATCTTGCTGAGCTAGGTGTTTTGCAACTTCCTGAGGTGGGTGTTCTTCTACTGCGATGTGCTGGCCCTGTACGGCTTCGTTTTCACAACTACAGCTTTCACCTTTTAAGAACATAAGGACAGCATATTTATGACCAGGAGTAGGTCACTTTGAATGACAAATATGTCCTTAACAAAAACAATTACATATCCTTCAAATGTTTCCTCTCTCCAGAAACTTGACTAGTTATTTACTGACCCCATTTTCTTTGCTGTATAATTTAATACAGCCACTGGTAACTTCTGTTAGCCATTTTTTCTAACTCATCGGTCATATCTTTTATTAAAAATAACTCATGAAGTTGTCTCTTCCTTGCACTTTAACAAATTACAAAAATTATTCAGTTATTTTCCCAACAACTGACATTAAACTTGCTGGTTAAGAAGATTCCAGGTAAACCTCTTGATCCTTTCTTTTAAAGGAATGTGGCTTCACTGACCAGTTTCTGATCGTAAGACTTCTTTCCCTCATTGAATGAAGTTACACTGATGTCAGTAAGTTTCATTAAACTTCTGTTCGCATCTTCCACAAGTCATGCTGATGTCAGATGCCCCTCAGGAACTTCATTTATATTAAAAGTATCTAAGCAGCCAACTGATTTAAAGATTACAGTCATAAGTTCATAATATCCAGGTAGCCTTTTGAGATTTTTTGGACGTCTGATTTTCTGATTTAAGAGACTTCAATTCAGTAAAAGATACATGGAACAACTGAGTAGGCAGTAATTCTAAAAGGTGTTTCAGTAAGATGGGGGGGGGGCTGGTAAAAAAGGAACGGGGGGGCATTGCTAATTAGAAATGGTATAACGGCTGCAGAAAGGCAGTTCGGGGGGGGATCTGCCTTTGGAGGCAATATGGGCTGAAGTCAGAAATAGGAAAGGAGCAGTCACCTTGTTGGATGTTTACTATAGGCCCCCCAATAGCAGCAGAAATGTGGAGAAACAGATTGGGAAACAGATTTTGGAAAGGTGCTGAAGCCACAGGCGATTTCAACTTCCCAAATATTGATTGGAAGCTCTTTAGATCAAGTAGATTGGACGGGGCGGTGTTTGTGCAGTGTGTCCAGGAAGCTTTTCTAACACAGTACGTAGATTATCCGACCAGAGGGAGGCCATATTGGATTTGGTACTTGGTAACGAACCGGGACAAGTGATGGGCTTGTTAGTGGATGAGCAGTTTGGTGATGGTGACCACAATTCTGTGACTTTCACCTTGGTTATGGAGAGAGATAGGTGCGTGCAACAGGGCAGGTTTTACAATTGGGGGAAGGGTAAATACAATGCTGCAAGACAGGATCTGAGGAGCATAAATTGGGAGCATAGGCTGTCAGGGAAGGATGTCGTTGAAATGTGGAACTTTTTCAAGGAACAGATACGACGTGTCCTTGATATGTGTACACCTGTCAGGCAGGAAAGAGATGGTCGTGTGAGGGCACCTTGGTTGACGAGGGAGGTTGAATGTCTAGTAAAGAGGAAGAAGGAGGCTTACATAAGGTTGAGGAAACAAGGCTCAGAGCGTTGGAGGGTTACAGGATAGCCAGAAGGGAGCTGAAGAAAGGGATTAGGAGAGCTAAGAGTGGGCACGAAGAATCTTTGGCGGGTAGGATCAAGGATAATCCCAAGGCCCTTTATGCGTATGTGAGAAACACGAGAATGACGAGAATGAGGGTAGGTCCGATCAAGGACAGTAGTGGGAGACTGTGTATTGAGTCGGAAGAGATAGGAGGGGTCATGAATGAGTACTTTTCTTCAGTATTTACAAATGAGAGGGACCGTATTGTCGAAGAGGAGAGTATGAAACGGACCGGTAAGCTAGAGGAGATACTTGTTAGGAAGGAAGATGTGTTGGGCATTTTGAACAACTTGAGGATAGACAAATCCCCCGGGCCTGACGGCATATATCCTAGGATTATGTGGGAAGCAAGAGAGGAAATTGCAGAACCGTTGGCAATGATCTTTTCATCTTCACTGTCAATGGGGGTGGTACCAGGGGACAGGAGAGTGACGAATGTTGTGCCCCTGTTCAAAAAAAAAGGGAATAGGGATAGCTCCGGGAATTACAGGCCAGTTAGTCTTACTTTGGTGGTAGGCAAAGTAATGGAAAGGGTACTGAGGGATAGGATTTGAGAGTACCTGGAAAGACACTGCTTGATTAGGGACAGCCAGCACGGATTTGAGAGGGGTAGTTCTTACCTTACAAGTCTTATTGAATTCTTTGAAGAGGTGATCAAGCATGTGGATGAGGGTAGAGCAGTGGAAGTAGTATACATGGATTTTAGTAAGGCATTTGATAAGGTTCCCCATGGTAGGCTTATGCGCAAAGTCAGGAGGCATGGGATAGTGGGAAATTTGGCCTGTTGGATAGAGAATTGGCTAACCGGTTGAAGTCAGAGTGGTGATAGATGGTAAATATTCAGCCTGGAGCCCAGTTACAAGTGGAGTTCCGCAGGGATCAGTTCTGGGTCCACTGCTGTTTGTCATTTTTATTAACTTCAACTCCCTTGGAAGAGGGAGTCGAAGGGTTGGTCAGTAAACTTGCAGACGATACGAAGATTGGTGGAGTTGTGGATAGTGAGGAGGGCTGTTGTCGGCTGCAAAGGGACTTAGATATGATACAGAGCTGGGCTGAGGAGTGGCAGATGGAGTTCAACCCTGCCAAGTGTGAGGTTGTCCATTTTGGAAGGACAAATAAGAATGCGGAATACAGGGTTAACGGTAGGGTTCTTCGTAAGGTGGAGGAGCAGAGGGATCTTGGGGTCCATGTTCATAGATCTTTGAAAGTTGCCACTCAGGTGGCTAGAGCTTGTAAGAAGGCCTGTGGTGTATTAGCATTCATTAGCAGAGGGACTGAATTCAAGAGTCGTGAGGTGATGTTGCAGCTGTATCGGACCTTGGTAAGACCACATTTGGAGTACTGTGTGCAGTTCTGGTCGCCTCATTTTAGGAAAGATGTGGAAGCTTTGGAGAGGGTGCAGAGGAGATTTACCAGGATGTTGCCTGAAATGGAGAATAGGTCATACGAGGATAGGTTGAGTGTGCTAGGCCTTTCTCATTGGAACGGTGAAGGATGAGGGGTGACTTGATAGAGGTTTATAAGATGATCAGGGGAATAGATAGAGTAGACAGTCAGAGACTTTTTCCCTGGGTACAACAGAGTGTTACAAGGGGATATAAATTTAAGGTGAAGGGTGGAAGGTATGGGGGGGGGGGGGGGGGGGGGATGTCAGGGGTAGGTTCTTTACCGAGAGAGTGATGGGGGCATGGAATGCGCTGCCTGTGGGAGTGGCAGAGTCAGAATCATTGGTGACCTTTAAGCAGCAATTGGATAGGTACATGGATAGGTGCTTAAGCTAGGACAAATGTTCGGCACAACATCATGGGCCGAAGGACCTGTTCTGTGTTGTAATGTTCTATGTTCTACGAAGGGCTTTTGCCCGAAACATCAATTTTACTGCTCCTCGGATGCTGCCTGAACTGCTGTGCTTTTCCAGCACCACTAATCCAGAATCTGGTTTCCAGCATCGGCAGTCATTTTTTTTAACCTAGTAATTCTAAATAGCCTACATGGAATCATTGGCACTTCTTTTCAAGCCATTTTGAAATTGATTTTATTTACCAACAACTTTGATGTTTTCCTCTCTATCTTGCTGAGCTAGGTGTTTTGCAACTTCCTGAGGTGGGTGTTCTTCTACTGCGATGTGCTGGCCCTGTACGGCTTCGTTTTCACAACTACAGCTTTCACCTTTTAAGAACACAAGGACAGCATATTTATGACCAGGAGTAGGTCACTTTGAATGACAAATATGTCCTTAACAAAAACAACTACATATCCTTCAAAAGTTGCTCTATAGTTTGAGGGACATCACTCTGTACCAAGTATGTATAAGGAAAGATGGCAGCCTTCGATAAACTATCTCAGCAGAGACTGACGCAGACTGTTGACATCATTCTGCACCACAATAAAGCTATCTAGCCAACTGAGCTAACTGACTGCCAAGTAACTACTTGTTAGCCAACATCTGCTTTGCTCCAAAATTCAGGTCCCAATACAATTCCATCTGTTTATAAAGACCACACCAGTGGATAAATCATATTAAAACCATAGTTTTTGATGTTGTAAATGAATGTGATTTCTGCTGATCTCAAAAATGCAAAATTGCATTGGATGTCACTTTCCAATTCGTGCAAGGTCCTGACGTGCCAATTGTGCCAGTAAAGAATACAGCAAAGCACTGATATTTCCTGCAATTCATAGCAGGATTAGTAAATATGGAACTGATGATTAACAAACTAGCCAACATGCCTAATATAAGTTGTGCCTTTCTACCTAACACTTGAGAGCAACAGAAAATGGTTAGCAATGTTTGGCCAAAATACATTATTGTTCATAAAGAGTGTGCAATGGACTGTACAAGTGGTGAGAACAACTGTTTCAAGTGTATCATTATCCTCCTCTATTCATATATACAAGTTACCCTTATTATGGAACCACTAACATGGCAAAGCAACTAATGGTGGTTCATGAGTGATATCAAACAAAAAAAACTTGTTACTGAACAGATTAGGACAACTGACAAGAAGCTGTCAAGCCTAAAGGTAAGCCTAAAGGTAAGCCTAAAGCAGCATCTTTGAAGGAGGGAGGAGTATGGATGCAAAAATATTTGAGGACAGAATTGCAAAGCTTAGGACCCAAGCAACTGAAAGCACAGTAATCAATGGTGGCATAATTAAAATTGAGAATCCAAAAGATATGTTCATCTCTCATACACAAGTGAGTGGCTATTCTGTGGAATTATTCTCATTAAGTCAGAGAACATCCAATGCAATATACATTCCTGGCTAATGCTGTAGTGATTGAATAAGAAAATTGAATTACTTCTGTACAGTATAATAGAGATCAAACATAAAACTTTCTCCCTTCCCTTGCAGCAACAAGAAATTCAACTTTCTTCTGGTTAATTCTATACAAGCAATTCTATCACCATGACTTTAGTTGGCATTTAGATTATTCTCTCCATTTGGAAAGTTTTGTGTTGCAAGTACATTTGCGTGGTGCTATAGTCAGCACTCTTTAGCTCACAGACTCCAGGAGACAACTTATCGTCTGTTTAATTTTTGTTTACTATTTTCTCTACCAACAATTCTAAATAAAGATCAACAGCTAATGTCGTAAAGAGATGTTTTTGAGCAAGTAGTCTGGTGAAATTATTCTCTAAATGGTTACATCATATTTCCTGATAAATTAGACATCATAACTGGTGTCATTAAACAGATCTCTTTACTTACGACTTGCGTCACGTTTTTCTTCCATTTCAACTTGGACCCCAGGAGCAGGGACTGTTGGAGCATCACCAACAGCAGAAATAATTGCAGCTGCATCTTTAGAAGAAGCTGAACACAGGGTAGGGTACCAGAAAGACAAAAAAGGATTGTACGGCATTAAAATTATGCTCTCTATAAAGCACTGGAGAGAGATATGCAGTCAGGGATTTACCTCACATTTCTATGCTAGTGATTTCATTATGGCAACAATTCCTCAGCAGTATAACATTTGAGGCGAAAGTGAGGACTGCAGATGCTGGAGATCAGAGTCAAGATTAGAGTGGTGCTGGAAAAGCACAGCAGGTCAGGCAGCATCCGAGGAACAGGAAAATCGACGTTTCGGGCAGAAGCCCTTCAGTATACCCATTTGAGAACACCTTTACAATACTTGTTACATAAAACAAACCATTATTCAAAACAATCCGAATATTTTCACAACGCACTCTTGCAGGTCAGTCTCCACGCAACTGAATTTCTTTGTGCACCTCTTTCCATAAATATTTCCCCCATTCTTAATTTTAGCTCCTTAACATATTTATCCTTTAATAAAAAGATTACTTTATATTATGACTCTTTTTTTGTCCTTCCCACTCAATACTTTTTCCGTCTCACTGTGTAGTCCTACACTTCATTTTTATTTGTGCTCTTACACTTCATTGCTCATGAATTTCCTATAAAAAAAAGTAATCTTTCTTTACATTACTTATTTTAAACCTTCATTATTTCTTAAGACTGTTTTGTTTTAATTTATTCTTCATGTATCATTTGCTCAAACCTCAAGGTTATGTATTCATTTGTTTGTTAAAACTCAGGCTATTCTACGCTAAAGAAAGTTTTGATTTGAACTCTGCAGCATACAAATAAATGGAATAAAAGTTTCTTCCCTAATATTCTCCATCACAAAGACAAAAAAAATGTTCATTTCTAAAGACAGCATTTATTCAATTATTCTCTCCCCAAGCCAATGCTGCATTAAACATATCAACTGGCAGGTTTTCCTCTCAAATCCATTGATGAGCAAAGACAAATGTGGGTCCATAACAAAGAGACAGCAGAATATATAAAAGGAAACAGAGATGATAGAGAAACTAAATAGGTACTGCATTTCTGTCTTCAGATACGAAGAAATAAGACGAATACCTGAAATGATTAAGATCAAAAGATGCAGGTGAAAGAATGGAACTGTAAGTTACTATTAGTAAAAATAAAAGTGGTACTGGAGCAGTAGAGATAATGGATGCATTAATGATCACTGTGCAGAGACTGGAAGACAGCAAGCAGATGTAACCCCATTGCTTAACAAAGGAGGAAAAGTGAAAACAGGGAACAACAAACCTATTAGCCTGACTTCAGCAGTTGGCAAAAACACAATTATAACGGTTGCAATTAATGGAGATTAAGTAGTAAAGATTGCCTGACTGGAAAAATTCAACATACATTCACGACAGGAAAATCATATTTGACAAAGTGGATAAGTGTTTTTTGAGGATGTTACGAGCAGAGTCAATGTCCGGCAGGGGGAACCATGAGAGGTTTTTCGATTTTCAGAAAGCTTTTGATGAAGTCCCGCACATCATGTTAGAAAACAAAATTAACAGACATCAGATTGGGTTAATACTTGAAAGGATTGAGAACTGGCTAACAGTCAGAAAGCAGAAAAAAAAAAATAAGTGGTTCATTCTCAGTTTAGGAGGTTGTGAACAGTGGAGTACTGCAGCGATGGGAGAGGTAGTGATCAGTGCTCACAATCCACATCGAATGAGTTGGATTGGCCGGGGGGGGGGGGGGGCAGCATAGGGAGGCACTTATACTGCAGCGGTAGTGGTAAGTAGGAGATGATGATGATGATGGCACAGTGGTATTGTTATTGCACTAATATTCTCGAAACTTAATCTAATGCTCTGGGAACTCGAGTTCAAATCCTACTGTGGCAGATGGTGAAACACACATTTAATAAATCTGGAATTTAAAAACTTTTATAATGATGATCAGTAAACAGCTGCTGCAAAGAAAAAGGAAAATAACACCTGGATGGGGGCAGAAGGTACTTCAAGAAGATTGGAGTCCACAACAAAAGAAGTCTTGCTTTAATTGTACAGAACAATGGTTCCAAGGAAAGATATACTTTCCAAAGAGTGAGTGAAACAGACGTTCACCAAACTAATTCCTGGAATGGTGGGACTTGTCCCATGAGGAGACTGAACCTGCATCCTCTACAGTTTAGTAAAATGAGAGACAATCTCAAAAAAACTTACAAAATTCTTAAAGGAACAGACAGCGAATGCAGAAAAGATGTTTCCCTTGGTTGTGGATATAGACCACTTAGGATAAACCATTTAGGATTCAGATGAGGGGGAACTCCTTTGTTCAGAGGGTAGTGAATCTTTGTAGTTCTCTATCAAAGAGGGCTGCATAAACTCAGTCATTAATTGCAAGAGAAACTGATTCTTTCTGGTTACTAATGAAATCAAGAGATATGGGATTATATGGGGATACAGCATTAAGGCAGATATCATTTAGGTATCTTTAAAATGGAAAAACAGACTTGAGGATCTGAGTGGCCTCCATCTGCTAACTTCCTACAACAGACAACCAACTGACAATGAGCTTGACCAAGTGATAAATACTGTCAACTCACTGAAAAACAAGTAGGGTTCTAGTCCTGACCAAATTTTAATTACTTTTGTCACTGCGAGGACCTCTGAAGTCCATGTGGGGTAGTGGTTTCACGAAGTGGAAGTCATTCATTAGCATGCTAACCAGCATGTGAGGTGGTTAGCAGGAATATTGTTCATAATATCCTGACAGTATACCTACTGAAGTACTGAAACCTTGAGAAAACTTACCAACCAGAATTGGTTAGAGACCTTGAAATGAAGGAGCCATTGGGAGGTAGTGACCATAATTCATTAAGCTTCAATCTGCAATTTGAGAGGGAGAGGGTACAGTCAGAAGTGACAGTACTTCTGTTGAATAAAGGGAACTATGGAGCTATGAGGGAGGAGCTGGCCAAAGTTCAACGGTGCAATACCTTAGCAAGGATGCCCGTGGAGGAACAATGGCGGATATTTCTGTGTATAATGCAGAAGTTGCAGGATCAGTTCATTCCTAAAAGGAAGAAAGATCCCAGGAGGAGGCATGGGTGGCCATGGCTGACAAGGGAAGTTAAGAAATATATAAAGTTAAAAGAGAAAAAGTATAACATAGCAAAGATAAGTGGGAAAACTGAGGACTGGAAAGCTTTTAAAGAGCAACAGAGGATTACTAAGGAGGAAATACGCAGAGGAAAAATGAGGTACGAAGGTAAACTGGCCAATAATATAAAGGAGGATAGTAAAAGCTTTTTTTAAGTATGTGCAAGGCAAAAAAATGGTTAGGACTAAAATTGGGCCCTTGAAGACAGAAACAGGGGACTATATTACGGGGAACAAAGAAATGGCAGAAGAATTAAATGGGTACTTCAGATCTGTGTTCACTGGGGAAGACACAAGCAATCTCCCTGAGGTAACAGTGGCTGAAGGACCTGAACTTAAGGGAATCTATATTTGCCAGGATCTGGTGTTGGAGAGACTGTTAGGTCTGAAGGTTGATAAGTCTCCGGGGCCTGATGGTCTACATCCCAGGGTACTGAAGGAGGTGGCTCGGGAAATCGTGGATGCATTGGTGATTATTTTCCAGAGTTCGATAGATTCGGGGTCGGTTCCTGAGGATTGGAGGGTGGCTAATGTTATACCACTTTTTAAGAAAGGTGGGAGAGAGAAAGCAGGAAATTATAGACCAGTTAGTCTGACCTCAGTAGTAGGAAAGATGCTGGAGTCTATTATAAAGGATGAAATTACGGCACATCTGGATAGTAGTAACAGGGTAGGATTTATGAAGGGAAAAATCATGCTTGACTAATCTTCTTGAATTTTTTGAGGATGTAACTCTGAAGTTGGATGAGGGAGATCCAGTAGTGTACCTGTACTTTCAGAAAGCTTTTGATAAAGTCCCACACAGGAGGTTAGTGAGTAAAATTAGGGCGCATGGTATTGGGGGCAAAGTACTAGATTGGATTGAAAATTGGTTGGCTGATAGGAAACAAAGGGTAGTGATAAACGGCTCCATTTCGGAATGGCAGGCAGTGACCAGTGGGGTACGGCAGGGATCCATGCTGGGACCGCAGCTTTTTACAATATATATTAATGATATAGAAGATGGTATCAGCAATAACATCAGCAAATTTGCTGATGATACAAAGCTGGGTGGCAGGGTGAAGTGTGATGAGGATGTTAGGAGATTACAGGGTGACCTGGACAAGTTAGGTGAGTGGGCAGATGCATGACAGATGCAGTTTAATGTGGATAAATGTTTGGTTATCCACTTTGGTGGCAAGAACAGGAAGGCAGATTACTACCCCACAGAATCAATTTAGGTAAAGGGGCAGTACAGAGAGATCTGGGTGTTCTTGTACACCAGTCAATGAAGGCAAGCATGCAGGTACAGCAGGTAGTGAAGAAGGCTAATAGCATGCTGGCCTTCATAACAAGAGGAATTGAGTATAGAAGCAAAGAGATGCTTCTGCAGCTATACAGGGCCCTGGTGAGACCACACCTGGAGTACTGTGTGCAGTTCTGGTCTCCAAATTTGAGGAAAGACATTCTGACTATTGAGGGAGTGCAGCGTAGGTTCACGAGGTCAATTCCTGGAATGGCGGGATTACCTTACACTGAAAGACTGAAGCGACTGGGCTTGTATACCCTTGAGTTTAGAAGACAGAGGGGATCTGATTGAGACATATAAGATTATGAAAGGATTGGACACTCTGGCAGCAGGAAACATGTTTCCGCTGATGGGTGAGTGCCGAACCAGAGGACACAGCTTAAAAATACGGGATAGACCATTTAGGACAGAGATGAGGAGAAACTTCTTCACCCAGAGAGTGGTGGCTGTGTGGAATGCTCTGCCCCAGAGGGCAGTGGAGGCCCGGTCTCTAGATTATTTTAAGAAAGAGTTGGATAGAGCTCTCAAGGATAGTGGAATCAAGGGTTATGGAGATAAGGCAGGAAGAGGATATTAATTAGGAATGATCAGCCATGATCATATTGAATGGCGGTGCAGGCTCGAAGGGCTGAATGGCCTACTCCTGCACCTATTGTCTATTGTCTAATCCTTCAGATGCATGGCCCACTCTGGCAAAGTGAAAAAATTTCCCAGTGATTTCAAACATTTTCACAAAATTTCAGTAAAAGTCTGGATGGAATGTAGTAATTAAAGGCCACAGCACTATGCTTGACTATCTACAAAATCTTAAACGGGTTATTTTCTCAGTGGTTCTTGCTAATTGCTGAGGAGACCCTTCCTATGATTTCCAATACACCTGCACAACAACTAATACAATCATCACTTCACTTCAGGCAAAATGCAGAGCATGCCTTTTCACATGACTTTCTTTAATCTTGCACAAATTTTTGACTCAATGAATGTAACTGCTCTTTGAAAAAATGCGACAGCTTTATAGACAAGTTCACAAACATCATTCACCCCCTACATCACAATATACAAATAACTGAGCTGTGCAGTGACACCACTACAGATCACTGTCAAAAATAAAAGTGCAAACCCTGGGTGGCATAGTGGCTTAGTGGTAACACTGCTGCCTCCCAGTGCCAAGGACCCAGGTTTGATTCCAGCCTTAGATAACTGTGTGGAGTTTGCATATTCTCCCCATTTGGGTGTGGATATGGTCTGGGTGCTCCAATTTCCTCCCACAGTCCAAAGATGTGCAGGTTAAGTGAATTGCCCATGCTAAATTGCCCTGTATCCAGGGATGTCCAAGTTCAAATAGATTAGCCATGGTAAATGCAGGATTATAGCAGGGTCTGGATGGGATGCTTTTCAGAGGGTCAGTGTTGATTTGCAGAGCTGAATGCTTCCGTGCTGTTGGGATTCTATGATGCAAACTCATGGGGTGTACCACCATACCAACACTATTCTCATCTTTCTTGCAGCAACAATCAACCAACTACCAAGAGAGTCCTTTTGTTGTAGCGATAACTTATTTCACACGGTAAACTATTCAATCTCAATTTGTTGAACACTAAAACCAATTTAATCACTTCTGAATAGAACTGCAGTGTGCTGATTGATGCACAAGTTAATGCTGACTCTTAAGAACTGCAACAGATGAAATGATATTCACAAAGGAAATTGCCATGTATTTGGTACATTTGGTCTAGGTTTGTAGGTCTTCAGCTCTCCTGCTTTCAAGGCTTCCATTGAAATTCATCGTGAAATTTATAAAAGAGTCTCTCATATTCCCTATCCGCAAAGCTATAAATCCCAAACAATAATAAAAGTTTCAATACAGGACGTGGACATTTCAGGTTGGACCAGAATTTATGTCCAAACCTATTTTGCATTGTGGTGGTGGTGAGCTGCTTCTACAACTGTTGTAATCCCATTTGGTGTAGGCAAACAACTCAGTTCAGGAGGGAGTTCCTGGATTTATACCCAGCAACAGTGAAGAATTTGCATTATGCTTCCAAATCAGGATGGTAAGTGATTCTGTGGAGTGGACCAACATGTGGTGGTAGCAATAATGCTGATGAGGTTGATTTCTGAAGCATGAAATTACATACCCCGATTTCGATTGAAGCTATTTTCTGCAAAGGTTTGCAGCATATCCTTTTCAAATCTATTACTAAAATTGGAGATCAAACCTGAACATTTCAGAACACAATTCTCATTAGCCTATTGCTGAGTAGTTTCATATCCTTAACCTGTGTTTTCTGACAACACTAAAAGTAATAATTATGGACTGAAATCTTAGCTACACAAGTCAAAATTACCTTCTCCGATGATCTCTTCAACAGCTGAAGCTTCCTTATCTGGCACGGATTTCGGCAGTTTGGATCCTTTCAATACTTCAGAGGACGTCGATACTGACAATGTTTTTGTGTCCTTTTAAAAACACGGGTTTAAATGAAATATTGACAACTACCATACTAAATACTTTAAAACCTAACCTGTAGAACTGGAAATGCTTAACCATAATTAAGTAATATAATGAAGAAAGCTATTCATTTTAAAATTTAGAGAAAGTGAGGACTGCAGATGCTGGAGCTCCGAGTCAAAGAGTGTGATGCTGGAAAAGCACAGCCGGTCAGGCAGAATCCAAGGTGTAGGAGAGTCAATGTTTTGAGCATAAGCTCTAACGAAGAGCATATGCTCAAAACATTGACTCTCCTGTTCCTCAGATGCTGCTTGACCGGCTGTGCTTTTCCAGCACTGCACTCTTCGACATATTAAAATTTGCATATGTTTGTAACAAATATACAACAACGGAACCCACAACACCCATTTCAACAAAATGAGTTCTAGAATTTTAGTTTTAATAAACAATGGCTTTTCCAGCAACACTCCATATTTTTGATCTTGCAATGACTGACATAATATAAGAAAATACAAGCACACAAGCATATTTTCGTTGCAAATGAAAAGATAAGAGTCAAACAAGACCAATTTCAGCCCTGACCCCCATCTCTACAACTTCAAGACTCTGCAAAGACATTTTAAAGCAATCTGTGAAAAACAACCAATATCTACAGATTTTCAGTGAGAAATGCAAGGCATCAAGGTAAGGAATTGGGTCTGTGCCCACTGTTTAAGGGTGTATAAACCACACATTCAGGTGGCAGGAACAGCACCTTTGGTGCGCTTGTTGTATGAATATTTAAAAGGTAAAAAATAAAATTCATAAAGTGCTGGTTCAGCTGAAATAATGCATCCTAGTCCGGGTAGCACAGTTAAGAAGCAAAGCAAAGGCTTTGGAGAGGGCACAGAGATTTGCAAACAGTTCCAGGAATGAGTAATTAAAGTAATGGATTGACTGGAGAAACTGGCATTTTTATCCTTCAATCAAAGGAGGTCAGGATGAGATTTGGTTAAAGATGACAACAATGACTAAAAGGACTTGCTAACTAGATAGCAAAAATTAAAAGTGCTTGGGAGAAGCACCAAAAAAATTTTAAAACATGACTAGGATTTGGTCAGTAGGCTAGTGGACACAGAATAAATAATAGCCTTCAAAGGGAATTAAAAATACTTTGAAGCAAAACAAAATATAGGGAAATTTAGAATAAGCAAGAGTAGAACTAAGATAACTGCTCTTCAAAATAACTAGTATGGTTTGATGGGCAAAATGACATCCTTCTGTACTGTGTTTTTCCATGATTCTATGAAGTCAACTAGAATGAATAATCAAGCAAGAATACAGATTTTAAGTTTCAATGCACATACCTGTTTCTTTGAAAGGGGTAGGTTATATGGTGCAGGACCAAGAGCTAATTCAAACACTTTATCGGAGTACGGGACGGTTTTCTCTATATTCTCTCGAAATTTGGGATCCCACTTTGCATACAATATAGTGCCACCCAGGCCACCTCCAACAAACAAGATACTTCCTCCCACTATTTTGCCTGCTGAGGTTCTATGAATTGAAGAAAAACAAATCACCTCGTAATAGGGCAATACATTTGAAAAAGTAATACATTTATAGCTACCATAACATTCTTTCATAAAGGTTAGCCACATTATCTAGTTACATATTCCCAAGTAATAATACGAGTCAATTGACAGGAGCAGATTATAGATTTGTCATGCAGTACCTGCCTAAGAACTGCTTGAATAAATTAATTTGAACATCAAACTAGATGCAATATCATTACTGAAGTCATTTTTTTAAAATATATTCTGTAAAATTATTTTATATATTTAACCAATATACTTATCTTGTAGGTTCATAGTCAGAGTCATAGAGGTGTACCGCACAACCCTTCAGTCCAACTCGCTCATGCCAACCAGATATCCTAACCTAATCCAGTCCCAATTGCCAGCACTTGGCCTCTGTACCCTTCCGATTCGTACATCCATCCAGATGCCTTTTAAATGCTGTAATTGTCCCAGCTTCTATCACTTCCTTTGACAGTTCATTCCATACACGTACGATAAAAAGTTTCCCCTTAGGTCCCTTTTATATCTTTCCCCCTCACCCTAAACCTATGCCCTCTAGTTCTGGGCTCCCCCACCCCAGGGAAAATACCTCGTCGGGATTTTTTCACTTCACAAGAATTGATATGACGATATTTTCTAATGCTTAGTTAGAACTAGAGTTCCAGAATCCAATACAGCTACTATACCAATAACAATTAGATAATATCAGCATTGCTTTATTGCTCCTGTGACAGATTGAGCAAAGATTCTTTCATCTGCACCAACAAAGGAGGAGGAAAAATGATCAGAGCAAGTATATTCCATTCTTGCACTTCAAGTACCAATAATAAAAAGATCTTGAATCATCACGCTATTACTCTGGTGTATTGCAACAATCGATAGCTGCCCCAGCTAGAGACGGGTTTTGCTGAGATCAAGCACACTGCTCTTTTATTTGGGGGGGGGGGAAAGAATATTCAAATAATTTTAACACATTTAAAAATTAGAAATAAGTATGTATTTTTTAGGACAATTTTATTTTCAGCTAATATGTTATACATACCCAGTACTACTCCCAGATGTGTACCCACGGCATTGTCGCAAAGAATGGAGCTGTGATTTACCACAAAGGCACTTCTGTGAGAGACCAGAAAAAGAGAATGGTTTAATAAAAAGGGAAGTCTTTACCCAAGAAAGAATTTGCCATCCCTCAAAGCACGAGACTCAAAAGGTTTGATTTTACAATATACTATAAATTGATTTCGGGGAACTGGTTCGTTATACTGCAGTCACATGCATGCCCATTAATTTCAGACAATTACATGAAACATTTAAAACAAGCAGTACTGTAACAGTAGGACTTTAAAGTTGTCAATGAACAGACAGACAGTGTCCTAGTAAACCCTTTCTGCGCACATTTCAGGTTTATGACATTGCAGTTAGGAAGAAAGGTACAGACCTAAAACATTAACACTTCTTTGCACAAATGCTCTCAGGTTTTCTATAGCTTTTTTTAAATACAAGAGGGCTCCTGATTTTGTAATTTTCTAGCCACCTCAACAACATTCCCCCTTACTTTTAAAGGTTCAACAATATAAGATCTTAAGTCTCTGTACTTAAACCCTTCAGGCAGTACCACTTGGATTACATTCCTCCAACTGTTCCATACTTTATACTTATGCATTAAACTGAATTGCTGTGTCCCCCACTTAACCATTTTATGTCCTCTTGAAATTCACTGCAAACACACTCACTATTTAGTGCTGCAAAGTTGACTCAAACATTACAATCGCCCGACCTATATAAAAGTACAATTATTAAAAAACAAGGAAAGCTGTGATCCTAAATTCAATCCCTCAGGAATATAAAACCAAAAGAGAAAATGCTGGAAAATCTCAGCAGGTCTGGCAGCATCTGTAAGGAGAGAAAAGAACTGACGTTTCGAGTCTAACGGACCCTTTGTCAAAGCTAAAATAAGGGAAAAATAGGGAGGTATTTATACTAGGCTGAGAGAAGGCGAGTCATGGCTCCAGAAGCAATGGTAGCAATAAAGAGGTGACAACGACAATGCATAGAGAGAATATAGGGAAATTAGGAGCTGTGAATGACCAATGCTGAAGCCAGTCCTATGTGATAAAATATGTGGGAGATGAGTGAAGCTGAGGCAAAATGGAAAACAGGGGAGAAGGATAGCAAAGGGGGAAGAGGAGAGGAAAAAGGTGATGAGAGAGTGGGGAGCGAGAGAGACAAGAAATAAGAGGTACAGAGCAGTGAAAAACTATATAAAAAAAAAGACAAATAAAATAAATGAAATAAAATTACGGAGCAGAATTAAAACAGAGGGGTCGAGATGGGATAATCATCTGAAGTTGTTGAATTCAATGTTGAGACCAGCAGGCTATAACGTGCCTAGTCGGAAGATGAGATGCTGTTCCTCCAGTTTGCATTGAGCTTCACTGGTACATTGCAACAGGCCAAGGACAGACATGTGGGCATGGGAGCAGGGTTGTGCTGAAGTGGCAAACCACGGGAAGGTCTGGGACCTGATTGCGTACAGACCGAAGGTGCTCCTTCTTCTCCAACCGTGGCTTCCTACCTAAGTTGTTGACAGGGCTCTTGACAACGTGCCATCCATCTCTCGCGCCACGACCCTCACCCCCTCCCTCCCTTCCCAGAACAAGGATAGGGTCCCTCTTGTTCTCACCTTTCACCTCACCAGCCTTCACATGCAAAGAATAATCCTCTGCCATTTTTGCCAACTCCAACACGACGCCACCACTAAACACATACCACCACCCCCCCACCCCCCACCGTCTGCATTCCGCAGAGATGGTTCTCTCCAGGACAACCTAGTTAACTCCTCCATCACACCTAACACCTCTTCCATCACACACGGCACCTTCCCATGCAATCGCAGAAGGCGCAACACCTGCCCCTTTACCTCTTCTAGGCTCACCATCCAAGGCCCCAAACACTCATTTCAGATTAAGCAGTGTTTCACTTTGTACCTCTTTCAATTTGGTCTATTGCATTCGTTGCTCCCAATGTGGTCTCCTCTATATCAGAGAGACAAAACGCCGACCGGGTGATCGCTTTGCTGAGCGCCTTCGGTCTGTACGCAATCAGGTCCTGGACCTTCCTGTGGCTTGCCACTTCAACACACAATCCTGCTCCCATGCCCACATGTCTGTCCTTGGCCTGCTGCAATGAGCCAGTGAAGCTCAACGCAAACTGGAGGAACAGCATTTCATCTTCCGACTAGGCACATTACAGCCTGCCAGTCTCAACATTGAATTCAACAACTTCAGATGATTATCCCATCTCAACCCCTCTGTTTTCATTCTGCTCCGTAATTCTCTCCCTCAGGAATGTATTTACATGATGTTCATTACTTTTTACCTCGATCAGTTTGTCAACTCTGTACCCACATTATTACATCCTCTTTAATAAGTTGTGCATCTAATTTCTGTATGTGCCCATCAGGAAATATTTTATCAAATACCTTCTGAAAGTCATTACCTTGACCAAGCTCGTTGTAACTACAGAGACCGGAATCATCTTAGTCAGACAGATTTAACTTCAGCAAATCTACACCAGCGTGACCCTTGCTAGCCTGTGAATTTTTTTTTTCAGTGTATTGTCTCTAGTGGTTTGCAGGACTGAATGCTGGCAGTTGGTGGTTAGGTCTAAATTTTTTTGTACCGTTGTGACATGAGGTGAACTCCTGTTAATTAAACCCGAACACCCAGAAAAGCTCACCTTGTCTTGTAATGTGTTAAAATATGAGTGACAGAAAACTCCCAAATTCCATTATTTAAAAAAAATCTATTTATTTTTTAAATCTAAAAAGGGAACATAAACAACAGCTATTCACAACTCTAAACCTCCCTTTCTCCTAACTGCTTACTATCTGCCTCCAACTCTATAAAAATATACTGCTCCAATAAAGCGCTTATTAAAATGACATCAACTTAATTTCAAAACCACACAGCTGTTGTCGTCTTCGGTGTCTGTCTTCCTCCAGCTAAAGATCTCCCTGGGTCGTCTTTCTTTTTACCGAGAGTATGTTTCATATGAAAAGGTACCTTTGATAGAGAGTGTTTCCTAATTTCTTGGAGAGCAAGATGTTAGATCTCCAGGCTTATCTGTATCAATAGCAGTTGTCCCTCTCTTAAAAAGGGTCAGGACATGCCTTCAACGTCACAACAACTTCTCTCCCCCTCCCCCCCCCCCGCCCCTTAAGAAACAATTAACCATCATAATGAAAAGATGGCTTCACTTTTTTTTCTAATTCTCAATCACGTTACAATTAAATACATAGGTCATTAATCTAAGTTATACTTTTCACATATGTAACATTGGAATTGGTCAAATCTTATCTACACTTTTTCCTTATCATCTGCAACAATGCATCTGCATTACACTTTTACGACTTGCAACATGTACAATTTGTAAATTTAAAGAATGCAACATTAGACTCCAACGAGATACTCTCTTATTTTTGTCTTTAAATCTTTCCAAGAATGTAAAACATTGTGGTCAGTGTACACCACTGTCTCCAACACATTGTTTGTCACATCAACACGAAAACGTTGGAAGGCTAGGATCAAACTCAATAATTCTTTTTCAATGGTATAGTATTTGCTCTGATGAATGAGTTTCTTTGAAAAGTAGCCAATTGGCTGTTCAATTCCATCATCATCTTCTTGTAGCAGTACAGTTCCTACTCCTATATCGCTGGCATCAATTGCAACTTTGAAGGGTTTCAAAAACTTTGGTGTAGCTAAAACTGGTGCTGTGGTTAGTACTGCTTTTAAGTTCTCAAATGCCTCCTGGCATTGTTCTGTCCACCGAAATTGTGTTCTTGAGTAAATCTGTTAGCGGTGCCACCATGCTGCCGGAAATTTGGAATAAACTTCCAGTCGAATCCGCTTAGTCCCAAAAATCAAAGCACCTCTTTCTTTGAGGATGGTCATGGAAATTCCCCGATGGCCTTTGTCTTCACATTCCTTCAACATTCCATGATCGATGTTGTCCCAAAAACATCACCTCTGCCTTTGCAAATTCTGTTTCCTTTAAGTTTATTACCAGTTTTGCTTTTCGTAACCAAAGACCTCTGCCAACTGTACCATGTGATCTTCCCATGACTCGCTAAAGATCACTACATCATCCAGATAAACTATATAATTTGTTAAGCCAGCCACAACTCCGTTTATGAGTCTTCCTCAAACCTAGATGATCTCCAAGTGATAATTCATGTGCTACCCGTAACACCATCTGTCGGAAGCTACTGGTAACACAATCTGGTGCATTTCTGCCTATTTCGCTTCTGCACCAACCTACACGTGGTCCCCATCTCCAGCTCATCTACATAAGTTGTAAAATAATTTGCAGTCCCAACACCAATACCTGGGGCACATCACTAGTCACTGATTGCCAGCCAGAATAGCACTCTTTGCTTCCTGTTAGTCAACTAATCCTCTATCCATTCTAATACTTTGTCCCTAACACCATGATTAGATTCCCTACAGTATGGAAACAGACCCTTCGGCCCAACAAGTCTACACCAATCCTCTGAAGAGTAGTCCACCCAGACCCATTCCCCTACCTTATATTTATCCCTGACTAATGCACCTAACACTATGGGCAATTTAGCATGGCCAATTCACCTGAACTGCACATCTTTGGATTGTGGGAGGAAACCAGAACACCCGGAGGAAAACCACGCAGAACACGGGGAGAATGTGCAAGCTTCACAGTCACCCGAGACAGGAATTGAACCCAGGTCCCTTAACTTATGCAGCAGCCTCTTGGGCGACACCTTGTCGAAGGCCTTTTGGAAATCTAGTTACACTACATCCACTGGGTCCCCATTCTCCACCTTGCTCTTAATGTCTTCACAGAATTCCAAAAGATTTACCACTTGCAAATTCCCCTCCAAATCGCTCATTATCTAGACTGGGAAACGCACCACTGTTCCTTCAGTACTGCTGAGTAAAAATCCTGGAACACTCTTCCTCACAGCAAAGTCATTAGGGACATTTAAGCGACTACTGGACAAGCACATGGAGTGCAGTGAGTTGAAGGATGCATAGGTTAAGTTATTATTCTTTTACATTAGGATTAAACCTAGGCACAACATTGTGGGCCAAAGAGCCTGTTCTGTGCTGTACTTTTCTATGTTCTTATTATGGGTGTTCTAACACAAAGGACTGCAGCAGTTCAAGAAGGCAGCTCACTACCACCTCTCAAGGGCAACTTGGGATGGGCAATTAATACTGGCCCAGCCAGAGAAACCCATATCCTTGAATGAATAATAGTTAAGATAAAAATATTTACTTAATATACCTTCCAGCAAAATACATCATGCTCCACTTAAGCAATGTCCAGTACATGCTAAAGTAAAGCAGGTCTTAATCATGTACAAAAGTCACCATCCTTTCTACTACATTTCCAAATAATCAACTGGTGTACTGAAACTGAGGCAATTCATCTTTCTCTTTCACAGTCTCCCAAAATCTATCAACTTTCTTCCTCATTTCTTACAACCATCATGCAATCATTACAAATCTATCATCCTCATTTGTCATATTACAGAACAATGAAAATGTAACAAACAACAATGCAATGAAAAAAGTTTAGTGGTTAGGGTTGTGGCAAATGTTGGTCTAAAGAACCGAAGTCATCCAGCCAAATATTGGCATCTAAGAGTATACAGTAATAAAAGATAATATTCTGCTCTTAAGTCTGCATCACTTTCATAGTTAATATTCATTCTCAACACCATCTTGCCACTATGAAACCACATCCTAAACTACTGACCCTTATCTTGAAACATGTTAAAGAAAAATGCATCCTCAGGTCTCTTGGTGAGCAAATTCCAAACATTCACAAATCCTCCAACAAAATTCCCTTTCACCTTGGACTGACCAAATTAATCTAGGACTGTGACCCTGGTTCTGTACTCACCAAACACGAAGCACAACTATTTTGCCAGTGCCTTAAGATTTTATATATTTCAGAGATGCGCTTTCATCCTTCTAAACTCTAGGGAACACATGAATGCATTCAACCTTTCCACAAAGATTAATCCTAAATTCCAGAATTGGCAAATTGTACTGAAATCCTCTAAAGCTTAATTTAGAGGAGAAAATGTTTGAATCTATCATTAAAAGAAATAAAGAGATACCTAGATAGAAATTATCCTATCAAACTAATTTAATGGAATTTTTTTTAAGGACATTACAAATGTGGTGGACAACAGGGAACAAGTGGATGTTTGGATATTTGGGTTTCCACAGGGCATTCAACGTGCCACACAAAAGGTTGCTGCATAAGATTAGATGCACAGCGCTACGGGTAATCTATCAGCATGGACAGAGGATTGGTTAACTAACAGGAAACAAAGAATGAGGATAAATGGGTGTTTTTCAATGGCTAGTGATGTATTGGGACCACAATCGTTTTCAATCTATACAGCTGATTTGGAGATGGAGCCCAACTATTGTGTGTCAAAGTTTGCAAATCACACTAAGATGAGTCTGCAGAAGACTCCCGGTAGGTTGAGTGAGTGAACAAAGGTCTGGCAGATAGAATACAATGTTGGTAAATGTGAGGTCATCTATTTTGGTAGGAATAATAACAAAGTGAACTATGATTTAATGGTTGAGAGGGTTGGCTTATAAGGACAGATTGAGAAGACTGGAATTATATGCATTGGAATTTAAAAGAATGAGGGGGGATTTTACAGAAATATATTAAATTATGAAGGGAATAGATGAGATAGAAGCAGGGTGGCTGTTTCCACTGGCAGGTGAAACTAAAATAGGGGGCATAGCCTCAAAATAAGGAAGAGTAGATTTAGGACTGAGTTGAGGAGGAATTTCCTCTCCCAAAGAGTTGTGAATCTGTGGAATTCCCTGCCCAGTGAAGATTGACGCTTCCTCATTGAATGTCGTTAAGGCAAAGTTAGATCGATTTTGGAACAGTAAAGGTGAGCAAGCAGATATATGGACCTCAGTCTACAAAAAGATCAGCCATGGTTTTGCTGAATAGCAAAGAAGGCTCAATGGGCCAGATGGCTCCTACTACTTATGTTATGTGAAGCAACTACACCATTATTTATGTAAAGAGATTACTGTGCACATTACATCAGTATTGTCTTACAAAGGCCCTACATAATTGCAGTAAACCTATTTTTTCTCTGCTACTCCAATTAGGACATAATGGCATAAGAACTAGGAGTGGGCAATTCAGTTCCCCTTCCCCCACCTCACCCTAGTTCCAAACTTCCAGCTCAGCACTGTCCCCATGACTTGTCCGGACTTGTCCTACCTGCCTATCTCCTTTTCCACCTATCCACTCCACCCTCTCCTCCCTGACCTATCACCTTCATCCCCTCCCCCACTCACCCATCGTACTCTATGCTACTTTCTCCCCACCCCCACCCTCCTCTAGCTTATCTCTCCATGCTTTAGGCTCACTGCCTTTATTCCTGATGAAGGGCTTTTGCCCGAAACGTCGATTTCGAAGCTCTTTGGATGCTGCCTGAACTGCTGTGCTCTTCCAGCACCACTAATCCAGAATCTGGTTTCCAGCATCTGCAGTCATTGTTTTTACCTCGTTGAATTCAGCCTTTCAGGCTAGCTCCACCATCCAATTCAATCATGGCTGATTTCAGTTTGGCCTCAATTCCACTTTCCTGCCCACTCCCCATAACTCTTCAACTAATTAAAGATCTGTACATGTCCTCCTCAAATTTATTCAATGTCCAAGCATCCACCACATTCTGGAATAGCGAATTCCACAGATCGAGAAATAATTTTGTCTCATCGGTTTTAAATCTTTTCTAAAAGTATGACTTTGTGTTCTAGATTGCCTCACAAGAGGAGAAACATCCTTTCTGCATCTACTTTGTCAATCCCCCATCAACATTTTATATACCTCAGTTAGATCACCTCTTGTCTTTCTAAACCTTACACAGTATAGACTTAAGCTGCCAAAACTCTTCACAAGACAAACTCCTCTTCTCTTGGATAAATCTAGGGAATCTCCTCTAAACTGCCTCCAATCCAATTACATAAAACATTGGTTAAGTCACAGATGAAATATGGTTGTTACTCTATTATCAGAAGGAAATGATTATACTGGAGAGAGTACAGAGGAGATTCATCAGGGCGTTGTCTGGGATGAAAGGTTTCAGACGTGAGGAGGCTGGGTTTTTCCAAGGAATATTTGATGGGGAAAATGTTGAAGGGACTTCATGTTCAGTATGCTTGGAGCGCAAATCAGTAAGGAAACCCTTGCTCTGTATTTTGACCCCTTGTTGTTTGCATACCAAAAGTATTTAATGGGGATGGTGTCAAGGGAATTTTACTTTTAGTTTGCTTTTAGTTTTGAGAGTATGGGATGTATTTTCTCTGTGTTCAAACCGGTGATGTCACTGTCCCAGGAGTATTTGATGAAGACAGTACTGAGACAATCTCACTTTCATTTCAAGAGTTGAGGGAACTTTCATTACAGTTTAATTTTAGTTTGAGGAATAGAGGTAGCTTTACTCTGTACTCATCTGCATGCTGTCACTGTCTCAGGAATATTGGTTGGGGGCAGTGTTGAAGGAACTTTATCTTCTGTTCGCTTTCTGTTTAAAAGAGTAGATTAGATTACTTACAGTGTGGAAACAGGCCCTTTGGCCTAACAGGTCCACACCAAACCTGCGAAGAGCAATCCACCCAGACTCATTCCCCTACCATTTACCCCTTTGCCTAACACTATGGGCAATTTAGTATGGGCAATTCACCTATCCTGCACATTTTTGGACTGTGGGAGGAAACCAGAGCACCCAGAGGAAACCCACACAGTCACAGGGAGAATGTGCAAATTCCACACAGACAGTTGCCTGGGACGGGAATTGAACCCGGGTCTCTGGCGCTGAGAGGCAGAAGTGCCACCGTGCCGCCATAGAATATAGTTCACTTTACTCTGTATTTAATCCCATGCTATCCCTGTGTTTCTTGAGAATGGTATTATTTATTTCAGAGCGTGAGAAGGTTCACATCTGTATTCAACCCCATACTGTCCCTGGACGGGAACAGTGTCGAGGAAAGCTTACTTTCAGTTCAAAACAGTAAGGGAGCATTCCTTTCTCTTTAAAAGAGTAAGCTGAGTTTCTTTTCCTTTGAGCAGAGGTGGCCAAGGCAGGGTATCTGACTGACATATACAAAATGATAGGTATAGACAAGGTAGATCATGAGAATCGTTCAGCAACAGACAGCACAAGTTAAACGTGAGGAGTAAGTGGTTTAGAGGAGAACCAAGGAAACATATTTTCAACCAAAGGGTGGCAGAAATATGGAACACACTGTCTCACACACAAGGTGCTAAAAGCAGGTACTCTTGTAACATAAGCAGCTTTGGGACAAGCACTTAAACTGCCAAGGCATATAGGCTATGGAGCAAGAGTCTAAGAGTGTGGTACTAGAAAAGCACAGGGTAAAAACAAGGGCTGCACATGCTGGAAACCAGATTCTAGATTAGAGTGGTGCTGGAAAAGACACAGCAGTGCAGGCAGCATCTGAAAAGCAGGAAAATCAACGTTTAGGGCAAAAGCCCTTCACCAGGAATAGAGGATTAAGGGCTTTTGCCCAAAACGTCGATTTTCCTGCTCCTCGGATGCTGCCTGACCTGCTGTGCTTTTCCAGCACCACTCTAATCAAGAAACTGGAAAAACACAGCTGGTCAAGCAGCATCTAAGAAGCAAGCAAATCAACGTTTCAAGCATAAGCTCTTCATCAGGCTATGGACTAAGTGCAGATAAAATAGGATTAATGTAGCTTGGTGTTTATTGGTCAGCATAGATTTGGTGGGCTGAAGGACCTGTTTCTATGCTGTATGACTAGCCCTCTTCAAATAAAAGTACCAAAACCACATGCAATTATTCAGGTGCAGTCTCACTAATGCCTTGTAAAGCTGCAGCAATACTTCCCTACTTTTAAACCCTATTTCTTTAACAACAAGTGCCAAAATTCCTTTTGCCTTATTACCTGTTGTACTCTACTTACCAGTCTTCTGCAATTCATGCAAGATGACATTCAATCCCTTTGCACCAAAGCACTGTGAAGCAACTCTCCATTTAGGAAAGTTGCCTTTTTAATTCCTCCAAGCACAAAATGGATAGCCTCATGCTTATCCGCATAAACTCCAGCTGCCAAAGTTTGGCCCCTTCATCTAACCAATCCATACCCACTTGCAAAATTACTTACTTCTTTTCCCCACCTATTTTGTGGTTATCTGCAAATTTTGCTAGAGTACCTTCTATGCTGCATCCAAGTAAGGAAATTTGCCATCCTTATCTGGTCTGGCCTATACGCGACTCCAGACACACAGCAATGTGGCCGACTTTCAATTGCTCTCTGAAATGGCCTAGCAAGCCACTCAGTTATATCAATCACTACAAAGTGTCAACAAAGAAATGAAAGCAGATGGACCTCCAGGCATCGACCAAGGCACTGGAAAAGACAATGGCAGAGACATCCCTGGCAACTCTGCAAACTCGCCCTTCTAACTGGAAGAACTGTCTCTCAGACTTGTCAAGCAACAGCCTGACATCGGCTGTAAGGTATGTATGCGAGTATGACTATGTCCAGACCCAACACCACCACCACTCCAGGATATGTTGTGTCCGGCAAGACAGTCCCAACACAGTGCTATAAACTCAGCAAATAGTTACCCTGGGAGCCCATGAGGTCTAAAGGCTTCAGGTTAAACATGGACAAGGAAACCTCCTGCTGGATTACCACATACAGTCCTCACCCAGCTGGTGAATCATACTTTACCATGTTGAACAACAACTGGGGGATGCAGAGGATGGCAAGGGTACAAACTGTATTCTGGTTAGGAATGTTCACGACCAAGAGTGGCTTGGCAGCAACACTAAATTAAACTGCAGGAAAGGCAGATGAACTTAGGGCACGATTAGGAACATAGACTGGGATATCACAGCAATTACAGAAACGTGGCTCAGGGATGGACAGGACTGGCAGCTTAGTGTTCCAGGGTACAAAAGCTATAGGAAGGTCAGAAAGGAGGGATGGGGGCAAGAGAGGAGGGAGAGTAGCATTTTTGATAAGGGATAGCATTACTGCTGTACTGGGGAGAGGGGGGGGGGGGGGGGGGAGAATATTTCTGGGAATACATCCAGAGAAGTTATTTGGGTGGAACAGAGAAATAAGAAAAGGATGATCACCTTATTGGGATTGTTATTATAAACCCACCCCAAGAGTCGACGGGGAATTGAGAAACACATTTGTAATGAGATTTCACTTATCCGTAAGAATAATATGGTGGTTATGGAAGGGGATTTTAACTTTCCAGTCTGGGACTGCCATAGTGTGAAAGGTTTAGATGGAGAGGAATTTGTTAAGGGTGTACAAGAAAATTTTCTGATTCAGTACGTGAAAGTACCTACTAGAGAAGGTGCAAAACTTGAACTACTCTTGGGAAATAAGGCAGGGCAGGTGACTGAGGTGTCAGTGGGAAAGGACTTTGGGTCCAGTGACCATAATTCTATTAGATTTAAAATAATGATGAAAAAGGATAGACCAGATCTAAAAGTTGAAGTTCTAAATTGGAGAAAGGCCAATTTTGACAGCATTAGGCAAGAACTTTCGAAAGCTGATTGTGGGCAGATGTTCATAGGTAAAGGGACGGCTGGAAAATGGGAAGCCTTCAAACATGAGATAACAAGAATCCAGAAAAAGTATATTCCTGTCAGAGTGAAAGGAAAGGAAAGGCTGGTAGGTATAGGGAATGCTGGATGACTAAAGAAATTGAGGGCTTGGTTAAGAAAAAAAGGAAGCATATGCAAGGTATAGACAGGATAGATCGAGTGAATCCTTAGAAGAGTATAAAGGAAGTAGGAGTATACTTTAGAGAGAAATCAGGAGGGCAAAAAGGAGACATGACATAGCTTCGGCAAATAGAATTAAGGAGAATCCAAAGGGTTTTTACAAATACATTAAGGACAAAAGAGCAACTAGGGAGAGAAAAGGGCCCCTCAAAGATCAGCAAGGCAGCCTTTGTGTGGATCCGCAGACAATAGTGGAGATACTAAATGAGTAATGTGCATCAGTATTTACTGTGGAAAAGGATATGGAAGATATAGACTGTAGGGAAGTAGATAGCGACATTTTGCAAAATGTCCAGATTACAGAGGAGGAAGTGCTGGATGTCTTGAAATGGGTAAAGGTGGATAAATCCCCACATGGTTTGACCAGTTGCCTCATCTCCCCTCCCCCTAGGGTGGTTCAGTGGCTAGCACTGCTGCCTCACAGCGCCAGGGACCCGGGTTCAATTCCTGCCTCAGGCAACTGTGTGTGGAGGTTGCACAGTCTCCCAGTGTCTGAGAGGGTTTCCTCCGGATGCTCCAGTTTCCTCCCACAGTCCAAAGATGTGCCGGTTAGGTGAACTGGCCATGCTAAATTGCCCATAGTGTTAGGTGAAGGGGTAAATGTAGGGGAATGGGTCTGGATGGGCTGCTCTTCGGAGGGTCGGTGTGGACTTGTTGGGCTGAAGGGCCTGTTTCCACGCTGTAAGTAATCTAATCTAACCATAAAAGGGACATCAGGGGCAACATTTTAACACAGAGGGTGGTGCATGTGTGGAATGAGCTGCCAGAGGAAGTGGTGGAGGTTGGTACAATTACAGCATTTAAAAATGTATCTGGATGGGCATATGAATAGGAAGGGTTGAGGGGGATATGGGTCAAGTGCTTGAAAATGGGGCTAGATTAGGTTAGAATGTATGCTTGGCATGGACAACTTGGATTGAAGGATCTGTTTGCATGCTGTACATCTCTATGCCTCTACTGATCAAGCTGGCAGGGTATAAAAGATAGAGTTGTTAAACTGGGTGTGCAGCAGTTGGTGTGGGAACCAACAAGGGGGTAAAGCATACCTGTCCCCATCCTTACCAAGCTGACAGCTGCAAACCCAACTGTCCATGACAGTATTGGTGAGAGTGGCCAGTTCACAATCATTGTGGACAAAGTCCTACCTTCATGGGAATACCGTCCATCATGCTGTGTGGTACTATCACTACCACAAATGGGACAGACTTCAAACAAATTTATAGCAAATCTAGAGTGGGCATACATGAAACACTGTGGAACATCAACAGCACAATCTGCAACCTGTGGCCCAGCAGATGCCCCACTCAATCATTCCTATTAGGGGATCAACCTTGGTTCAATGAAAAATGCATGAAAGTGCAGGACGCATGCCAAGAGCAACACCATGCACACCTAAAAATGAGGTGTCAACCTGGTGAAACTACCAAACATGACTAGTTGTGTGTCAACGAGCACAAGCAGCAAGTGATAGACTTAGCAATCCTACAACCAGTGTATCAGATCGAAGATCTACAGCTGTGAATGGTAGGGGACAATTTTGAAACTCACTGGCAGAGAAGGCTCCATAGATATCCTCATCCTTAATGATGGAAGAGCCCAATACACCAGTGCAAAAAATAAAGCTGAAGCATTCGCAGCAATCTTAGGTCAGAAGTGCCAAGTGGATGATCCATTTCAGCCTCCTCCAGTGTTCCCCAGTATCACAGATGTCAGGCTTCAACCAGTTCGATTCACTCCACATAATTCAAATGGTTGGAGGGACTAGATATTGTAAAGGATATGGATCCTGACAATATCTTTGCATTAGCACTGAAGATTTGAGCTCCAGAACTTTCCGCTCCCCTGGCTAAGCTCTTCCAGTACACTTACAACATTAGCATCTACCCGACAATGTAGAAAATGGACCAGATATGTCCTGTACACAAAAAGTAGGACAATTACTGCCCCATCAGTACATTCAATCATCAGCAACATGATGGAATATGTCATCAACAGTGTTATCAAGCACCACCAGCTCAGCAATAACCTGCTCACTGATGCCCAGTTAGGGCTCTGCCAAGGCCACTAAGCTCCTGACCTCGTTAGAGCCTTGATTCAAACATGGACAGAAGATTCTGAATTCCAGAGGTGAGATGAGAGTAACAACATTGACATCAAGGCTGTATTTGACTGAATGTGACATTAAGGAGCTCTAGCAAAACTAGAATCAAGGGTATCAGGAGGCAAACTTACTGCTGGTTGGAGACACTAGCACATAGGAAGATTGTTATTGTTGTTGAAGATCAGTCATCTCTCTAAGAATTCCTCAGGGTTCTATCCTAAGCCCAACCATCGTCCATCCATCATAAGTTCTGAAGCGGGAATGTTCACCAATGATTACACAATATTCAGAACCATTTACAATTTCAGATATTTAAGCAGTCCATGTTCAAATACAACATCCAGGCTTGGGCTGAAAAGTAGCACACCACACAAATGAATCTCCCAGTAACAACATTCTTGGGGTTACCATTGACCAGAAACTCAACTGGACTCAACACAAAAAAACACAGGTCAGAGGCTAAGAATACTTCAATAAGTAATTCACCTCTTGATTTCTCAAAACCTGTCCACCATCTATAAAAGCACAAGTCTGATGCAAAATGGAATACTCCCCACTTGCTGGATGGGGACAGCTCCAACACACAAGATTGACACCAGTTCTCGTCACCCAGTTATAAGGATACTATTAAGCTCAAGAGGGTTCAGAAGAGATTTACCAGGATGCTGCCAGGTATGGAAAGTTTGAGTTATACAGAAAGGCTGGAGAGGGGCTGGGATTTTTCTCACTGGAGTGGAGGAGGTTGGGAAGTCACCTCATACAAGTTTATAAAATAATGAGGGTTATTGATAGAGTGAATGGTAGTTGTGTTTTCCCGAAGATGGGGGATTTCAAGATTAGGTGGCACATTATTAAGGTGAGTGAAGAGAGGTTTAAAAAAAAAGACACGATGGGCACACTTTTTACATAGAGGGTGGTTTGCATGTGGAATGAACTTTTTGGATAAGTGGTGAATGTGGGTACAGTTACATCATTTAAAAGATATTTGGAGAAGTAGAAGAATATCAAAAGTTTGGAGGGATATGGGCCAGAAGCAGGCAGGTCAGATTAGTTTATTTTGGGATTGTCAGCGGGGACTGGTTGGACCGAAGGGTCTGTTCCCATGCTGTATGACTTTTTGACTCTATGACGGAGCTTCTTGTTTGAATGGCATTACATCCATAAACACCCACTCCCTCCACCACTGATGCTCAATAGCAGCAATGTGTACTTCAAGGTGCACTGTAAAAACTCAAAGATGCTTAGACAGCACCTTCCAAATCCATGACCACTTGCATCAAGGAGGACAAGGGTAGCATGTACCTGGGAACACAAACATGTGCAAGTTTCCCTCCAAGCCACTCACTGTCCTGATTTGGAAATATATTGCCTTACCTTCAATGTCGCTGGGTCAAAATCCTGGAATTCCCTCTCCAAGAGCCTTGAGAGTCAGCCTACAGCATAATAAGTGCAGCAGTTCAAGAAGGTAGCTCACCACCACCTTCTCAAGGGCACCTAGGGAGAGGCAATGAGCGGTAGCCAGCCAGTAACACTCACATCTCATGAAAAGAATAAGAAACTGTTTGGTGTTGATAGATCGACAATGTTATCAGGGTAGGTGGTGAGATTTCTCTGGTTTTGACTCAGCAACATTAAAAAGGATTTCCAAGTCAGGATGGTGAACATCTGGTAGGTTCCCATGCATCTGATGTTCTTCTCCCACTCAGGGTAGTGGTCCTGGGATTGTAATCAAATGGCCTCCTTCTGCACCATAATAATTGATTATTTAAAGCCTCAAATATCTGCAGTGTATCTTATAGATGGTATGTATTGCTGCTACTTAGGTCAGTGCTAGAGGGAATGAATATTTACAGATATGGTGCCAATCAAGTGGGCTGCTTTGTCCTGGATAGTGTTCATGAGCTTGTGCTGATGGAGCTGCACTCAGCCAGGCAAATGGGGAGGCATTCCATCACACTCCTGATTTGTGGCTTATAGATGGTACAGATGCTTTGAGAAGTCAGGAGGTGAGTTACACACTGCAATATTGTTTGCTTCTGACCTGCTCTTGTAACCACTGCATCTTCATGGGTGAGTCCAGTTCATTTTCTGATCAGTGGTAATCCCCAAGATGTTGGCAGTGGAATTTTAATGATGGTCACGCCATTGAATGTCAAAGGGTATTGATTGTCTCTTAATGGAGATGTGCCAGGCATTTGCATGCCACAAATAGAGTCATAGAGATGTACAGCATGGAAATAGACCCTTCGGTCCAACTCGTCCATGGTGGTGCAGTCTAATTGGAGTTGGCGGAAGTGTTTAAGAATAGTACGTTGGATGCGGAGTCTGGTGAGGGTAGGTGAGGACAAGGGGAATCCTGTCTTCTTTATGTTTCGAGAGGGGTGAGGTTTAGAGCAATGGAGCGGGGAATGGAGGAGGTGCAGTAGAAGGGATAATGTATGTTGTCCAAAATAGGTGGACATCTTGGATGCTTGAGAGTGGACTGTCTCCTGTCTGAGCAGATGCAGTGGAAATAGAGGACCTGGGAGAGTGGGATGGAGTTCTTGCAGAAAACTGGGTGGGAGAAGATGTAGTCCAGGTAGTTATGGGAGTCTGGATTTATAGTAAATGTCCATCTGGATTCATGGTATTGCAGCATATGCAATTTCTTTGCCCCTTTGGAAGTGAAGGGCAAGGGTAGGAGTCCAGGGATCCCTGGATGTAAAAGGAAATTGAGAATTTGAGAAAGAAAAAGAAGGAAGCATATGTCAAATACAATGCATTAAAAACAAGGAAAATTGTGGGGCTTATTAGAAACTAGGGGAGCAACCTGTATGGTGATATATCCTTGGTGATTGGGTCCGTTTGGCTCTTAACTTTTGGACCAGCCTTCAGTGAGGAACCTTGTCAAAGGCCCTAATGAAGTCCATGCAGACCATATCAACTGCATTGCCCTCACCAAATGTTTAGTCACCTTTTCAAAAAAACTCAACTGAATTAGTCAGACAGGATACATCTCTGACAAATCTGTGCCATCTCTGATCAATCTCTTTCCAAGTGTTGATTAATCCAGTCACTCAGATTTTTTTCAGTAATTTCTCTACCACTGACATCAGACTAATTGGCCTATGTTCTTCTGGAACAAAAGAAACACTAACTATTCTCCAGTCATCTGGTACATTACCTGTAGCCAGTGAAGTATTAAATATCTCTGCCAGGGCTCCAGCAAGCTTTTCTTTTGCCTCCACTGGGGATCTATGTACCTTTATGCCCACTGAAACGTCTAATATACCCTCCTTAATATTTTACAACCTCACAATGCCAATAGAAATCCCTAACTACAATGCTGTTCTCCTTTGTGAATACAGATATGAAATAGTCGTTCACCCACATCCTCTGGTTCCATACAGGTTGCTCCCCTAGTTACTAATAGGCCCCACAATTTTCCTTGGTAATTCTCTTAATATACATATAAAATGCCTCAGGGTTTTCCTTAATCCTTCTGCCAAAGATATTTCGTGGCTCCTCTTTGCCCTCCTAAACTTTTTTTTTTAAAAAGCAAACCTACAGTCTCTATACTTTTGACAAGAGTCCTGTTTTTAATGCATTGTATCTGACATATGCTTCCTTCTTTTTCCTTTCTCAAATTCTCAATTTCCTTTTACATCCAGGGATCTCTGGACTCCTGCCCTTGCCCTTCACTTCCAAAGGGGCAAAGAAATTGCATATGCTGCAATACCATGAATCCAGATGGACATTTACTATAAATCCAGACTCCCATAACTACCTGGACTACATCTTCTCCCACCCAGTTTTCTGCAAGAACTCCATCCCACTCTCCCAGGTCCTCTATTTCCACTGCATCTGTTCAGACAGGAGACAGTCCACTCTCAAGCATCCAAGATGTCCACCTATTTTGGACAACATACTTTATCCCTTCTACTGCACCTCCTCCATTCCCCGCTCCATTGCTCTAAACCTCACCCATCTCGAAACATAAAGACGACAGGATTCCCCTGGTCCTCACCTACCCCCACCAGTCTCCGCATCCAACGTACTATTCTTAAACACTTCCGCCAACTCCAATTAGACTGCACCACCAAGAACATCTTCCCTCTCCACCCTTCTCTGCCTTCCGCAAGAACCATTCTCTTCATCAATCCTTGATTTGCCCCACTTTCCCCATTAACCCCCTTGAACCCCCAGGTACTTTCCCCTGCAAACGTAAAAGATGCAAAACATGCTGGCACACCACCACCACATCCCCCGCATCTCTATCCAGGGCCCCAACAGTCCTTCCAGATGAGACAGAGGTTCACCTGCCTCTCTTCCAACCTAGGGGAGAAAGTGAGGACTGCAGATGCTGGAGATCAGAGCTGAAAATGTGTTGCTGGAAAAGCGCAGCAGGTCAGACAGCATCCATGGAGCAGGAGAATCGACGTTTCGGGCATAAGCCCTTCTTCAGGAAGAGCTTATGCCCGAAATGTCGATTCTCCTGCTCCTTGGATGCTGCCTGACCTGCTGCGCTTTTCTCTTTCAACCTAGTTTACTGTATCTGATGGTCCCAATATGGTCTTCTCTATATCAGGGAGACCAAACTCGGGTCATGTTTCGCCAAGCATCTTAGCCAGACCAGCAGGGGCCAACCTGACCCCACCCATTTTAATTGCCCTTCCCACTCCCTTTCCAACACGCTCATCCTTGGCCTCCTCCATTGTCACGTGAATCAGACCGCAGATTAAAGGAACAAAACCTCATCTTCCGCCTGAGCAGCCTAAAGCCTGGAGGACTCAACATGGAGTTCTCCCTTCCCAGCCCCCGACTCCCATCCCAGCTCCCCCCTCCTCCCTTCCATTCCTCTCATCAACCCTTCCTTCAAGCCACCAACCGGATTCATTCTTCCCATTGACCAACCAAATTGTATCCTCTATGTTCATCTATTCCTAACTCACCACGTCGCTTTATCTTCTGCTCACCTTACACCCACCCCCAACCCTGAAGAGTATTAGCATGGATAGATGACTGGCTATCTAATAGAAAACTGAGTTTAACAAGGAGGGCATTTTAATGTTGTTGACCTGCAACTAGTGACGTGCCACAAAATCTGTGTTGAAGTCAAAACCACATAGTATATAACAATGACCCGAATAAGCAATATGAATGTATTATAACCAAGTTTGCGAATAATACAAAAATAAGTGGAAAGGCAATAATGAGAGTGACAAAGAGTCTGCAAAGGGATATCAACTGGTTAAGCAAGTTTGCATAAATTTGGCAGATGGAATGTAATGTACAGAAATGTGAGGTGATCCCAGCACACAGGGATTTGGGAATCTTCATGCTTAAACCACAAAAGGCTCGCATACAACTTCAACAAATAACAGGGATAGCAATTTTTACACTCCATTCCCTCTGAAATAAATCACATTGAATCTGCTGCACCATTCAACGGGCTGAATGGCCTACTGATCCTCTTATGTCTGATGGTCTTACCCATCCTAACAAGCAGGACCAAGCTGAAAACAATTTTTTTTCTACTTTTTTTTTTATATAAATGCACTGAACATTCAACCCCCAACTGTTTAAGGATTGTAAAACCTCATCAGCAACGGATGTATACAAACAGACTGCCAAACGTTGTGATACAAAGTCCACAAAGACAACCTTGCTAACAAAACTAAAACTTAAAAAACACAAAATATAAATTAAAGTTGTAATTATACATCGTTCCTAATATCCTGAAAACTTAACTATCTCCACAGACCTGTTGAGTTTTACTAGCCTTTGCTATTTTCACACCCAATTTCCATCATCTGTGGCATTTTATTTTAGCAACATGGTTACTTATGTAGACCGTTTCTGATCACTGTTTTAAAACAATCTTCTCAGACATATGACACATTGACGTAACAAGTACAACCTGAATCCAAACTTTCTGGCCTAGAAGTAAGGATACTACCACTACACCACAACAGCCCATATTGAGAATCCCAATCACCTGGCATATTCAATTTACAAACAAGCAAAAGTCAACTTTACAATTAGGTTAATGTTATACCAATAGCACGTTACTGTCATTTTTTTTTCCTCTGCTGCACATAAAGAATTACATTTAGAACAACAGTGACGAGGGTAAACTTTGCTTCCCTTCTCCCACAATCTTTAAACATAAGCTTTACCTAAGCCATGTACTGATGTCTTGTTACTGCCCCTCCCCCCCCCCCCCCAATATTTTCACTGTAGGTCTCAGCCTTTCATTCACAAATGAAATAACTTTCAACTAAAATACATTACCCGGAAATACATACAGTGGGTTTACAGACTCTTGAGAAAATGCTTTGGTGGTCTGAGCTATGCACTTCCACATATTTCACATATTAAAGTACATGGGAAATCAGGAAAGTTGGAAGAAAATACAAGAACTGAAAAGGCTTAAAACAAAATGGGTTCATGCCTTTTCCTGGTCAATATGCACGAAGTTGCTTTATTCACGTACAAGGTCACGCCGTTTTCTCTGTAAAAATGAAATGGCTTTCAAATCACGCCGTCTTTAGCGTCGCCAGTTTGATGGGGCGGGGGTGGTGGTGAAGATACGAACATCAACAAACGCGTCTTTAATTGAATTGACAAATATCAAGCCTGCTTTTCCCTCTTTCCACATCCAGAAACCTACATTTCCCACTCGTGTCATTGTCGCTCAACCAAGCTTGATGTCTCTCCGGGCCCCCCCCATCCCCTTTCTCATTGCTGATTGGTCAGTCTCAGCGACCGCCTCTGCCGATTGGTGCAAACGTGCGTCAATCACCGCCTCACGCGGACAACTCGGGTAGGTTGAACTAACGGCCCGACTCCAAGCTTCTCTCCCCACCCCCCACTCCCACCTCCCCCTCTCTCCCTCCCTGTCAATGGTTCACCGCCAGGACACTAGGAAGCGGCAACCATGGACAAGGACACTCCGGAGAAAACAACAAAAGTAAATATCGCCCGTCGGGCCTGTTTAATGTCAGAATCCATCCCGCCGCCCGGGTCCTTCCTACCTTCAACGGCGGAGCTACTTTCCATGAAGCCCTCAACATTTTCCCTTAAGCTCTCGACGGTTTTATGTTCTTCGATGAAGGAAAGTACTCCGCTGTACCGGATCAGTACATTTTTGAATTTAAAAAAAAACAGACACAGTCAGAGATTAAGGTGCAGCCTGCAACCTCACTCTCTCCCTCTGAGGCGGGAGTGACCGTGTTGACCGCTTTCCGTCTGATAGAGGCTGCGCCACACCAACGCGCATGCGCCCGCACCCGCTGCTCAATCTAACTTGATCCTGGCATTCCCACAACCAACCTTGATAGCTGCTAAAGATACAGTTTCTCTTTACAGGTCTCCTGTGGTGCAGTGTTCCCATCTCCACCTCTGAGCTAGTAGCATCCAGTTCAAGTCTTATCTGATCGAGAGAGAGAGACCTGTGAGCTCTGCTATGTCTGCAATCTGCCGAGTGACATGCCCATTGGGAATCATTACCCACTCCACTCCACTCCACCCCACCCCTGTACTGAGATGCTACCTACCCCTACCTAATCCATCAAAACCTCCAAGGATAATTTTATAACACAGAAATTAAGTCATAAGACGTCGGAGAAGAAGTAGGTCATTGGGCTCATCAAGTTTGTCCTGCCATTCAATTAGGTCATAGCTGATCTGATCATTCTCAATTCCAATTTCCTGTTTAATCCTCATAGCCTTTTATTCTGTGACTGAATAAAATGTATCTCAGCCATTAATATACTTAATAAGACAGCCTCAATAACTCTCTGTGGTAAAGAATTTTCCAGATTATATTCTCTTTGGCATGTATTCCAATACCACCTCACTCTAAGAGCCATGTCCATTTAATGCCAGTGCCCTGACATTTTCTCTCTACCTCTTTTAAGATTATTCAAGTACTTATTTACCTGTACTTGTAAGTTTTGATAAATTCTTCTTCACCACTGGTTCCTTCATCCGAGGAAATAAAATAAGGGCTGCTGAGACTAATGGGTAAGGTTGGGTTACTTACTATCACCTTCTCAAAGGCAACTAAGGATACTCAATAAATTAGTGAGTTTTGAGAAAATTTGTAGCTCAGGTTGAGGTTCTGGATGTAGGTTTGCTCGCTGAGCTGGAAGGTTAATTTTCATGAAAATGAACCTTCCAGCTCAGCAAGCAAACCTATATCGAGATGCTCAATAAATGCTAGCCCACCAGTGAACCCGACATAGTCCCATTTGCCTGCATTTGGCACATATCCTTCTAAACCCGTCCTATTCATATACCTATCCAGATGCTTTTAAATGTTGTAATTGTATCAGGCTCTATCATACACCTCATAGATGAATATTGAACAAAAAAAGTGGAACTGAGGAACGTTAAAGCCACAATAGGTGTCATATATAGATCTCTTGGTAGTGGCTCAGAAGTGCTAAATTGTACAAATGTTTAAGTTACACAACTATGTAGCAAAGGCAGAGTAGACTTATTGGGGGATTTTGATCTTAACATAGACTGGAAGAAACAGACAAGCACCTGCTAGGATTGTTGTGAATTTCTAGATAGTTTTTGGGATAGTTTCTTATATCAATATGTTTTGGATTCAACAAGAGGGCAAACAATATTGGATCTAGTAATGAGCAATGAGTTTCATTTAGTCAGTGACCTACTTGATCGTGAGCATTTGTCAAATAGTGATCATAATACCACTGAGTTTCATGTAGCATTTGTAAGAGATAAACCAAGATCAGATACTAGAATTTTGGATTTAAAGACTTTCAAGGGATGAGGCAGAGATTGTCCACAGTAAACTGGGAACCTCTGCTAATACATAAAACAGCTGAAGAACAGAGGAAGGAGGAAGGAGTTCAAAGAAACATTTAATGCAATTCGGAAACAGTTTACACCCATAAGGAGGAAAATCTACATATCATTAAAAAAACATAATCATGGATATTTAATGAGGCAAGGGACAGCATAAAATTAAAAGTGACTTATAAAACACAAAGAAAGTACAGATCCCACACAGAATGGGACAAATACAAAGACCAACAAAGAGTCACAAAGCAACAGCTAGCTAGACCATTTATTGCCCACCCTTAATTGCCATGAGGACAGTCAAGAATGAATCACATTGCTGTGGTCTGGAGTCATATGTAAGCAGATAAGGACAACAGTTTCCTCCTTAAAGGACATCAGTGAATTAGATGGGGTTTTCCTGACAATCAGCGATGGTTTCATAGCCATCATTAAATTTTTAATTTCAGATTTTCTTTTTATTTAATTCAATTCTAGCATTTGCTTTGACAAGAGTTGAACCCAGTCCCCAGAACATTACTTAGGTCTCTGGATTAATAGTCTGATAAAAATGCCACTGGGCTGTTGCCTCATCAACTAACCACAAAAATGACCAGGAGCTTCCAGTTGCCTACTACTTGAATACACCACCCTGCTCCCATGCCAACATTTCTATCTCAGGCCTCCTGCAGTGCTCCAGCAAAACTCAACTCAAGTTGGAGGAACAACACTTCATTTTCTGCTAAGGCACCTTACAGTCTTTGGGACTCAACATCGAGTTGAACAGTTTCAGAATATGAACACCCTCTTTCTCGTCTATTACCTATCCCCAAAACCCCAGGTCCTGTCATGAAATACATTGCATTCAGCACAACCAATATATTTTAAATCTTTCATAGTCCCCACTCTCACCTATAAAGTGATTTAGCATTGATGCACTTTAGCCCACCATGTGTATTTCAAACTTCAAACACCAAACTATACTAATCCCATTTACTTACATTCGGTAGATAGTCTACTATGCCTTGGCATTTAAGTACTCATCTGATGCTTCTTAAATGTTGTGAGCCACCACCTCTCAGGCAGTATGTTCCATATTTCTAGCATTCTGGCCATAAAAAAAAATCAGATCTCTCCTAAGTCACTTATTCCTCACTTTAAACTTCTTCCCTCTGATCCTAGATGTGCCTGCTACCCACTAGTCTCATTCTGCAGCCCTATTTCTAAATTCATCACTTTCAAATATATACCTGGCTTTCCTTTGAAACCTCCTATGGAATCCACCTCCACCACTCTCCCAGGCAGCACATTCAAATGCCTACCAACTCTGTGAGTAAAGAAGTTTCTCTTCATCTCACTCCCAGCTCTCTTGCTGACAATCTTAAAATTGTGACCATTAGTTACTGACCAACTACTGGAAACAAACTATTTTTCTTTACACTGTCAAAATTGTTCATAATTTTGAACACCTCAATAAGGTCATCTCTTAACCTTCTCTGCTCCAAGGAGACTAAGCTCAATTTCTTTCCTTGTATTTAAAATCTCTCATTTCTGGTATTATTTTAGTTAATTTCCTTTAAACTTTTTCCATGGCTTTCGTATTCTTCCTTAAATAAGCATAACTAATTTTAGTGTGAAATTATCAGACTTTTAAATGTCTAGGTATAACATAGTGTAAGCCTTGCCATTGTCCACCTTCTCAAGGAAGTTAAGGGAGTTAATCACAAAGAATTTTTCACTTCCAACAGTGATCAGTCATATATTAATCCCATATAAAATAGAATTTGTAGCTATCATCTTCCATCCTGTGCACATACCCAAGCCAGCAAAACCTTCTTTGTTTTATTAGTGTAAATATGCTTAGCATGTTTCCTGGAGAAATCCGCCTCATTAATGGAATTGTCTTTTTAAGCAACGCAAAGGATGCATCAGAGATGGAAATTTTCTTGATAGCTGTGAGTTGTCCAGGCTTCACTGCTGAAGATTCAGCCTTGTGGAAAAGCATCTTGGTACTGTGAATCAGATTGTGATTTTTCCAGGCACATTCTGTTAGTCACTTACAGTTGGTAACTCCCTTTCCAATGCATGTTCTGAGCTATTTGTCAAGATAGGGTTGCCTGTCACCATAGATCCAAAACAAAAGAATTTGCTGACTGCTTCTGGTAGATGTTGATTCTGTGCTCAAGCAGAGAAATATAATTACAGTTTCTTTGACACAGATGATGAGAGCAAGCTTGACACAAGCTATGGAATAGACGATCCATGAGCCTTTTGGGCTGGTCACCTGTTTGGGCAATGAGTGCAGCAGCCAACAGAATTTCTCTGATCTGAGCACTATGTACTTTGGTCTCAGCTTTTTGTCTTGATAGACTGAGGAGTTCTTGCCCTGATAGTGAGGGGACATACATTACTTCCATGACAACATGGAAAACACAGCTCAGGAGAAAAGATCAAACAACACTAAATAGAGTTAGGGTTGAGATGCAACCTCATTTCACTCTATTCTTGACCTTAAGACCATAAGATGTAGGAACAGAGGTAGGTCATTCAGCCCATAAAGGTTAATCTACAATTCAATGAGATTATGGTTGATCTGGTAACCCTCAACTTCACTTTCCTGTCTTTTCTCTTTAACCCTCTATAATCCTTTAAGATTAAAAATCTATCTCAGCCTTGAATATACTTAACAATGCAGCCTCACCAACCCTATGGTAAAGAAATCCACGGACTGACTACCATCTAAGTGAAGAAATTCCTCCTCGTCTCCGTCTTAAATGTGCAATCTCATATTCTGACGTAATGCCCTCCCAGATTCTCCCACAAGAGGAAACATTCTCACTACACCTACCCTGTCAAGTCCCTTAAGATGTTAACACTGTCTGATGTGGAACCAGTGAACCGAATGGGGTGCTGATACCATATAAGTCTAACAGAGATTGGGAAGACTTCCAGTTTGTCTCTAGTATGTGGTGGAAGACTATCATGCACACCATGTCAAATGTCTTTGTGAAACCAACAAAACCAAGTTAAAGTGGTGTTTGCTGCTCTAAACACCTGTATTGATGCTGACATAGAAGATCATGTCCACTATGGATGTCTGCTCTGAAGCCTCACGGTGCTTCCAGGTATGTACTGTTGGCTAATTAGTTGATGGAACCTTGTGAGAATAACTCTGGCAAAGATCATCCCGCCATTGCTGAGGGATGGTATGCCCCATAAGTTGTTAGAATCCACTTAATCAGATACCCCTCAAGTATGCAATTATTTCTTTATAATAGAAGTAGATCTGTCCCCCAGTTTATTTTAGCAGCCTGTCTTAATATCTATACAGAGGGATTGTTTAATACTTTTTGGCTTGTGTGGGTAAGGCTTACAAACCACATACCTATTGAGTTTAACTATTATTTGATTGTTTTCCTCATAGTGCCTCTTACAGTTTCTGTGCACTATTTGAACATTTAATTTATTGAGAATAACTGATGAATTATTGAATTTGCTAAAATTTACGAATTTCTTATGTGTCTGGCTTTAAATCCAACATTGGTTTCTTTGAAATGTTGAACAAAGGTTTAAACTTTTAAAAATAATCTGCAAATGTTTCATGATGTAGAAAGGTCACTCACAGAATCCCAGAATTAATACTGTACAAAAGGAATCCATTTGGTCTGTCAAATCTTCCACCAGATCTCTGAATGGCCTCTCGTGCTCTTCTCCATTTTCTCATTGTAAGCTGCACATGCTTCTTTTTTCAATGATGATCCAATTTCCACAAAAATAACTCCAGTGACCTTACATCCAACACTCTCATGGGGCACAATCCAGACCTTAGCATGTAAGCATCCATCTTCATCTACCTATCACTTTCCCAGCTATCTTCCCCCCCAACCCCACACGCTTCTCATTTATCTCATAGACCCCTTGCCCAATTCCCTGCACCCCCCAATTCCTGATGAAGAGCTCATGCTCAAAATGTCGACTGTCCTACTCCTTGGATTCTGCCTGACCAGATGTGCTTTTCCAGCACCTCTTCAGCTTGCTGCCTGGACCTGTTAATGGCCATCTTGGCCAGGCCCATCAGCAAGGCCACGAGAAGGCCACCAGTAAGCCTAACATCTGTGGTGGGTAAGTTACTTGAGAAAGTTCTGAGGGATAAGATATACATGCATTTGGAAAGACAGAGTGTGATTACGAAAAGTTACCATGGCTTTGTGAGTGGGAGATCATGCCTCACAAATTTGTAGAGTTCTTTGAAGTGACCAGGAAGGTTTACAAAGGCAGGGTAGTAGACATAGTCTATATGGATTTCAGAGTCAAGATTAGAGTGGTGCTGGAAAAGCACAGCAGGTCAGGCAGCATCTGAGGAGCAGGAAAATCGACATTTCGAGCAAAAGCACTTCATCAGGATGCTGCCTGACCTGCTGTGCTTTTCCAGCACCACTCTAATCTTGACTCTGACCTCCAGCATCTGCAGTCGTCACTTTTGCCTATATGGATTTCAGTAAGGCCTTTGATAAGGTTCCTCATTGTAGGCTGCTCTGGAAGGTTGGATTGCTTGAAATCTAGGGTGAGCTGGCAAATTGGATACAAAATAGGCTTGATGGTAGGAAGCAGAGGGTAATAGTGGAAGGATGCTTGTTGGGCTGGAGGCCTTGACTAGTGGAGTACCTAACAGGTCAGTGCTGGGCCCATTACTGTGTGTTATCAATATCAATGACTTGCATGATACTGTACAAGGCATGATGAGCAAGTTTGCTGATGACACTAAAATAGGCAGTATCATGGACTGAGGAAGCTTATCAGAAATTGCAGCAGGACCTTAATCAGCTGGAGAAGTGGGCCGAGAAATGGCAAATAGTGCTTAATACAGATAAGTGTGAGGTATTGTATTTGGAAAGTCAAATCAAGATAGGAGTTTCATGGTGAATGGTAAGGCCTTAAGGAGTGTAATGGAACAGAGGGACCTTGGAGTTCAGGTTCACAGTTCTCTGAAAGTGGAGTCACAGGTAGACAGGGCAGTGAAGAAGGCTTTTGGCAAGCAGGCTTTCATCAGTCAGGGCATTGAGTATATAGAACATAGAACATTACAGCGCAGTACAGGCCATTCGGCTCTAGATGTAGCGCCAACCTATGACGCCAATCTGAAGCCCATCTAACCCACACTATTCCATCTTTGTCCATATGTCTATCCAATGACCATTTAAATGCCATTAAAGTTGGCGAGTCTACTACTGTTGCAGGCAGTGCGTTCCACACCCCACACCCAATCTCTGAGTAAAGATACTATCTCTGACATCTGTCCTATATCTATCACTCCTCAATTTAAAGCTATGTCCCCTCGTGCTAGCCATCGTCATTTGAGGAATAAGGTTCTCACTGTCTACCCTATCTAACCCTCTGATTATCTTACATGTCTCAATTAAGTCACCACTCAAGGTTCTTCTTTCCAACGAAAACAGCCTCAAGTCCCTCAGCCTTCCCTCATAAGAGCTTCCCTCCATACCAGGCAACATCCTAGTAAATCTCCTCTGAAACCTTTCCAAAGCTTCCACATCCTTCCTATAACGCAGTGACCAGAACTGTACGCAATACTCCAATTATGGCTGCACCATAGTTTTGTACAGCTGCATCATGACCTCACGGTTCCGAAACTCAGTCCCTTAACTCAGTCCCTCAGTCCTGTTAATAAAAGCTAACACACTGTATGCCTTCTTAACAACAATATCAACCTGGGTGGCAATTTTCAGGGATCTATGTACATGGACTGTAAGAAACCATAGAGGGTTGTGAACACAACCCAGTCTATCACGCAAGTCAACCTTCCACCTGAAGTGGAGGAAGCTGGTATAATTACAACATTTAAAAAGCATCTGGATGGGTATATGAATAGGAAGGGTTTAGAGCGATATGGGCCACGTGTTGGCAAATGGGATTGGATTAAGTTAGGATATCTGGTCGGTATGGATGAGTTGGATTGAAAGGTCTGTTTCCATGCTGTACATCTCTACGACTCTATGACTCCATCCATATTTCTCAATGCCTCGGGAAGGCAGATGACATAATCAAAGACCCCTCTCATCCCGGTCATAATCTCTTCCAACCTCTTCTGTCAGGTAAAAGATAGAAAAGCTTAAACAAATGTACCAACAAATTCACGAATAGCTTCTTCTCTGCTGTTTTTATACTTCTGAATGGATCTCTCAAATTTTAAATTTAATGTTGATCTTGCTCTTTGTGCACCTTCTCTGCAGCTTTAATGTTGTATTCTTCACTCTGTTACCCTATTACCCTTTGTATGGTATGATCTGTCTGTCTGTACACAAAACAAAACCTTTCACTGTACAAAGGTACATGGGACAATAATAAATCAAATCAATTTTCTTGGTTACTTTTTCATAATGCTCAATCAAGTTTGTGAGATGATCTCCTTCTTTCATTTTTTCTTTTTCTTAAAACTATTCAAAATGGCATTGGATTATGCAACAGTGGAAAAGCTTTTCAATAATTTGAAAATAACAAATGCTGGAGATTACAGCAGATCAGTCAGCATCCATGGACAAAGTTAAAAATCATACAACACCAGATTATAGTCCAATAGGTTTATTTGGATGTACTAGCTTTTGGAGTGCTGTTCCTTTCTCAGGGAGCTAGTAAGGCAGGATCATAAAGATACAGAATTTATAGCACGAGATCATAGAGCCATACAACTGATATGACCTATTGAACAAATCTAGATTGCTGTTAAGTCTTTCATCCTTTAGAATGGGTTGCAGTTTTCAATTCATTAATACGTAAATCCCAGAACTATTTTCAAATCACATTCCCGAGGCCATTGTTGTTCCAGCAGCAGGAGGTGCGAGAGCATCGAGTAGGAGACTGTCGGAAAGGTGAGGAAAGAAGTTTTAAAACTCACCTCTATTTTAGGGGCCTGCCTTTGTTGTTCCTACACAGGAAGTGCGGGAGCATCAAGCAAGAGGCTGGTCACAAGATTGCTTTGCAGGGTTTGGGTGGTTGCTTTACCCAAAACACTACTCGGCTAGTGTCTCCCACCCATCCTCCTCTTCTAATGAAAAAAAAACTTCTGTGCATCGGTTGGTAAGGTGGGAAGTGTTTTCTTTCATGTTTCTTTTTTTTTCAGTGGTTTATTTGGGAATTTAGAATAGTGGAATGGGGGTTAGGGTAGTTGAATATTCCTCCTGCTGTATGTAGGAGGTAAGGTTCACCACTGGTGTCCCTGCTGACTTCACTTGTGGGAAGTACACCCAACTCCAGCTCCTCGAGAGCCATGTTAGGGAACTGGAACTGGAGCTGAATGAACTTCGGATCATTCGGGAGGCAGAGGGGGTTATTGAAAGGAGTTACAGGGAGGTAGTTATGACATAGCCACGTGAAGAAGGTAGATGGGTTACTTTCAAGGTAACTGGCAGGTAGTTCAGGGATGTCTGTGGTGGTTCCCCTCAACAACAGGTATACCGTTTTGGATACTGTTGTGGGGGACGACTTACCAGGAGTAAGCAATGGGGCACAGGTCTCTGAAGCAAAGTCTGTCCCTGCTGCTCAGAAAGGAAAGGGGAAAGGAGCAGAGTTTTAGAATAAAAGAAAAAAATTCTGAAGAAATAACAGCAGAGTACTGGGCTAATGGTTAAATTCTTGGCAGTGCAGATGAATAGAGATCTTGGTGTCCTGGTGCATAAATCCCTGAAAGTTGCCACCCAGGCTGATAGGGCTGTTGGCGTTTATTGGTAGGTATACAATGTGTTGGCATTTATTGGTAGGGGGATTGAGTTTAGGAGCCACGAGGTCATGCTTCAGATGTACAAGACACTGGTAAGGCTGCACCTGGAGTATTGCATGCAGTTCTGTCATCGCATTATAGGAAGGATGTGGAAATCAGAGGAGATTTACGAGGATGTTGCCTGATATGGTAGCTAGGTCTTACAATGAAAGGCTGTTTTCGTTGGAGAGAAGAAGGTTGAGAGGTGGCTTATTCGAGATGTATAAGATAATCAGAGGGTTAGATAGGGTGGACAGTGAGAGCCTTTTCTCTCAGATGGTGAAGGCTAACTCGAGGGGACATAGCTTTAAATTGAGGGGTGATAGATTTAGGACAGATATTAGGGGTAGTTTCTTACTCAGAGTAGTAGGGGTGTGGAACGGCCTGCCTGCAACAGTAGTAGACTCACTGACGTTAAGGGCATTAAAATGGGCATTGGATGTACATAGGGATAATAATGGAACGTTGTAGATTAGATGGGTATCTGATTATTTTCACAGGTCAGTGCAACATCGAGGGTCAAAGGGCCTGTACTGCGCTGTAATGTTCTATGTCCTATAACTTAAGGTTTTATATTTAAAAAGTGACATCTCAGCTCAGGCAATGCATTAAAAGTGTGAGATTAGAGTCTGTCTGTATTTCAATCTTGAGTCAGACTGGTTCTATTTCCAAAGTAGGAATTTATAAAATGTCACATGGATTGACTGCCTGCAGATTGTGTGCAAAATAGAATGTATCTGCAAATTCACTCCACAGACTTACATGTGTGTATGTATGTGAGGGAGAGAAAGTGTGTGTGTACTTTGGAAATAGAACCAATCTGACTCAAGATTGGAATGACAATAAAACCATTCAGAATTAGCGGGGTGCTGGAAAAGCTCAGCAGGTCAGGCAGCATCTGAGAAGCAGGAAAATCAACATTTCGGGCAACAGCTTCAGGAGTTCCTGAAGAAGGGCTTTTGCCCGAAACGCTGATTTTCCTGCTCCTCGGATGCTGCCTGACCTGCTGTGTTCTTCCAGCACCACTCCAATCTAGACTCTGGTTTCCAACATCTGCAGTCCTTGTTTTTACCTATAAAACCATTCATTCATACTCCATTCCCTGTTAATAAAGTCCAAAGTAATGTATGTTTTATTAATTGCTCCCTCAAACCGTCCTGCTACCTTTAATGATTTATGCACATATACACATAGGTCCCTCTACTCCTGCATTCCACTAAGAATCGTACCCTTCAAATGTATTGTCTCTTCATCATTCCAAACAGTTTGAAATTATGCATTAACTGCGTCTTATCAGCCCATTCTCAATTGTCCCAAACAAAAACAGAAATTGCTGGAAAAAAAACAGCAGGAATCAGCAGCATCTGTGGAGAGAAAGCGGAAATTTCATTTTGCAATCATGTTTTTGGATTCTTGCGTATTTGTAATTTTGCATTCAGGTCCAGTCACTCTTCTTCAGAACAAGTCTTCAATTTGTCCCTACCCTTTGAAACTCTGCACTATCCTTCTCAAAGATAGTTACAAATAATGCATAGTTTTATTAAATAATTGGTCAAATTAAAAATGAAAATAAGCATTTTTATTGATGAAGTCACAGAGTCATACAGCACTGAAATAGGTTTTTTCAGATAATTAACCTGGAGACAGACCAAAGCAGCTCAGTTCAAAGCTAGCTTGAGAAAGTATTTGATTTCCATTCCTCGTTTCACCCAGTGAAATGTTTTCGGGGCAGATAAAAAATTGGATTTGTCGAGCTATTTTGTGGAGATGATAAAGTGTCGATGCAGGCGTGACGCTGCTCTCTGCACAACTATCCCGAGTTTGTGGATACATTTTGAATTACGCGAGTCTGGGTTTTGACCGCGGGAGGACACCGTCGGTGAAGATGGCGGCGCTCAGGAGCGCGGCGGGTGAATACAACCTGGGAATGGGGCGGGGGGATACAGGAGGAGGAGGAGGAGGGAGGAGGAGGAGGGGGGGGGATGCCCGGGTAGGGGGAAAGGAATCGGTGGGGCAGGCAGGGCTTGCTGGCCCGCGGTTAAGGTCATCCCGTCCTTTCTGCTCCGGGCACGGGACACTCTTCACCCCCCGGGGGGGAGGACAGGAGAGGCCTCGTCCTCCGTCAGCCGAGACCTCGTCCTCCGTCAGCCGAGAGAATACAGGCGGCTATCCGCTGGTGGGCCTGGGCAACCGGGAATGCTCTGATAGTGACGGTGCCAGTGTTGGGCTGGGGTGGTCAAAGTTAGAAATCAGACTAAACCAGGTTATAGTCCAACTGGAATGCTCTGGGCGATTTTTTTTTGCTTGTTGTCAGAGGTAGTATTAATGAGGCGATGACCATCTCTAACGAGAGGGCCTCTTAACTATCGCCCCTGAATTTCTGTAATTCACTGTCAACATCCCGGAGCTTGTCGTTGATTAAAATGGACCGAACGTCTACTTGCTCCCCAGAAATATGTACTGCCCTCTCTGAATAGGTTGGTTGGAAAATACCTAGACGTTTATAAATTCCTTTGGGCCAGCAGACCCAGGTTTGATTCTGGATCAGTGGTGCTGGAAGAGCACAGCAATTCAGGCAGCATCCGAGGACAGGCAAAATCGACGTTTCGGGCAAAAGCCCTTCATCAGGAATAAAGGCAGAGAGCCTGAAGCGTGGAGAGATAAGCTAGAGGAGGGTGGGGGTGGGGAGAGAGTGGCATAGAGTACCGAGTTTGTTTCAGGACATGGTTGAAGAGCTTCAGGGCTGAGGAATTGACCTGGGAGTTGCAGTGGGAGAGAGACTCCCTGAGATTCTTGTAGAGAGAGGAGGAAAACTTCTTCAAGGCAGGCATCCTTGCAAGAGGATTCGCAGTAGGGTTAAAATCACGAGGTAAAAACAATGACTGCAGATGCCTGCCTTGAAGAAGTTTTCCTCCTCTCTCTACAAGAATCTGTGAGTCTCTCTCCCACTGCAACTCCCAGGTCAATTCCTCAGCCCTGAAGCTCTTCAACCATGTCCTGAAACAAACTCGGTACTCTATGCTACTCTCTCCCCACCCCACCCTCCTCTAGCTTATCTCTCCACGCTTCAGGCTCTCTGCCTTTATTCCTGATGAAGGGCTTTTGCCCGAAACGTCGATTTTGCCTGTCCTCGGATGCTGCCTGAATTGCTGTGCTCTTCCAGCACCACTGATCCAGAATCCAGACCCAGATTTGAGTCTAACTTGCTCCCAAAGGTGTGTAATAACATCTCCTGAAGCTGAAAATAAAGGCAAAATACTGGAAATCTGAAGTCAAGTGCTGCAGAAACTCAGTAGGTTTGGCAGCAGCATTTTATAAATACTGTATAAGGGTTCTTGTGTGCAATGGAAGTGTTCCTCTTGCTAGACCAGGAGGCCTTGGTTTGTTCTAGGTTAAAAATCTCACAAAGTTTATAGTGCAATGGGTTCATTTGGAAGCACTAGCTTTCAGAGCACATTTCTTTCATCAAGTAGTTGTGGAATATAAGATAATGAGACTCCCTTAGAGATGCATTATAACATCTTTGATCAGTTTAATTAAGAAAATATCAATACTTGCTGTGGCTATAAGAGCAAATAAAGGCAACAAATCCTAACTCACCTGATACCTGACTTGTGCTTATTGATGGTGGTATGTGATGGAATATTCCCTACCTGTCTGGATTTGAACAGCACCAATACCACTCAAGAAGTTTAGCATCATACAGCACAAAGCAGACTGCTTCATTAGCAATGAATTCACCATCTTCAACTTTTGCTTCTTTTGCCTCTGATGTGCTATCTTCTACCATTTATAAGATACAATACAGAAATTCATCAAGGCTTCTTCAACAATATCTTCCAAATATATGACCACTACCATCTAGAAGGCCAGAAGATGTATTGGGAACAGTCTGGCTTGCAAGTGCCCCACTGAGCCATTCATCATCTTGGCTTGGAACTACTGGACATCACTGTTCATTCAGTGTGGCTGGGTCAAAATCCTTAGAACTCTCCCTCCTTAATTGGAGGAGTATAGTAGTTCAAGAAGGCAGCTCAGTACCATCTGCCTGCCAAATTAATGATTGGAAACAAGCATGGGATGTGAATCTGTGGCAAAATCAATGTTGAAAAAATAATTTCAAATCAAAAATATGCAGCATTTCAGGAAAAGAGTGGGTAAAAATTTCAATGAGAACAAAGATTGGTGTGATTGATTTAGAAAAATATTGGCATCAGTCAAGGTAGAATGACTTACCTGTTCCTGCCTGTGAACATCTCTGGTTCTGCAGAGGATTCTTGAGGCTGGCAATACTTTGCTGCAAACCTTGAACGTCCATGTTGAATGCCCAATGCAATGTTACTATGGCCAGTGGTAGCATTCTGACCACTGGCCTTCAGAAATAGGCTTCTAGACCTGGATTTGGACATACAGGACTTTATCATCACTGTTGTGGAAATCTTGAGACTATGTCTATTCTTTATTATACTCCCAATTTGGTAAAAATTTAGTTCTGCCTATTTTGCATCTTCTGTTGGTCCTATGTGACTTTTTAGGTCTTTATTGGAGTTGAGACAGGAATCCAATTTTCTGTTTGTATATTGTATTTAAATGGGGGCTTATATATCCTAAATGCACTTTTCTGTCATCCCTAGGACATCAAATACAACCCACGTTTAAGTTGTTAGTGAATTGACTGTTAAAATGGATGTTTGAGTGGCACAATTTTCTATGATTTTGCCATGTGTGGATTGCTGACGTTGGCTTGCATTTCCTAAGTTTTCTTTCCAATTTTAAAACTTTGAATCACTTTATTTGGAGAATTGCTCTGTGTCCACATACATTCACAGAAAGGGGAGATCATCTTTCTCTGCTGCATGTTGATTGCTTGAAAATGTTAATTGCTTGATTGACTATTTTGCCTGATGGCCTTTTTGAGTCAAAGCATTTCATACTTTGCGTGTTAGCAAAGAAGACATACTGAGGTCAAGAGCCAGTGATGCCACATTGCTTACTTTCAAAGTGACGCTAACCATTTCTGTAAGCCCTGGCATGCATGCTAATACAACCATGGAAGAACTGGGTATCTCAAAGTATGGACAGCTGATGCATAGATGTCATCAGCTGCAAGGGCATCTGTATTAATCCTGCAACATGTGGCTAGCACGTTCACTGTGAATTGAAAAAGGAGTCTCTTGATCAGATGATATAGTACAGTAGAAGGGAACAGAGGTAAGTTATTTTCGATAATAGTTAATGGACTGGAACCTTGACTCAAAGAACTGTTAAAGCATTCATTTGCTCAGCTGTTCCATCACTGATCTGCAGACTGAGGTTTACAGCATTTTATTCTCCATCAGGTCCATTCCTTTGAAATTCACGTGGGCATATACCTTTTCCATTTCCATAACTGTACTCCTATTGAACTTGTGCTCATTTATATAACTTTGCACTTGCTGCAAAATTGGCAAAGACTTGAGGTAAGTAAAGTGGCAATTTATGTGTAAACCAGTTTACATGTGAGCAAATGGAATGGATCACTAAGTGAAACAGTTGGGGTCAATTATTTCAATACATCCAAGAGAAAGTGGTTCAGTACTTGGAGAGGAAAAGTTATGCTAGGGTTTGAGATATTGAGCGGTACAATGCTTCCTAAACACTGAGATCAATCAAGTATCTAAACTTACTTTTGCAGACTGTACAAGTATCTGACCATTCTGTAGGACTTTTAACTAGTGTTTTACTATTCTGACCTGATTTTTACACTAATTTTATAAGATAAATAAATAAAATATTGTAACTTTGAAAAGTAAGAACGCTTTTTTTCTTTGTTTTAAGGAACGTTAATGCGCTTCCTTCCTTTGGTGCGGAAAAATGTTGCAGGAGGTTCCTCCATTACACAGCTGGTATCCAGGTTTGCCACCCTCGATCTCCGATACATTCAATCTCCAACTATCTCTACGGTAACCAGACTGGGGCTACCTTTGGGCAGTAACTACATGTGTGCACATAAATTCGCTACTATCAAGAGGTGAGTTTGAAAATAGACATTTTCCCTCGTGATTTAAAATTTCAAGTGCCTTTGTTTATCATATTAATTTGTATCTTTTGTGTGTAAACTCAGATGCACTTTTTTTTTCCTCTCTCATGGGATTGAGGCCATTGTGGCAGGGCCTGCTTTCATTATATATCCCTAATTCTCATGAGAAGGTGGTGATTTACTTTCTGCAGTCCTAATGATGTAGGTAGACCCACAATGCTGTGAGGGAGGGAGTTAGCATTTTACTTCAGTGGTTCTAAGTCATGTGGATGTGTGGTCCAAAAGTGAATTCTCATACACTATTTCTTTATGGCTTGTAACGGAGAAATCAGCATGCCAGTCTTCTATTGGCGCATCAAATTAATTTGTTCTTTTAAATTATAGTATTTTTTCTTGTTTTCAGTTTTGACATTAGCTTTCTTCCCACACCATACTTCATTTGTGGGGTCCTTCCTGCCAGACAGTTTGTGTTGATTGGCTGTTTGAGTCAAAGTGTATTGCACTTGTTAATTACATCCAAACACCACTAAGTTTATGAAATAACTTCGCTACATTCAAGGAAACAGCATATTTCCCTGTACTCGATTAGGATTTATTCCACTATGTGACAGAACCTAAATACAAAGGAGATTAAATGATAAAAAAAAAAGAGAGTGTGGGAAATGTTCGCTTACCCAAGGTCTGATTTTTTTTCTTTTTTGCTTATTCACACACTATTTGTAGAGAGGTACATACAAATAAGGAGCATTAGATCATTTGGCTCCTTGAGCCTACTCCGCCACTGAACAAGATCATAGCTGATCCAAATACCTGATACTGATTAAGTTGAATCTACCAAAATCTGACAGCAATGACAGCTACTACTGAACAACAACTCAGATAAATCATGCAATTACTAGAACATAATTTTAGTTCATTGTGGGATTATTGTGGGATTTGTGTTTTCAAAATTCAGTGCTGTTTTTAAGCTTGTACTATTCAGAGAATTTATTTGTCTTGATAATGAAATGGATTTGTTGCTTCACTGCATGAAGACTGTCATAAAGCACTGTTTGTATGCTGGTGAATTAAGCAAATTATGCAAATATATTACACTTTGAAGCATCATTTTTAAAAAAGGCACTTAGCTAGTTATTTTCCCTAAAGAACTGTATGATGTTCAATTTGTTGGTTTGTTTCCTCCAACCCAACAACCCTCTGAGGTACTTGCATTTCTCCAGTTCTGACCATTTGTATTGTTTCTGTTGTATTGCTCTGCAAGAGTTAACTGGGATAAAAACTATCAGGCCCTTAAACTCAGAAATTCTGTCTTGAACATGTCCAGTCCTGTTCCTCTCCTTGCACATATGAAAGGTCCTTAAAACCTGCCTTTTTGATCATGTTTTTGGTCATTTACCCTAAACAATGTGCTCACAGCTGCTGCACAGGTGCATATAGCAGTAATGGGCTTTGCTTTGTGATGAATAAGGCTTTGTGTTCGCAGGACTGTGCTTAAAACAACAACTTAATTTTAAATGGAACGTTGGCCCTCCTATCTCCTTATGTGGCTTGGTGTCAAATTTTGTTTAACACTTCTGTCAAATAGAATCATGGGATTTTACAGAGCAGATGGAGGCCATTCAACCCATCATGTCTGTAGAGCTACCTAGCTAGTCCCATTCTCCAGCCCTTTCTTCATAGCCCTCTAACTTGATCACTTTCAAATATATAACCAACTCTTTTGAAACCTTCAATTGAATCTGCCTCCTCTACCCTCCCAGACAGTGCCTTCCAAGTTCTATCAATTCTGAGTCAAAATGTTTTGCCTTCCCTCACTCCTAGTTGGGATAATGTGGGATATTTTGCTACATTAAGGATGCTATAAGGATGCAAATTGTAATAATCAGTAAGAAACCTCACAACTATTATATTGGAAAGCCTGTTTCCGGGATTGGTTTGACAGCCTTTTTAACCATCAACAAAGGAAAATTTGAAAAACAATTGAGAAAGGCTGTGAGGTCACGCAAAGATCACAATGTTAAGTTTATGAAAATACCATTAAGGAATGAAATTGTTTGAAGAATCTTCAGACCGGCTGAGAAAAACTTACAAATGTAGCGAATTGTTATCTTGTATAAGTAAAGCAACCCACTAATATGTTATTACACAAAGTCACATGATAATGCTTGAACTGAATGAATCTGCTAAGAACCATGTGAACTTGCTATGAGTTAGAGAAGCGCAATGATTGGTATTTGGTTTTGTTTCAACAAGTTTATGTTCTGTTCGTTTCATGGGGATTGAAGAAGCATTATACCAAAGACATGAATATCTGATTTCGATCTCAAGGGGATGTCACAGAATCATTGAATCCCTACAGGGTGGAAGCAAGCTATTCAGCCCATCAAGTTTTCATTGACTCTCCAAACAGCCTCCCACCCAGACCCATGCTCCCCTACCCTATCCCTGTAACCCTGCGTATTCCATGGCTAACTTACCTAGCCTGCACATCCTGAGACACTATGGACAATTTAGCATGGCCAATTCATTTAGCCTCCATATGTTTGGACAGTTAGAGTAAACAGGAGCTCCTGGAGGAAACTCATACTGATAAGGGGAGCATGTACAAACTCCACACAGTCATCCGAGGTTGGCATTGAATCCAGGTCACTGGCTCTGTGAGCCAGCAGTGGTGACCACTGAGCCACCGTGCCACTACATGGTTGCTACATTCAGAATCATGCGATTGTTAAAGTAATTGTGGACAGTGTGAGAGAACATAAGGCATATCAGATTTACATAGGGTAGCAACTGACCACGCCACTGAACATGAAAAGTGATCACAAGTAAAATTTTAAACCTATTAACATAACTGAAATCAGTACCACAGCATCAGTTTCCTATAAATCCACACAACACAAAAAGTCCTGCTTATTTAAAGTAAAAACAGGACAATTAGTATTTGCATCCTAGGCTAATTGCTGGCTTTTATCTGCGTATGTCAAAGAATAATCGTATGTCCTGAGAGTAATATGGACCAATTTTAGAAGGTAAGACAAAATGGTAGAAATTTGAAAGTGAAGGAAATATACAATAGATCAGTAAGTATTGGAAACAGCAGAAGATGCTGTTGCGTTACTTCTTTTTCTTCAAAGCCTCTGAGTCTCCTTGCAGCTGTTGCTAGAAACGATCTCCACTCCATTGTGTTCCCAGTAACAAAGAATCTAAATTAGAAACTGTAAGGGAATTGGAGACAAACCTTTCCAAGGTACTGACTGCCACTTTCACTTCCTTTCCAGTGACATCCCCACAGGTTTTCACGCGAACAAATATCGAGGTTTATTGAGATACATGTGGCCTGAATTACTGACCAGATGGGCTTTGGTTAACCAATGTCGTATAAAGAGCGATGGACTATTGTAAATATTGTATTAATGTGATGTATTTCCTTTGTTTAGTCTGCCTAACTGTGCTACTAATTTTCAACAATCGGTGAGAGCTCTCACTTACTGCAGTCTGCGTAAAGGAAAGCGGAAATCGGTGAAATCTGTTGTCAAAAGGTTCCTACGACTGCACTGTGGTCTCTGGGTGCGCAGAAAGGTCTGTGTTCACAACATTCAGCATTGGAAGAGATGCATTTTATTTTTAAACAAATTTCACAAGCTAATGACATCATTTAGGAATGGGGTGCAAGTTTGTAGTTCCTTGAAAGTGGAATCATAGGTAGACAAGGTAGAGAAGAAAGTGTTTGGTATGCTTGTCGTTATTGGTGAATGCACTGAGTACAGGAGTTGGGAGGTCATGTTGTGGCTGTACAGGATATTAATGAGGCCACTTTTAGAATACTACATTCAATTCTGGTCTCCCTGCTATAGGAAAGATGTTGTTAACTTGAAAGGCTTCAGAAAGGATTTACAAGGATGTTGCTAGGGTTGGAGGGTTTGAGGTATAGGTAAAGGCTGAATAGGCTGGTGATATTTTGCTTGGAGGATCAGAGGCCTAGGGATAATCTTTATTGAGGTATATAAAATCATGAGGGGCATGGATAGGGTGAGTCCAAAGGGTAGGGGAGTCCAAAACTAGAGGGCATAGGTTTAAGGTGAGAGGTGAAAAATTTGGATTGAATGTATCTACTGTTACCACTGTCCATTCTACTGGTTCCTCAAAAATTAAAAAAAGATTGGTCAAGCAGTTTTGGCCTTTTGAAGGCCATACTGACTGTTTCTCATAATGTTTCTTACTTTTGGAAAACCTTCTTCTATTTTCTCTTTTTTTTTATTCTTCATGTGATTTAGACAACACTAGCTAGACCAGTATATATTGCTCATGGTGTCCTCTTGAACTGCTGCAGTCCTTGGGCAGATACCTTTATCCATCCCAGTCCAAAAACTCCATACATCATTGATAATGATAAATTTTACAATCTACAATTTAAAACATGCACAAAGACAGTGCCTCCATAGTCCTCCGGGAAAGAGAATTTCAAGTATTCACAATGCTCAGTTTACAAAAAAGGCTCGTCATATTGGACCTAAGTAGACAATAGACAATAGGTGCAGGAGTAGGCCATTCTGCCCTTCGAGCCAGCACCACCATTCATTATGATCATGGCTGATCATCCTCAATCAGTATCCTGTTCCTGCCTTATCCCCATAACCCTTGATTCCACTATCCTTAAGAGCTCTATCCAATTCTTTCTTTAAAGTATCCAGAGACTTGGCCTCCACAGCCTTCTGGGGCAGAGCATTCCATATATCCACCACTCTCTGGGTGAAGAGGTTTCTCCTCAACTCTGTTCTAAGTGGCCTACCCCTTATTTTTAAGCTGTGTCCTCTGGTTCGGGACTCACCCATCAGCGGAAACATGCTTCCTGCCTACAGAGTGTCAAATCCTTTAATAATCTTATACATCTCAATCAGATCCCCTCTCCGCCTTCTAAACTCAAGCATATACAAGCCCAGTCGCTCCAATCTTTCAGCGTAAGATAGTCCTGCCATTCCGGGAATTGACCTCGTGAACCTACGCTGTGCTCCCTCAATAGCCAGAATGTCTTTCCTCAAATTTGGAGACTAAAACTGCGCACAATATTCCAGGTGCGGTCTCACCAGGGCCCTGTACAGCTGCAGAAGGACCTCTTTGCTTCTATACTCAATTCCTCTTGTTAAGAAGGCCAGCATGCTATTAGCCTCCTTCACTACCTGCTGTACCTGCATGCTTGCTTTCATTGACTGATGTACAAGAACACCTAGATCTCGTTGTACTGCCCCTTTACCTAACTTGACTCCATTTAGGTCGTAATCTGCCTTCCTGTTCTTGCCACCAAAGTGGATAACCACACATTTATCCACATTAAACTGCATCTGCCATGCATCCGTCCACTCACCTAGCCTGTCCAGTTCACCCTGTATTCTCCTAACATCCTCCTCACATTTCACCCTGCCACTCTACTTTGTGTCATCAGCAAATTTGCTGATATTACTTTTAATATCTTCATCTATATCATTAATGTATATTGTAAAAAGCTGCGGTCCCAGCACTGATCCCTACGGTACCCTACTGGTCACCGCCTGCCATTCTGAAAGGGAGCCGTTTATCACTACTCTTTGTTTCCTGTCAGCCAACCAATTTTCAATCCATGTCAGTATTTTGCCCCGAATGCCATGTGCCCTAATTTTGCTCACTAACCTCTTATGTGGGACCTTATCAAAGGCTATCTGAAAGTCCAGGTACACCACATCCACTGGATCTCTCTTATCCATTTTCAGAGTTACATCCTCAAAAAATTCCAGAAGATTAGTCAAGCATAATTTCCCCTTCATAAATCCATGCTGACTCTGACCTATCCTGTTACTGCTATCCAGATGTGTCGTAATTTCGTCCTTTATAATTGATTTCAGCATTTTTCCCACCACTGAGGTCAGACTAACTGGTCTATAATTCTCTGTTTTCTCTATCCCTCCTTTCTTTAAAAAGTGGGACAACATTAGCCACCCTCCAATCCGCAGGAACTGATCTTGAATCTATAGGACATTGGAAAATGATCACCAATGCTTCCACAGTTTCTAGAGCCATCTCCTTCAGTACCCTGGGATGCAGACCATCAGGTCCTGGGGACTTATCAGCCTTCAGCCCTAACAGTCTCTCCAACACCATTTCCTGCCTAATATAAATTCCCTTCAGTTCAGGTCCTTCAGCCACTGGGAGATCTGTTACATCTGGGAGATTGCTCATGTCTTCCCCAGTGAAGACAGATCTAAAGTACCAATTCAACTCTTCTGCCATTTCTTTGTTCCCCGTAATAAATTCACCCATTTCTGTCTTCAAGGGCCCAATTTTAGTCTTAACCTTTTTTTCTTTTCACAAACCTAAAAATGCCTTTATTATTCTCCTTTATATTTTTGGCCAGTTTACCGTTCGTACCTTATTTTTTCTTTGTGTATTTCCTTTTTAGTTATCCTCTGTTGTTCTTCAAAAGCTTCCCAGTCCTCCGATTTCCCACTCATCTTTGCTATGTTATACTTTTTCCCTTTTGTCTTTATATGGTCCTTAACTTCCCTCGTCAGCCACGGGCACCCCTGTCTCCCCTTTGAATATTTCTTCCTTTTTGGAATGAACTGATCCTGCATCTTCTGCATTATACCCAGAAATACCTGCCATTGTTGTTCCACTGCCATCCCTGCTAGGGTATTGCACCATTGAACTTTGGCCAGCTCCTCCCTCATAGCTCCATAGTTCCCCTTATTCAACTGAAATATTGTCACTTCCGATTCTACCCTCTCCCTTTCAAACTGCAGATTAAAGCTTATTGTATTGTGGTCACTACCTCCTAATGGCTCCTTTACTTTGAGGTCCCTGATCAAATCTGGTTCGTTGCACAACACCAGATCCAGAATTGCCTTCTCCCTGGTAGGCTCCAGCACAAGCTGTTCTAAGAATCCATCTCGGAGGCACTCCACAAACTCCCTTTCTTGGAGTCCAGTACCATCCTGATTCTCTCCGTTTACCTGCATGTTAAATCCCCATAACAACTGTAGTAATATTTTTGCGACAGGCCAATTTCAGCTCCTTATTCAACTTACACACTACATCCAGGCTACTGTTTGGGGGTCAATAGATAACTCCCATTAGGGTCTTTCTATCCTTAGAATTTCTCAGCTCTATCCATACTGACTCTACATCCCCTGATTCTAGGTCCCCCCTGCGCAAGGGACTGAATATCATTCCTTACCAACAGGGCCACCCCACCCCTTCTGCCAGTCAGTCTGTACTTACGATAGCATGTATAGATTTGAATATTCATTTCCCAGGCCCTGTCCACTTGAAGCCAGTTATCCCCACAACATCGTAACTGCCAATTTCTAAATGAGCCTCAAGCTCATCCCCCTTATTTCTAATGCCTCGTGCATTCAGATATAGTATTTTTATTTTGTTACTCCTCGCACCCTTCCTATCAATCCCTAATTCACTTGACCTCACAGCATGATCCTTTTTTTGAGTTTTCTGCTCCATTGATTCCGTTGTCTTTCTTGACTTCTCTTGTTCTAACTTTCCCTTTAATTTCCTCCTTAAACTTCCAGTTTGTCGCCTCGCCCCCACTATTTAGTTTAAACGCGGCTGTGTTGCAGTGGCAAACCTACCTGCCAGAATACTGGTCCCCCACCTATTAAGGTGCAACCCGTCCCTCTTGTATAATTTATCCTTACCGCTAAACATACCCCAGTGACCCAAGAATTGAAATCCTTGCTTCCTGCACCAGTATATCCCCTTATTTTTAAGTTGTGCCCCAACCAAGGGAAGCATCTTACCCTACTTATCACCTTAAGTATTTTGAGTTTGAAATGAGATTCTAGAGAATAAGTCTAGCTTGCCCAGTCTCTCTCTGTTGAACAATCCCACCATGCTGGGAACAAGTGAACCTTTGTTGCACTCACCCTATTTCTATCATTCCTTTCTTGAGAGGAGGAGAATAAAACTGGACACGTACTCCAGATGTGGTCTAACCAAACTCCTATATATTTGAAGCAAGACTTCATTATTCTTGTATTCAAATCCTCTTGCATAGTACAATGTCAGTGCATCCCTTTTTTTAATGTGCAGAGATCTTAACTGTATGTAATACAAAGTGCAGTGTCCCTTTTTCTTACAACTAGCATGCTATTCTAAATAAGTACAGCAATTCCACTTCCCTAGTTTCCCTCTTTTATCTCTTCTAAATATGTTGTACCATGCAATGTTTTCATTCCTGGCTCCCCCTGCCCCATGTCTGGTTCTCTGAGCACACAATAGCCTGCAGTCCTGCTGTTTAATTATACAACAGTTTATGTGTCATTTTTAATAGAAAAAATGTTCTCACTTAATATTTAACCGTTATTTTGGCTTCCCATTCTATAACTCTACTTATATTCTTATCAGGGAGAAAGTGAGGTCTGCAGATGCTGGAGATCAAAGTTGAAACTTTATTGCTGGAACAGCACAGCAGGTCAGGCAGCATCCAGGGAACAGGAGATTCGACGTTTCGGGCACAGGCCGAAAGAAGGGCCTGTGCCCGAAACGTCGAATCTCCTGTTCCCTGGATGCTGCCTGACCTGCTGTGCTGTTCCAGCAATAAAGTTTCAACTTATATTCTTATCATCAGTGTTCTCCTTTCCTACGTTGTTTACATTTGGACTGCTTACATTTTCTTGTGGATGTTTTCTCCCACCTTTCTAGTTTTAAGCATTGGCTGCCTCTCTACTTATCCTTTCTGTAATAACCTGGATCCCATTCCAGTTTAGGTGGAGCCTATCCTTTAGTTACTGTTCCAGAACTGAAAACCGTGTTCTAAGAAAATAACAGTTAGAGTCATAGAGATGTACTGTACGGAAACAGACCTTCGGTCCAACCCGTCCATGCCGACCAGATATCCTAACTCCATCTAGTCCCACCTGCCAGCACCTGGCCCATATCCCTTCCTATTCATATACGCATCCAATTGCCTTTTACATGTTGCACTTGTACTAGCCTCCACCAATTCCTCTGGCAGCTCATTCCATACACATACCACCCTCTGAGTGAAAAAGTTGCCACTTAGTTCTCTTTTGTATCTTTCCCCACTTGCTCCCACCCCAAGGAAAATACTTTGTCTATTTAGCCTATCCATGCCCCTCATGATTTTATAAACCTCTATAAAGTTACCCCTCAGCCTCCGACACTCCAGGGAAAACAGCCCTAGCCTATTCAACCTCTCCCTATAGCTCAAATCCTCCAACCCTGGCAACATCTTTTCTCAACCCTTTCAAGTTTCACAACATCTTTCCGATCGGAAGGAGACCAGAATTGCATGCAACAGTGGTCTAACTAATGGTGCAACATGACCTCCCAACTCCTGTACTCAATACTCTGACCAAAATAGGAAAGCATACCAAACGCCTTCTTCACTATCCTATTCATCTGTGTCTCCACTTTCAAGGAGCTATGAACCTGCACTCCAAGGTCTCTTTGTTCAGCAACACTCCCTAGGACCTTACCATTAAGTGTATCAGTCCTGCTAAGATTTGCTTTCCCAAAATGCAGCTCCTCGCATTTATGTAAATTAAATTCCATCTGCCACTTCTCAGCCCATTGGCCCATCTGATGATATTTTTTATCAGGATTGCCTCCCTATTCCTGTGTTGATTATTCAAGCATTCAGGATGGTAACAGCATGTACCCTCTTCCTTTCCAAATTCCACCTGAGCTACCATGAGATATTTTACACTGGCAGTGGGTTGGCAATGTATTCTTTGAGATTCTCAATCATCTGGTTCATAGTTCCTTCAAAGTAGAGTCACAGCTAGATAGGAAAGTGAAGAAGGTGTTTGGTGTGCTTTCCTTTATTTGTCAGAGCATTGAGTACAGGAGTTGGGAGGTCATGTTGTAGCTGTACAGGACATAGGTTTGGTCACTTTTGCAATGTTATGTGCCATTTTGGTCTCCATCCTTTCGGAAAGACGTTGTGAAACTTGAAAGGGTTCAGAAAAGATTTACCAGGATGTTGCCTGAGTTGGATAATTTGAGCTATAGGGAGAGGTTGAGTTGGCTGGGGCTGTTTTCACTGGAGTGTCGGAGGCTGAGGGGTGACCTTTATAGAGGTTTATAAATTCATGAGGAGCATGGATAGGGTAAATAGACAAGGTCTTTTCCTTGGGGTGGGGGCATCCAGAACTAGAGGGCATGGGTTTAGGGTGAGAGGGAAAAAATTTAAAAGGGACCTAAGGGGCAATTTTTTCACTCAGAGGGTGGTGTGTGTATGGAAGGAAGGCTTTAGAGAGATATGGGCCAAGTGCTGGCAAATGGGACTAGATTAGGTTAGGATATTTGATCAGTATGGACAAGTTGGACTGAAGGACCTGTTTCCATGCTGCACATCTCTGACTCTAATGTTCTTTAGAGAAGGAAACTGTCATTCTTACCTGATCTGGCCTACATGTGACTCTAGACATGTAGTTGACTCATAACTACCCTCTAGATAATTAGGTATGGGCAATAAATGCTGGCAATAAATTCCCATGAATGAATTTTGTTTTAAAAAGTGACAATAGGATTAAGGTAATACAGCAATAAGTGCAGGATTGCCACATTGACTAAGTAATTAAGAAAATCCTCTCAATTGTAATTAAAATGGGAAGTACTGTTACAGAGTCTTAGAGTAATAGAGATATACAGGACAGAATTGAGATATGCAAGACAATCTTTTGTATTTCAAGAAAGTAGAATGAGGAAATTGAAATATAATGATTAAAATGAGATGAAGAGCAGGCCAAAATGTACTGATTGTAATTATTATCCCCTATACGAAATTTGGTCAAAGGTAAAATAATGTTGTTTAAGTAGATCAATGGTTTGCATGTGAATAGAATGTCTCCATCATTATTTCCTCTTGTATATCAGGTTGCGTTATGATGAAAGTGGCTAAATGTGAGACGTAAATGATTTTGGGAAAACTCTATTGCACTAAAGTCTGATGAACATGGCTGTTTTCTCCTTTCTTACCAGTCATTTACTATGATTGAACAGTCCTCAGGTTTTGCATCAGAAATGAGTCATGTTGCTTAGATCCTGAACACAGCTCCTTTTGCTTTCAGGCAGGTTACAAAAAAAAACTTTGGAAGAAACGGCCTGCGAGAAAACGTAGACTCCGACAACATGTCTTCTGCAACAAGACCCAAAGCAAAATGCTAGACAAAATGACAACGGATTTCTGGAAAAGGCGGAACTGGTATGTGAATGACCCATACCAAATGTACCATGATCGAACAAACCTAAAGGTTTAAAGATTTGTGATGGTTCTGGCAAAAGTTATAGTCGTTCTGTATTGGTCCAGAAGCTAACGAAACACACTTTGTTAAGAATATGTTTGGAATTTAATACTGAACTAACTTTATACAGAATACACCAACTGACTATGGATGTTAGAAGGCCAGGTGACAGAAGAAATAATACAGGCAAATATCTATAATGTATGTCTGTATTTGTTGGTGTTCCATAATAAAGCTTCCATTCCATGTAAGTCTGAGTAATATAATTTAATATTTTTTGATAGCAATTTTGTTTTTGGAACAGCGCTGAGTTTCCAGGTTTCATGTTTACTTGCAGTCTCTGACTAAGGTGACAGATTTTGTCAGCTCTTGCCAGTGACCCTCTTAACAGTGGCACAAATAGAGGAACTAAAAATTCATGACCAACTGTGCCTTTAGCAGTCTAGGCTTTAAACACAGGAACTTCTCATCATATTTCTTTGTCTCCTCGAAACAAAACTATTGTTGCCCCATCCTAACTGTTCCTCCTTTGGCCAGTGTTAATTTTTTTTGTCTGATCATATTTCTTTGGAAGAGAAGATCTTGTGGCATAGCAGCATCCTAGACTCTGGTTCAAATCCCACTCCAGGATTAATACCCAAGGAATGTGCACTCATAAGATGGCTAGATAGGTTAAGTATCAACTTGTACCTCCTTCCAACACATGCCAGTGACAGGCTGCAAGAGTGTAAGAGTTTCCTGGTCAGCCGTGTGATGGAAAGCAGTTGGAACCTCTGCCATTACTATCCATGTCTGTAGGCTGCAACATGCTTGTAAAGTGCATGTTGCCATAGCAACATAGGGTGGAGCAGAGCAATTGACTTAGTTCACTTGTTGGCCATGGTGGATCATACGGACATCAACAATATACTGTTTGATCCCATTGCAGCTGGAGTGGATTGTCTTTGGATGGAGAAACTGAGATGATACTTCTATGGAGCACCTTGGGATAGTTTGCTTTTTATAAAATGCAAGCGCATTTGTTAAAGGTGCTATACAAGTCAGAACAATTGACTTTTAATTTCTCCCTCCCCTTTCTAGGAAAATATTGTATTTCTGTACTTACGCAGACCTTGAAATACTCAGTTCAGGCAGCATGCGAACCCATGACTTTGGTCTAGTCAATTGTGCAGAGTAATCTACCAAACTACGCTTTAAAAGATAGTCATTGTCTTTTGTGAATGTGTTCCCAAAGCATGAAGCTGCAATCATTCTTGTTATAATCTTTTTCAGTCTTTTATTACAATGGCAAGAGTTCTGTGACAAATGTACATAAGACAACAATCCTTTAATTCATGCAGCACTCTGAATGCAACCAGTGTAATAGCAACAACACATTCTCTATATACAGTTAACTGTTGTAGTCAGGGAACACAAAAGTGAATGAATACAACTGTAAAGTGCTCTGGCCTGCCAGATCTGCAGTTATTTGCTGCAAATTTAAAGAAACAAAGATTATGCATACCAGAAGGGGGAGTGGGGGAATAGATGAATACAGTAGAAATTAAGACAATCACTATCGATCCTTATTAGGCCTACCGTTTGTTTAAGGTATTAAAACCAGTGCATCTTGCAAACAAATTATTTTAAATATATGCTGATGAGAAGTACAATTATATATTTCAACATGTATATTGTTCTTGTACAGATCCACAGTGTTGTATAGCATAGACTGCATTAATAGAATTGTTACAAAAACATGAAATTCTTTTTACATTCTCACTCAATGTGTCTATATGTGATCAAGCTAGCACAGTGATTTTGTACTTGGAGGTAAGGCTGCACATGTCCAAATTGACCCCTACTGCAGTGCAAGATAAGATTAGTAGTTGTGTGCTCAACACTTAACACCAGTGTATAATTTCTAGCCTATCTATTTATTTTTGTTTTTTTTTAATTGTCCAGCCTATCACCGGAAGAATGTTAGCATCACACAAAGACAATATCCCTCATAGCCAGTGTTAACACCTGAAATTTCAAATGATGAGGTAAATTATAGTTACAACTATATCGTGTTTATGGTTGACATGAGTCTCCAGGGTTCACTAGAAGCTTGGCAATGTGCCATAGTGAAAGTCAGTGTACAACCATATTGTTGGGCTAAGTCAAGTACCTTCTAGAATCTTCCAAGACAAAAGCAGGCCATTTTTGTCACAAATGCCTGCACTAGTTCTGTGAAAGCCATATACCATTAATCCCATTTACATGGTCTTCTGTTTGCAGTCTGCAAATATTTTCATTTTCAAGTATTTTTCTCATTACTTTCAAAAATCTTTTGTGGAATCTACTTTTGCCATGTTTATAAGCAATACATTCCAGATCATTTACTTGCAATATAAGATTCACTTTTATAAAATCAAAATGAGTTCTGGAGAAAATAATTCTGGTGAATACAATGAAAACGGTGATGTTTTCTGTTCTGTCATAACAGCTTGAAATTATTTAGTGCATTTAATTTAGGGAAAAATGTCCCAAGGTTCTGGGGGAGGTGTGTGTGGTGTATGTGGGGAGGATGGTGAGGGACGAGAGAGAGGGAATGTGAAGGACAGTGGGGGGGGGTTATAGAGGGAGTGTGAAGGACGGGTGAGAAGAATAGAGGGAGTGTGTGAGGGGGGGAATAGAGGGAGTGTGAGGGACAGGTCAGGAGGGGATAGAGGGAGTGTGAGGGGGGGGGGATAGAGGGAGTGTGAGGGATGGTGGGGAGTGAAGGACACTCATCCGAGAGTGAATTTCCACTTAAAGGATGTCAAGAGGCAGAGCATGGATTACATATGGGATTCTGAGCATGTAACTGAAGGGATAGGCCCCATTAATAGACGGCTGAGGTGGGGGTGTAGAATGCAGAAAGGCTTGGAAAGTCAGAAGAATAGAGACAATGAGTTGGAGGCAGTTACAGAAATAAGGGGCAAAGCCATGGAGGGATTTTAAACAATATCAAGTTTTAAATTAAAGCGGTTGCTAAGAATCTGTCCAATCCTTGATGAGCAAACAAAAGTCGACTAAATTCTGAAATATCTTTTGCACTGTGCATTTCTATTAATTGTCTTTTGATTTCAGACAATGTTGTTCTGACACTTTGAAAGGCATTGCATGTTTTGATATTTACATATTGCAGACCATAGGCTGCGCAGTTTCGTCTGATGCAGCAAGTTCAATCTGTAGTACAAAATTGTTACTCGCAGGTGAAGATAAATCAAAATCAGAATAACAAGGAAACCTGAGCCATTTCAGCCTTGCTCACAAATCGATCACTATTCAGACTATCCATCAAGGAGAAAAAACAATTCCTATCACATGAACCAGCTAGATTCCAAGTGCCTGCAACACTCTCTGCAATTTCATTTTGTGTTAAGTACACTTGTTACAGGAAACTTTCTGACATCAATTGAATCCCCCACCCCCCCCGCGCAGCCCAGTCAGAATTTCATTTGGTGTTCTGATAAATTCAGTGATTCAGGTCTTGTAAATCATTACATAGTTATTGCATATTGACACAAAATCCCTCTGAAGGCAAAGTATAATTGAGTACAACGTTTTATTTCCAGTTTAATTTGCTGGATTTTTTTTGTATTTATTCATTCGGGAAATGTGGGCATTTCTGGCTGGTCAGGATTTATTACCCATCCTTTTTGCCCTTGAGGAAGTGGTGGTGAGCTGCCTCCTTGAACCACTGCATTGCTGTGGGTTCACCCACAATGCCATTAGGGAGCGAATTCCATGATTTTGACCCAGCAACACTGAAGGAACGGCAATATATTTACAAGTCAGGATGGTGAGTGACTTGGAGGGGAACTTGCAGGTTGTTCTCATACACCTGCTGCCCTTGTCCTTCGAGACGTAAGTGGATTTGGGTTTGGAAGATGCTTTCTAAGGATCTTTGGTAAATTTCTGCAGCGCATCTTGAAGATAATACATTGCTACTACTGAATGTCAGTGGTGGAAAGAGTGGATGTTTGTGAATGTGGTGCCAATCAAGTGGGCTGCTTTGTCCTGGATGGTGTCAAACTGCTTGGTCTTGTTTTAGCTGCACACATCCAGGTAAATGGGGGCTATTATATCACACTCCTGACTTCAGCCTTGTAGATGGTGGATAGGCTTGGGAGAGTCAGGAAGTAAGTAACTCACTGCAGTATTCCTAACCTCTGATCTCTTGTAGCCCACTGTGTTTATATGGCAAGTCCAGTAGTTTCTGGACCTGGTAATTCCCTGTAACAAGGTATTGATTGTAGGAGATTGAGTAATGGTAAGAGGATCAGGGGTTGACAGTATCAAGGGACGGTGGTTTGATTGTCTCTTACTGGAAATTATCATTGTGTGGTGCGAATGTTACTTGCCACTTGTCAGCCCGAGCCTGGATATTGTTCGGATTTTGTTGTATTTGAATATGGACTGCATCAGTATCTGAGGAGTCACAAATGGTGCTGAATATTCAGCAATTATCAGCGACTCCCACTTCTGACTTATGATAAAGCAGTTGAGAAAGTTTGGGCCAAGGACACTACCCTGAGGAACTCCTGCTGAAATGACTGATCTCCAACAACCAGGTATTACTCCAACCAGTAGCAAGTTTGCTCCCGATACCCATTAATTCCAGTTTTGCCAGAGCTCCTTGATGCCACTTTTCAGTCAAATGTCAAGGGCTGTCACTCTCACCTCACCTCTGAAATTCAGCTCTTTTGTCCATGTTTGAACCAAAGCTGTAATGAGGTCAGGATCTGAGCAGCACTGGCAGAACCAAAACTGGGCCACACTGAGCAGGTTATTACTGAGTAGGTGCTGCTTGGTTGTGCTGTTGATAACAGCTTCCATCACTTTACTGATGATCGAGATTAAACTGATGGGGTGGCAATTGGCTGGGTTGGATTTGTCCTGCTTTTTTTTGTACAAGATTATCTGGACAATTTTCTACAATGTTGGTTAGATGTCAGTGTTGTACTGGAACAGCTTGACATGGGGAGCGGCAAGTTCTGGAGCACAAGTCTTCAGTACTATTGCTGAAATGTTGTCAGAGCCCAAAGCCTTTGCAGCATCCAATGCCTCTAACCATTTTTTGATGTCACATGGAGTGAATCAAATTGACTGAAGACTATTTATTTTAAATGTTCTGATCAACCTGTTCAAGAATGTTATAACACACCTCTGGTGTAGGTAGGACTTGGGCTAGAGGTATTGACACTACTACTGCTAGAAGAGCCCTGACTGAAGACCAGTAACTGCGATGCTGGGGGCCACTAGAGGAAGCCTAGATGGATCATCCTCTTGGCATTTCTGGCTGAAAATTGCTGCAAATGCTTCAGCCTTATCGTTTACACTGATGGAGTGGGCTGTCTCATCATTGAGGATAGGGATGTTTGTGGAACCTTCTCCTTGAATGAGTTGTTTAATTGTCCACGACCTGTGGCAGGACTGCAGAACTTAGATCTGATCTGTTAGTTGTGAGATCACAACTCAGTCTATCACTCACTGCTTATGCTGTTTGGCACACAAGTAGTTCTGTTTATTACTTCACCAGGTTGATACCACATTTTTACATCTGTCTGGTGCTGCTCCTGGCCTGGCCTCCTGCACTCTGTGTTGAACCAGGGTTGCTCTCCTGGGCTTGATGGTAATGGTTGAGTGGGGGGACATGCTGGTTCATGACGTTGCAGATTGTGGTGGAATACCATGAACATAGATAATATTATTGAATTAGTAATCCACAGAATACGAATTTGAATCCCACCTTGAGAAATTGAATTCCTTTCATTTTAAAATTTGAAAATAGAATCTGGTATCAGTAAAACAATCATGGAGTTATTGAAATGTTGTAAAAGCCCAAACCTCTAGTCTTGTAGGGAAGGAAACTTTTGTGTTTACTTTGTCTGGTGATTTTCATCCATTAAAAATATCATTTTAAATCCTAACTTTGAAAAGATAGTGTAACGTATTCTTGATTAATTCTATTATACCTCATGTTAAGCTTACAAATTTCAAAACAGGAGGAGTCTATTTTTATCTCATCACATGACTGTGCAATTGTTTGATTTACACTGGAGCTAGCAACTGTGGTTCATACCTGCTATTCTACCATACGCTTCCTAGAATTTGTTTAACATTTTGACAATGTAGCTTGTAGAATTGCAATTTCAGACCCATCTTCTGTGTTCACTTTATCTAGTATTAGCATCTTTGATCTAATCTGGCATCAAATGAAGGATAGTGGGATTACTCATTGCCCCATTAGCAGAATTCTGCTACTTCCAGCAATAACCCAATGGACCAAAATGCAGAGTTAGGGAGCAATGGAATCTAATGTCCATTATATGAAAAAGAGTGCAACAACAAACAATTTAACATTGCAGAAGACCCTGCCAGATCTATCTGGGAGTTCAAGTAGATTAGATTAGATTCCCAATAGTGTGGAAACAGGCCCTTCGGCCCAACCAGTCCACACCACCCCTCTGAAGAGTAACCCACCCAAACCAATTTCCCTCTGACTAATGCAACTAACACTATGGACAATTTAGCATGGCCAATTCACCTAATCCGCACATCTTTGGACTGTGGGAGGAAAACTGAGGAATCCCACGCAGACACGGGGAGAATGTGCAAACTCCACACAGACAGTCACCCGAGGCTAGAATCGAACCTGGGACTCTGGTGCTGTAAGGCAGCAGTGCTAACCACTGAGCCACCCCATTAAATTAGATTCCCTACAGTGTGGCAACAGGCCCTTCGGCCCAACCAGTCCACACCGCCCCTCTGAAGAGTAACCCACCCAGACCCATTTCCCTCTGACTAATTAACCTAACACTATGGGCAATTTAGCATGGCCAATTCACCTTATCCGCACATCTTTGGCCTGTGGGAGGAAACCCACGCAGACACAGGGAGAATGTGCAAACTCCACACAGTCTACACAAGTATCTACTCAATTTGTCACCGTGTTTTATAGGTGAGCTTGGCAGTCATCTGAAATTAGTTACAGACCTTATTTTAATGGTGACATGAGGTTGTGGTGCTTACTTCAGACCTGGATTTAAGTTTTGTTTTCTCAAGTTTGAAACTTGTGATAATTAAGATCTAATTTGGATTTTCGTATCTTTTGGAGCCCAACATCCCTTCCTAAGGGCTAAAATCCTTCTAAAGAAAAGGCTTCAAAATTTATTAGATTTTTTTGAGTTGGACAGAGCAGGATTACTGTATAACATTATAGGCCACTACAGATTCACACACTGTGTCTCTGACCTACTAATCCTCCTTCACACCCACTCTCTTACCCTTGCTCCTGGGCTTTGGCAAGTTTTTGAAATTCCTAAGTGCCTGATAGGTGTCTACAGCTAAATTTATATATTCTGATGAGGACAGAGGATAGTCTGTAAACCTTTTGGCTTCTCTATTCTACCATACCATCTGAGCTTGGGACACTGAGGAATTTAAATGCCAGTAGCCTGATAAAGGCCTGGTCTGCTGGGAAAAGGGAAGTTGGAGTCATAATGAGATTATCAATCCACTGTCCTGTTTAAAATCCAGTAAACCTCCAATAAATCTAGTTTATTCAGACAAGCTTTAGAAAAGATCTGTAAGACACATTGTGGATGCATAAGTATGAAATGATTTTTAAATATGAAAGGTGATGTTTTATGACATTTCTGGCTAAAATACACATTTCTTCGGCACATTTCATTTTCCAAACTAATTCTACTTGCATGCATTCAGCCTTATCACCTTCTAAAGTTATTTTCCAGGACTGTTTGCTCTGTTCACAAGAACAAAATCCTGACCATTGTGTCTTACTCAATGACTTAAAACATATTAAGAAGCATTAAGTTATCCCAATAGAAATAAGCAAGACTTCCTGGCACTCGTTAGTATTCACCAGAAGCAAAGAAATTATCACTACTGAACAGCCGCTCCCAGTGGTATTTGGGTAGAAAGTTACAAACACCAAAATTCAGTTGAACAATTCCAAAAAGGGACAAATGTTTAGTGAGTTATTTTTGAGAGTCCCTACATAGGGTTAAGAGAATGTCCCCGTCCCAAATGGTGTCACGAGCTAACTTTTTAAAAAAAAATCATTTATGCATTGTGGGCATTGCTGGCTAGGTCAGCATTTATTGTACATCCCCAAGCAGTATCCTTCAATGCCAGTTAAGGATGGACAATAAATGCTGTTTTATTGAATTTATAATGCAGTTTCTGCTTCATTCCTTACCATTTAAGCAATATTGCCCCTTGGTGGCTCAAAATGATTGACGTATGGTTCCACTATATTGGCAGTGTTAGTTGGAAAAACTAACTCAGTTAAGGGGGTCAGCAGCACTGGACAAAATAATTCAACAAGTACATTCTAGGAAATCCAAGCCTAAAGCTACATCTTTATGCTTCCAATCATCTCTTCTACTCTCTTCAGCCTTAGTTTCAGACATTCACCTAGGTTTCCCAATTTGGAAAAAAAAAACCAGCAATGTTAAAAGTCATGCAGATTTCAGTTAGCAACAAAAAAGTTTGCTCTGAATATAATTGTTTTCCATATGCACAAATCAACTGATATAGAAAGTGATGATTGTAGGTAAGACAAAAGATTCATAGTCTGCAAAGAGTAATTTACGTTCCATACAGTGTTAGGAGTGATATGGTTTTAAGACTTTTGTGCTGGATCATTGCTATAGAATAAACTTGATGCAGTTTCTAATTTGACATGGATAATAAATATAGATTTGTATCTAAATAGTGCCTTTCATGCCCTCTGTAAGTCTGAAAGAGGTTTACAGTGAACAAAGCGTCCTTTGAAGCGTGTTCACTGTTGTAATGTAAGAAATGCAGCAGCTAATTTGCACACAGCAAGGTCCCTCATACAGCACCCAGATAGAGTATTTTCAGATATTGATTGAAGGATAAATATTGGCCAGGACACCATGGCAAACATTTCTGCCCTAGCTAGTAATCATAGTGTAGGATCTTTTACATCATATTAGAGAGGGCGAGATGAGGTGTTAATTTAATGTTTCATTGGAAGACATCAACCTGTCCAAAAGGTAACACTAAATTGCTAAAGTGACTAACTAAGGGATACTAAACTACACAAGATTCATCACAAGCAAGAAATGCTAGTTAAATAGCAATCTACATATTAAAGGGAATGTCTGTCGACTAAACACATTACCAAACAAGAAACCCGAGACACTAGTATAAACCTTAACTACTCATTTTCTTTGAGCCACACAATTGAGTATTTAAAATACATCGATGGAAAACATGCAACATGTAAAAGCAGTTTTGTGCAAAGAATTGTTTTAATAATGTCACAATTACTTGGGAGGGTATGCAATCATCAATGCAAACTGGAGCTGTTTTGAAGTTTATTAAATTTAAAGAAGATTTGATAACTTCTCCATGTTCAAAGCTTATGGACTACAGTATATTAAATAAACCATCTGCAACACAATGCCACTACCTGTAGTCTCAAACAATTACAGTCCTCAAGTTCCTAGTCTGCCATAATTTGGGTTTCACCTGTATGGAATCCCGACTGAGTCCCTTCCAACAAGGCTTGAACCTGAAAAATAACCTGACTTGGCTTCAAATTGAGTTTTGATACATTCTTAGCCGTCCACCCTTACCCAAACTTTCTTTCCCTTTTAAATCTGGTTCACTTGACATCTTATGAGACATAAAATTAGATTGGGATATCAAAGGCTAACGTACCCGTCACTGTCCTCTGCCACTGGTATTTTACCAGTGAAGAGAACAAACTATCGGGATCCTTCCTGGAGAAGCACCTTGGAGGCAAGCATTGTCTTGAGCCTTCTCCATAGGATTGACTGCCGTGATGATTAATCCTGAACACTACTCCAAGCAATGACCCAGAGGAACAAAAAAATCTTTATCGTTTGTCCACGTTTATATGTCAGTTATAGAAATATTGGAAAAGGTCACATGATGAAAACTTTACGAATGTTCTAATCAAAAGTTGACGACTCTTCACTGCAGATTTGCAGTACCAGTGATGACTAGAATCTCTCTCAGTGGCACATATACTCAACCCCCAAAACAGGGTACTCGAAAATTGCAATTGGTGTTTCCAAAACCACCTGGGGCAGCCCTACCCACATTTTTCAGCTTGTGAATGGACTGACCACTGCCCTATTAAATCCCACCTTGGGCCTCTGATTCAGAAGATAGAACCTCCAGTAATGCACCATTCACTCATTATTCTAATACAGCATCAGTCTGGATTCTCTGTTCAAGACCCTGATACAGGACATGAATCCACAACCTTCTAACTCAGGCTCAGAAGAACTTTGCATGTCATAAAGGAAGAGGGAAGGTAAAGGGAGAGGACATACATTTTATTGAATAGTCACAAAATTCCAAGGATTATATATTTATTGTTCAATATGCTACTATCATATTAATGAACAAGAATTTGTCAAATGCTTATGTCTATTTCAATAGAGATGCTAACCTGTTTGATATGGAGTTGATGAGACTTTTGTGTACATAATGGTGTTTGAAATGTTTAGACTGTGATTATGATACTTCTAACAACACTAGTTGACACTAGCGGTATGATTCAAAGAGGCTCTTGCGATATTACAAACATCAGTAAATTTTATACAGAAACTGATTACAGGGAAATGGTTACAGCAGGACAATCATATTCAGCTCACCCATATTCCTGTAACCGCACCTGCTTATTTTCACCAAGAGAAACAAACAGGAAAGTCTGTTGTGGTCGTTTTTTGATTTGAAAACAAAGCTATCTACATGGTATTCTAAATATTCCTGCAGGAATATGAACAATTATAAATATAAAATGTCTGACACTCAAAAATTAGGGATTACCTGCATTATTCCATTACTTTGTTGTTTGTACACTAATGTTCTAATAGCGTCCCCCTCCCTCCCGTTCAGCTAAACTTTTTAATCATAAACATTGCAAACTCTGATCAGGCCTCAAAAGGAAGGAGTACGTTAAATCTCAAAACTGCAATTGAAAGATGTGGGTAAGTAGAGTTGAAGTACAGATCTGCCATGATGTAACTGAATGTTAGAACAGGCTTGAGTGATTGAATGGCCTAATCCTATGTTCCCAAATTATTTCATTCTTGATTCACTTCTTCCTTGCCATCTCAAAATAAAAATCAGTACTTGGCCATGTAATCCTCTTACTAAATGATGAATCCTGACTGCTATTTGGTAAATGTGACGTGAGGGAACACGATAAGAGAGTTGAGAGAGGAAGTTGATTCGTTATGTTTCAGAATGGATTCTGTTGTATGATCATTACCCAGCAGTGAACAGGGAACGCTGTTCCAGGAGTAAACATAAAATCTGCTGTGATTTGTATTTTGGTGCTAATTTAGAATCTTTACTGTCATTGTCAATAGTACAAGAATCACAAAAGGTTCATCCTGAAAAGAAACATAATCCTGATAGCCTTGTCAGCTTTACTGCCTTAATTTTGTGCACAATGTGCTTATGAGTTTTAATTTAGCCAACAAATACATCTAACTCAACTACAACAGATATACCTGAGCACAATACAGTGGATATACCTGTGTACAATGCAACAGATACACTGCACACACTTCACAATAGATACCTGTGTATTATGCAACATTTATAAACATGTACATTAGATCAGACACACTTTTGCACTGCATAATACATGTCTGTCTGCAGTGTAATAGACATATTAATGAACAAGAATTTGTCAAATTCTTATATCTATTTCAATAGAGATGCTATCCTGTTTGATATGGAGTTGATGAGACTTTTGTACATAATGGTGTTTGAAATGTTTGAACAAAATAGCATACGTGCCTATATACTGAATTACAGATGTACTTGTGTATGATATAATAGATAAACCTGCATACAATAGAGCAGATAGCCCTGTGTACATAAATACTAGCTGAAAGCTCTGAAAACATTTTATCCTAGATTGTTCCGAAGCAACGGAACTAATTCCAATCGTTCAAGTACTACAGAAGCGCTGGAATGTTCTCACACAAAAAAAAAAGAAAACACGCTGGACTCACAAACATTTCAATTCAGCCTCACTCTGAACTTTGTTTCATCATGGTGTGTAGTGCAAACAAAGAAAAGAAAACATATTTTGATGCAGAATATACTTATAAGTAGGCGCTGAAGGCATCTGTGGAAAATGTGAAGTACTTCCCAGGCAGTGGTTTCTTCATGTTTCCCAGTGTGTCACACATTGCTTGGCTCGTGAAGGCAGGACAGTAAAACTAAAGGTTGAATCCAGGTGACTATATTCTGATGACTCTGGCTTCACTGTCACATGAATTCACTGGTGCAGATTGTGGTACTTCTCTTTCTGGGAGGGGGCTTAGGGTGTCTTGGCTCTACCTATAGAGAACAGTAAAAAATGGAGTTAAGACCACTCTGATCAGACATGGACGGCATAACAGACTCAATGGACTATATGACCCAGACCTGAGCCTCTTTCTTATGATCCTCTGCTCTAAAGTGTTTTGACTTTAATTGTGACTGATGATATTAATGCTAAATTGAAGCCACATTGGTTGGAAATAGTTCAAGGTTCACTGGTTCATCAATTAAAGTGACAGTACCAGGCAAGTTCGACAAATAGATTTGCAATGGAATTATTTTCACTCCACTTGACAAGGAGCAGCCAGTTTCTCAAATTTAGAGGAAACATTTTTGATAAAACCTTCAGGCCAAGGCTTTACTCCTACATTTGGCAGTTTTAGTGCATAATATTGAATTACTATTAAAAAAAAGACATGAAATAAAGAGATCCACTTGAAAGATGGCCTTTGATTGACTGGATGGTTCATTATTAACCCACTCATGAGGTAACTACACATAGCAGGTCCAGTGTCATACCTCAGAACGTTCCACCTTTTTTCTATGTGGTTTATGGGGGCGTTTGAGCACAGCTCCTGTTATCTCATCATCAGAATCCTCAACTGATTTTTTCTTATTTTGCTCGTCATCTGCCCTTGGACCCTGATCAATATTGACTTCATCACCTTTTTAGTGTCCAGTTAACCAGCTAAGAGATGAACAAATATAATGCAAAAATAAAACAAAGAAAATATTTAATAATGATTTCAAGGCTACTTAATGGCTTCTAAGAACAGAAGCCCAGCATGTTCAGTGGTTATGTTGAAAACGCAATTATTGAAAGCTTTTCACATGAAAAGTGATCTATTTCTGAAAATATATTCCAGATAACATGGTGAAGACAAAACTCTAAAATGAATTAAATACTGTAATGCAACGATTTAACGTGAAAATATGAGTAATTACAAACTTGCCATTGACATGCACAGCCCAAGAACAAATTTTAATTTTTTTAAAGTGAATCAAAAGGTGACTGAATGAGCTGAAGTAAAATAGGAGGATGCTCATGTGGAGCATAAATACTGACACAGACCAATTGGACTGAACGGTCTGTTCGCACATCATAAACTCTGTGCAATTGTAAATGCAATTTTAATAAAGCTGAATTGCATAATAAAATCTTACAGCCATTTGGCTCATTACATCTGAGCCAATTAAAATCTCAATTAAATCTCCCTTAAACGATTCCTTTCTAGTCTCTCCACAAAACTTGAGTTCCACCACCTATGTTATCATTTGAGTAAATCTCCAAATCTCTCTCATGCCTGGTTCGCCCTTGCTGTATCTACTTTCTGCCAATTTTGCAACAGCTCAACAGAACGCACTTTCCCCTTTAAAGCTGCACTACAACTATTTAGTCTATTTGCACCATTTGCAGCAATGACTGTACATTACAAAGGGTCATTATTATGTATGAGCAAATTAAAAGGGGCACCATCACTTTAAAATGGATGTGAGGCAACTGGCAGGAGATGTCTGACATATCAGAGGTATTACAGCTTCAGCCAAGGAATTTATTCAAATTCAATTATCTTACTGTAAGGGGTAAAGGCACTGTAATCTCACTGACAAACACTGAGTAACCCAAAAATTTAAACAAATCAAACACCGGTTTGGTAGCAATTGTAAAATTGAGACAGCTATGAGTGAAATTGCCAGTTTTCAGCAGAAACGGAGAAGACTTTATCCTAATAAAAAACAAAACAATGCAAATGCAGGAAATCTGAACCAAAAACAGAAATTGCTGGAGAAACTCAGCAAGTCTGGCAACATTTGCAGAGAAGAAGCAGAGGTAACATTTCGAGTCTAGTTCTGAAGAAGGATCATAGAGTCACGGAGATATACAGCATGGAAACAACTAGTCTGCACAGACCAGACGTCCCAATCTGACCTAGTCCCATTTTGCCAGCTTTTGGCCCATATCCCTCTAAACCTCCCTATTCATATACCCATCCAAATGCCTTTTAAATGTTGTAAATGTACTAGCCTCCACCACTTCCTCTGGCAACTCTTTCCATACACACATCATCCGCTGAGTGAAAAAGTTACCCCTCATGTCCCTTCTGAATCTTTCCCCTCTCACCTTAAAGCTATGTCCTCTAGTTTTGGACTACCCTACCCTGGGAAAATGACCTGGGTCACTTGACTCGAAATATTAACTGATCCTCTTTCCACAGATGAGGTCAGGACCTGCTGAGTTTCTCCAAGAATTTATCCTGCTTGCATAAGCATCCATGGCAACCCTGAGCACAGGGAAAGCAGCAAGACACACAAGCGCATCTATTCTACAGTATATCTTGAGATAGTGTTGTTGAATCAGTCTGAATAAAATGGAATCTAAATATATCTGGAACATGATTTGTTTAAATAACAATTGCACAATCAATGTATTGTTACAGAAAAATGGCTAAAGAAAATCATTGATTAAAAAGCTTGAAGCTATGTTGGACAACTTGCCTCATGCCATGAGCAAGGACAGTAAAACTAAGTTTTTATTTTGGTATTTCATAATTACAGCAATCACTACCACAATGATCGTGCACCAATACCATTCACCAGCACTCCCCAGCAGCTAATAAAGGAACATATCTATTATAGACAATGGGCAGCCGCATTTTAATTGTTTAATGACTAAAAACAGGTCATGCAGACTGGTAAAACTCACAAAGGTGTTCCAGATTGTTGATGAAGAAATGGAAAAAGAAAGCAAAGATGTAATATGATATGGTTATATTACAATAAACACTCCACACTCCAGAATGCATTGACTCCTTGCTGCTAGCATATGGCTTCATATTTCTGTTAGCTTGAACATGTCACTGTTACTCAAGCGTGATTCTGGACATGGGTTTATTTGTCTTTGCTTAACCCAGATTTACATGACACGGGTACTATGCCTTTCAGCAAAGGTTTACTCCGTTTTAAAATCTGTTTGATATGCTCCCGCCCCAACCATAACCTTGGGGTGCCAGAGTTGATTGTGATGCCCAATATGACACCTGGCCCGAGATCAGCTCCCTCAGCACAAGCCAAGCCGAGCAATCTGGGCTCTGTCTCTCCCAGCAATTGATCTGTCCCACCCACTGACAGGCTACATCCCATCAAAGATAAATCTTACGTTAAAAAACATTGTTATCTCATTTAAAAGTACATACTACTTATAATTTTAAAAATCAAAAGAGATGAACAGTATGTTGAAAGTTCTTTAACATCAAACTAATACTTACCAATAGAAGTGACACCAGTTCTTCAAACCAAAACGCAATTGGAACCCTAATAATTCCAGGGCACCCCTTGATCCCTCTGCATGTTATTACCCATATTGTTGACAATAGTCCAAACTAGTTGACAATAAAATTGTAAAAACACCATAAGATATAGGAGCAGAATTAAGTCATGTGTGGGGAATGGGCACCGTGGGCCTAACAGAGGCATCCACTGAAAATCATCTCTCTTTGACCTCCTCTTAAGCTTCTTGAACCCAGCCTCCGCTCTCAAGCCTCTTCCCCCTCACTGAGACCCCAAATTGGGACTTAGCTGGAATTCTCAACATGTAGCTCCAGCAATGGCTTCTGGCCCAGGTTATGGTTGCTGACATTACATAGGTCCCAGCCATCCACTTAACAGGCTGGTCTCTAGGGCAATACTTCCTCCCAGGAAAGAGCATTAAATTTTTATGGGGCAGATACGGAGATCTTGCCCCTCATCACCCTCAACATGGCTGACTCCCAACCTATTAGCTGGGAATGGGGCAAGTAGAGGGGATAGCAGTGGAGACTAAATAGTAATGGAGTTTTTAATGGAAATACTGACAATAAGCAAACTCATCAATGTATTTCATTTAATTTAAACAATTATTAACATAAACAGTTGCAACCACATGGTATCATTTTCAGCAACTCAGGCACCTGTTAGTAATGGATATTAGTTTGCTCACTGTGCTGGAAGGTTCAGCAGAAACCTTCCAGCTCAGCAAGCAAATGTACATCCAGAACCTTAACCTGAGCTACAAATCTTCTCAAAACTCACTATCTGTTAGTAATCGTAACACAAGTTTACATTAGTCTATAGGCAAAATGAATGCCTTACACAATTAGTTTCAATCTCTGCTGTTGACGACAGCTGTTAGAACAAACTCATCTCATTCATGCAGATGTAGTTAAAGATTAAGAGCAGATACATGAACTTTCTCTTTGTGTAAGCTTGGAGTTTTTGAGGCCTGGAAGTTAGGTCAGCTCTGCCTGTCCATTGGGCAAGAGATGGGCATTGACGACTCCAATGTGGCCTGTTTGTTTGTGCAGATTTTATGTTAGATGAGTGCTGCACACCAGCATGGTTAAGATGGCCTGGAGCTCATCTCTAATTAACACCAGGCTAATTCCCAAAAGCCAGGGTTCCAATGCCACTTTCGGGATGTATTCCCATGTGTGACCATAACTCACCACAGCATAAGCTGTGCATCCACTGCCTTTCTCAGACAGTGAGCTGAAATGAGGGGTCCTCACAGGGACTGCCAGAGGCTGCTACGTAAAAATAAATTTGAAAAAATGTTTTCCCACTTCATTCACATTGAGTTTGCTGCTGGCCATCAGTCACTAATCCCCTCCCACTACTTCCACGTGTCCCCATCTAATCTTAACACGCTTTTTACAACCACTTACATTCTATATAGTTCATCTGTCTCAGGTACATGATACTTAACCCCAAACCTGTCCTGCATGGTCCCCTCGACTGTAAGCTTAGGAATGGGAACTCTGACAACTTTCCTACTTTGATTGCTGAGGCCAATTCTCATATCTTAGTTGCTGTCTTAACTTAAATCAGTGAAAGCCGGATTAACTGGCTTCTGTAACATAACCTTTTCAAATCCTATTATTAATTTAGCTGTTTCTTTCTCTCCTGCAATCTCCACAAATAGCTGAGATTTAATGGAAATTATTTCCTTTTAGTTCTCTTCAAGAGTTGAAATGTGTCTGGAATCCATCGCCATTTCATTTGACAAACTCACAATGACAATGTCAAAAACAGGGAATGACTGCATTCTGTCCGCACCACAAGAGGGCGTTTCCAAGCACAGCACATCACCCAGGGAACAGGCCAAGGGTTTCTGGAACTCTGGCAAAAGCAGGATCACTTAAACACATTAAATTCTGCAGAAAGCAGGACGTGGACAACATGCTGGGACTGTGACGTTTATAAGTTGACTCAGCTTACTATATTTAGCACTGTTTGTGCATTAACCTTTGACTAAACATCCTTGCTTTATAAAAACCTGCTCTCTGTGACAACTTCGACTGTAACTTCAATCCATGAATCCGAGCTCCTACTTCACTGAAAGCGTTTCACTGCTTTTGAAGAAGGTATTGTCATGAACTATTTTCAGACTCGGACAGAAAGTTGTGATTGACATGCTCCTGTGAGTCATATTGTTAAACTCTTGACATGTAACAGAAGTAGAGTCTGCAAGAGGTCAGTACCACCCAGTGTAAGGAACAGATCTAACTTCACGACAGTTACCAGGCTATAAAATCAGTCTGCTGTGAACAGTCAACCTCCCTCTCTGTATATCAGCTGGTAAAAGATGCTTAAGTCTTTTGCCTCAGACACAGGCTTGCGCCAGGCTGTAGGAAGTTTTCTCAAGGACAAGTTCAGAAAACTCAGATAGTCCAGGAGCAGAGGTCTCACTGACCACCACCATCTCTAGAAGGACAGCAGATACATTGGAACCTCACCCTGCAAATTGCCCTCCAAGCCACTCACAATCCTGATTTGGAAATGTATTTCTGTACCTTCACTATCACTGATTCCTTCCTCTACATTATTGTGGGTCAACCTACACCAAATGATTTGGATGCGAGCATAGGAGGTATAGTTAGTAAGTTTGCAGATGACACCAAAATTGGAGGTGTAGTGGACAGCGAAGAAGGTTACCTCAGATTACAACAGGATCATGATCAGATGGGCCAGTGGGCTGAGAAGTGGCAGATGGAGTTTAATATAGATAAATGCGAGGTGCTGCATTTTGGGAAAGCAAATCTTAGCAGGACTTATACACTAATGGTAAGGACCTAGGGAGTGTTGCTGAACAAAGAGACTTTGGAGTGCAGGTTCATAGCTCCTTGAAAGTGGAGTCATCAGGTAGATAGGATAGTGAAGAAGGCATTTGGTATGCTTTCCTTTATCGGTCAGAGTATTGAGTACAGGAGTTGGGGAGGTCATGTTGCGGCTGTACAGGACATTGGTTCGGCCACTGTTGGAATATTGTGTGCAAATCTGGTCACCTTCCTATCGGAAGGATGTTGTGAAACTTGAAAGGGTTCAGAAAAGATTTACAAAGATGTTGCCAGGGTTGGAGGATTTGAGCTATAGGGAGAGGCTGAACAGGCTGGGGCTGTTTTCTCTGGAGTATCAGAAGCTGAGGGGTGACTTTATAGAGGTTTATAAAATCTTGAGGGGCATGGATAGACAAAATCTCTTCCCTGGGGTGGGGGAGTCCAGAACTAGAAGACATAGGTTTAGGGTGAGTGGGGAAAGATATAAAAGAGACCTAAGGGGCAACTTTTTCACTCAGAGGGTGGTACGTGTATGAAATGAGCTGCCAGAGGATGTGGTGGAGGCTGGTACGATTGCAACATTTAAAAGGCATCTGGATGGGTATATGAATAGGAAGGGTTTGGTGCTGGCAGGTGGGACTAGACTGGGTTGAGATACCTGGTCAGCATGGGCGAGTTGGACCGAAGGGAGTGCTTCCATGCTGAACATCTCTATGACCCTAAACTTCTGAAGAGTATCCCACCCAGACCCATTCCCTGACCCTATTACTCTACATTTACCCTGACAAATGCAGCTAGCCTACACATCCCTGATCACTATAGGCAATTTCGCATGGCCAATTCACATCTTTGGACCGTGGGAGGAAACTGGAGCACCTGAAGGAAACCCACAGAAACAGAAAGAACATGCAAACTTCACACAGTCACTCGAGGCTAGAACTGAACTCAGGTACCTGGCTCTGTGAGGAGGCAGTGCTAACCACTGAGCCAACGTGCTACTCTGAGTATTAGTAAAATTGGTTCTAATTTACCAATCCATCTTTCAATCCAACCAATTCCAATATAGTTACAGCCACCACATTAGTCAGCACAATCCAAAATTCAAACTGAATGAGCCAGGACGAATTCCACAGCCTCATTCCCAACATCTTAAGTACTTACCTGTTATGAAATTGAATATGATGCCGTTTTTAAAAACTGGGGAAGAAACAGTAAGATCAAAGGAAAAACACATACCAACCAAAATCAAACAATTGGCAGATCAGCAAACGAGAGGGCATGAAAACATGAACAATAAACATTGTGAAGTAGTTGAAACCTTGTCTTTACCAACGTACTCCTTCAGGAAGTGATTCACGTTCGTTCATCTCACTGCTGTATTTTAATAATCAAACTTCCCATGCTACAATAGCACATTCACTTTTACAGTGATATATTGTACTTAGAATCATAGAATCACTACAGTGCAGAAAGAGGCTATTCGGCCCATCAAGTCTGCCCTGATCCTTCTGAAGAACATCCCACTCAGACCTACTCCCCTGTTTTTACCCTAGCCAGCCCACCTAACCTGCACACTCTTACATTGTCAGAAGAAGCCAAAGCACCCAGAGGAAGCCCATGCAGACATGGGGATAGGTGGAGATAGAGCCCAATGAAAAAGAAGAACAGTTGAACAGACAAAGAAGTGGATAACAATCAGCCTAGAAAAATGAATGGCTGCTAATAGGGACAATAAGTGGCTAACAATAGTTTGTGTACAACAGCAGGCCATGAGATAACAAGAGAAAATGAGGTCTGCAGATGCTGGAGATCAGAGATGGAAATGTGTTGCTGGAGAAGCGCAGCAGGTCAGGCAGCATCTAGGGAACAGGAGAATCGACGTTTCGGGCATTAGCCGAAGAAGAAGGGCTAATGCCCGAAACGTCGATTCTCCTGTTCCCTAGATGCTGCCTGACCTGCTGCGCTTCTCCAGCAACACATTTCCATCTCATGAGATAACAAGGCCTGGTGTGTGAGGGTTGGGGTAAGTACATGGGAGAAGGTGTCTCAAGCCCTAAAATTGTTGAATTTTATATTCAGTCCAGAAGGCTCCAGGGTTCCCAAGCAGAAAATGAGGTTTTTATTGTTCCAGCTTGTGCTGAGCTTTGCTGGAGCACTGCAGCAAGCCTGAGACTGTCACATTGGTCAGGGAACAGGGTGATGCAGAAACACAGCTCTACAGCCTTCTGGTTATCATCAATTCTTGGTCTAACCAACTGTTGTTCTCTCATTTTGGGTTCTATCTCCACCTATTGTTTACTCCTTACCCAATTCACTCATCCTATCTTCTGCTTAAAAAATGTTTTCTTCGCTACCATCAGTTCTGAAGAAGGGCCACTGGACCCGAAACATTAACTCTTTTCTCTCTCTCTCTCTCTCTCTCTCTCTCCACAGACTGCTGAGTTTTCCAGCAATTTCTGTTCTTGTTGGCAATATTTTCATGATCATCAGTAGATTCTTAAACTCAGAGTTAAATCCGAATTGAATTCAAATTCCACCATCTGCCATGGCAGGATTCAAACACGGGTCAAACACTAACTAAGGTTCTGGATTAATAGTTCCAGCGATAATACCACTGGAACATTGCGTCCACAAATTCTTTTCTTTAAAGCTGAACATTGTTCCCCTGCTGATCCCAAGTGTGGAATGCTATGACAATAAGTGACTCGGTAATGTGGGATGCATTTGTTCCTATAGGACTTGGCCATCGGGAAGAGATGAGGCACAAAGATAATGTCCCAGACTAATAATCCAGAAGCTCATACTAATGCTCAGGAGACATGGTTTATGGAAGCCTGTGGAAGTTAAATTCAACAAATAAAAGACCTGGAAATGAAAGCCAACCTCAACACTGGGGACTAAGGGCTTATGTCCAAAATGTTGATTCTCCTGCTCCTCGGATGCTGCCTGGCCTGCGGTGTTTTTCCAGCACCACACTTTTCGACTATGAAAAATATTGTTGATTGTCATTAAAACCCCGTCTGATTAACTAATGTCCTTTAGGAAGGAAATTTGCTGTCCTTACTTGGTTTGACCAACATGTGAATCCAGATCTACAGAAATATGAAACAAAATCAGTAATTGCCTCTGAAGAAAGGTCACTGAACCTGAAACATCAACTTTGCTTCCTCTGCACGGATGCTGCCAGACCCGCTGAGTATTTCCAGCAATTTCTGGTTTTGAACATCTGCAGTTCTCTGGGGTTTCTTGTCTCCAGCAATACGATTGGTAGTTAACTGTCCTCTGGAATGAGCTAGGTGAAAGTGAGTACTGCAGATGCTGGAGATTTGAATCAAGATTAGAGTGGTGCTGGAAAAGTACAGCAGGTCAGGCAGCATTGGAGAAGCAGGAAAATCGACGTTTCGGGTCAAAGCCTGATGAAGAGCTTTTGCCCGAAATGTTGATTTTCCTGCTCCTCGGATGCTGCCTGACCTGCTGTGCTTTTCCAGCACCACTTTAATCTGTCCTCTGGAATGGTCTAGCAAGCCATTCAATAGAAGGGCAATTGGGAATGGGAAATAAGTACTGACCTTGTCACTTCCAATCATTTCCTTTAATATAAAGTATATTGACACAAAGAAGAATGTGGAGGGACAGGCATTTCCTATCAGGAAGAAAATCTAGATGAGCTGGTGTAGGAGGAGCAATGAAAAAAAGTCAAGTTCAAATTCAGTGAGGAATGGAGGAGGGGGTCTCCTACATCCATGGCTGGGGTTGCCTATGTAACTCCTCCATATTGGCGGTGTAGTGATTGTAACTAGGTCAGCCAGGTGGACATCATAAAATATGAATTCTCTGAGGGGGCTATTAACCTGATCCAATCATGGAGCCCTGACTGACAGATATAAACAGGAATGTCAGTAGGCCATCCTCAGCACTGTCACACCGGGCAGGCACCGGTGCGGGCTGCCCTAGAGGTGGCTGGAAGATGCAAAGGGCGGTTAGGGAAGTCAGAAGGTGGGTAGGCCGTCCTGACCACTGTCGTCCTTGGGGATGTAAAGCAGGACGGGCTGTCCTAGAGGTGGCCGGAAGATGTGTCAGGGCAGACCGAGGGCCGGAAGGGGCATAGGGGCAGGCTGCCTTAGAGTGGCTGGAAAGTGGGAGGGACGAGGGCTTGCTGGGTTTCTGGGGGGGGGGTCTGTATTTTATGCAATGTTTTTTCTGTAATCGAATTGTCTTATGCACTTGATATTGTTTTGTGATTGAAACTAGGATTTGAGGTTTGTCCTCATTTCCCTGAAAACTGGTTGAACGGTAGGGTTTGGGACCTGGTTTTGCCATTCCCCTCCCGTGTAAAATTGCTGTTTCTCTGTGTACAGCTGCTAATGTTAACTATTTTGTAAACTGTATTGTTTAATAAAATAGAATTTTAGGTAAAGGAGTGTCAGAGATCCTGTTCACTCTGAGAGCTGGCTCTGAGCTAGCTGGGTCAGTGTCATATACTATGCACGTGTAAAAAAAGGGTGACTTGATGATGGGATACTGGCCTTTGTTGACGCCTACTCATTGCAAATCTGTTTCTCTTGTTTTGCAGCATGTTATCCATATCCATACATTGGCAAAAAATTAAAAGCCCAGAACCGAAGAACACTATTCTACATCTCATCAACATTAGAAAACAGCGCCATAGCTGCCCATAAATCAAAGGGAGATTGAGTAACCTGGGGATGGTAGAATTACAAGTGGGATCCTGAAATAGAATAGCTATTAATAAAGTCCTGCATTGAGGGGAATGCTGCTCTAAAAGCACAGCATTTAGCCATGTCCTTGGATGTTTATTTCAGTGATATAATTAAAGAGTTATCCTTGGACAAACAAAACATTCTTCCCCACCTTTATGTAGCATTGCACCATTTTTTGCTTCTAAACACCAACAGGCATACCCTAAGTTTTCTTGAAAATAACCAGTCGCTCCACAGTTCAAGGAGGGTGATTCCCATCCCGAGATTGGAATGAAGGTATAAGGCCAGGAGACAATAGATCTCTGCAGCTGCTTCTTGATGAATCAGAGGCAGAGGAGACAGAACTCTTCACCCACAGCCAGCTGAAACCAACTTAGTTTTTAACCTACAGTTAAGGGAGGGTATGGCAAGAATGTCTCAGGCATGAATGCCTCTCTCTCTCTCTCTTTCTCTCTCTCTCTCTCTCTCACATGCTTCATCTATCCCCTCCTTTCCTTACATGACCTGCACGCGAGGAGATATAACCATCAGGGCCTACCATCTTGAAAATGTTGAGTTTTAGCAAGTAAAATTACAGGTGGGAAATAGTGAGCCATAAACCAAGGTGAAAAATACAAAACAAAAACACAAGTAAAGAAAGCAATAGACTACACTGAGAAAAAATGGGACGGCGATAGTTTAGTGGTATTATCGCTAGGCTATTAAACCAGAGAAAATGCTCTGGAGTCCTGAGTTTGAATCTCACTTTGGCAAACAGTGGAAATGGAAATCAATTTTAAAACCAATTTTGTTCTTATAATTGGGTCCTGAGCAGCAGCACCCGTGCCCACTGCCTCCTCTCCTCTACTCATCCCTGATGCAATCTTTCCTAAACAAGGCTTTGGGCCAATAAAACCCCCTAATTGACCAAATTGCAGACATTTAGGGCTGCCTTCCTCCCAATGTCACTGTGTTTTTATCCACAGTGAGAGAGACCAGCATAGCAGGTAACAGACCTAGCTTCTCATTAAAGATACCCTTGCATGCTCCCCCCCGCCAATCCTCATAGATGTGAAACCCTCCTACCCCTGTCAACCAGTTGGACCCTTGAACTCACCTCACAGTCAAGGATTTCCTCAGGAGTTGGGGAGGAAGGAGGGGGTGGTTAACTGGTTGCAGGTGCAGCAATGGCCAGAGTTCCTGGTGGTGCTGCTGGGAGAGGAGAGCAGCCGAACATTTGCTCTCACAGGCGGGGCTTCCTCAGGGATGGTCTGCCTCACTCATTGAGGGCTTATTAAACTGCTGAGGGGGAGGGGAGCCAGCAAGTCAGTGACAGAATCTGCCCCTCATTTTACCCAAGGAGGTTGCGATGGAACTATATGAAATGCTGGGTAGGCCACCGATGAACTACTGCATGCAGTCATGGTCACCATACTATCGGAAGGATGTGACTGCACTAGAGAAAATGCAGAGGAGTTTTACTAGGATATTGGAGACAGTAAGGACTGCAGATGCTGGAGTGTCAATAGATGTGAAGCTGGAAAAGCACACCAGGTCAGACAGCATCCAAGGAACAGGAAATTCAACGTTTCAGGCCAAAACACTTCGTCACGACTTGTTGGGGGGGAGCCCAGAAGTATATAGGGGAGGCTGGGGGAAGGGTAGGTGGATGCAGGTAGAGGATTATTGTGATTGGTCAGTGGAAGGGTGGAGCTGATAGGAAGTTGGATAGATTATGTTAGGTCAGGGAGGTGAGGAGGAGGGGGGCTGGACGTGTGATAAGGCTGGAGATGGAGGGACTTTGAAGCTGGTGAAGTCAATATTGAGGCCATTGGGCTGTAAGCTTCCCAGGCAAAATAATAGGTGTTGTTCCTCCAGTTTACATTTGTCCTCATTCTGATAGTGGAAGAGGTCAAGAATGTACGTGTCGCTGGGGGAGTGGGAGGGGGAATTAAAATGGACAGCAATGAGAAGGTCGAGTTGGTTGATGCGTGCAGAGAGCAGAGGTTCCACGAATAGGTCCCTGAGCCTGCATTTGATCTCCCCAATATAGAGGAGATCACTTTGGGAGCAATGGACTGGGATGGAATTGTTAGACTGAGTTGTTTTCTTTGGAGCAGTAAGGTTCAGAGAGATATAAGATTATGTTGGGCATAGTTAAGGTGAATAGGAAGACAATCTTTCAATCAGCAGTAAGGTCAATAACCAGGGCACATAGATTTAAGTGATAGAAGATTGTGAAGAAAGCTAAGGAGAATTTTATTTCATTCAGGCAGTGGTGGAAGTCTACAACTTGCTGGCTGAGAGGATGATGAAAATCTTATAACGTTTAAGCAGTGTTTCGATGTTTGTTTGTGTTGTCTTAATATATAGGACTTTGGGCTAAAAGCTGGAAAGTGGGATTATTGTGGTCAGAACTTTGTATATTGGCACATTCAGGATGGGTGAACTGGCCTCCTTCTGTGCTGCAAAGGTTAATGAGTCGATGAATCTGCCTCAACCTGACAACTCATACCCTCACTCCCCCCACCTTGTAAAATTCAGCTCTTGGTTTCATTTTGATTAAACTACATGTTAATCTCTCCAAGCAAAATACACTCATCACCCTAACACCATCACCCCCCACCTTCATCTACCTATCGCATTCTCACTACCTTCCCCCAGCCCCACCCCCCTGCCATTTATCTCTCAGCCCCCTTGGGCCCCCCCACATTCCTGATGAAGGGTTTATGCTCGAAACATCACTCTCCTACTCCTCAGATGCAGCCGACTGGCTGTGCTTTTCCATCATGACACTTTTTGACTCTGATCTCCAGCATCTGTAGTCCTCACTTTCTCACAGTACATCCTACCTACTGTGTGGTGCTCAGAACTGCCTGTTGCACTCGGATGTGGACTAACCAGAGCTTTGTACAGCTGTAGCATGACTTCTCCTCCCCATTACCCTAGTTCTGTTGATATAAGGAAAGCATTCCTTACAGGGGAGGTGGCAGACTACCTGTAGTCCAGGTAATGGCATGGACTAGTAACCCAGAGACCCAGGATAATACTCTGGTGTCATGGGCAACATGGGCTTGTCTGAGCAACAGTGACTTTGAAGCTGTTATCATTTGTAAAAGTCCATCAGGTTGACCAATATCTTTTGAGTCAATATCCTGTCTTCCTTACCTGGCCTTGCTTACACACCTAGACCCACTACAATGCAGTTGACTCTATTACACTCTGAAATGGGTCAACACGTTATACAGTTCAATTAGGATTGAACAAGAAATGCTGGCCGTGTCGGTGATACTCACATCCGTAAAACAACAAAATCATTCCCTCAGCCCTTATATTATCTTCTGTACTTGTTCACCCCAACCATTATATGCCCACCTGAGTAAAGAAATTTCTCCCAGTTTATTTATTGGATTTATGAGTGACCATATTTGCAACCCATTATATGTTAGTTTCTCTGTAGGGGAAACAAAGCTCACCTGAGTTATCAACTGTCTCTGTGATGTTCCTCAGTGGGCTCTGGGCTTGAGGCTGCACATTGCTCATCTGTTCATCAATAATGTCCCCTCGAATTGTTGTCAGATCCTGCATGCTGAAGCTTCTAAGCCTTTCTGAGAGAGCTCCTTGTCCCTGTGGCACAGCAAAGGATGTTCTTTTTAACCACAAAAAACATGACCTTCATACCAGGATTGTTACCATTGCAGAAGAGGTCTCTTGACTCCATATTTAACAGTGTTATTATCTTTGTTTGCCGGTGAGACTGACTTTGGTCTTGTTCATCCTTGCAGTCCCTGCTTCTGAGCTGGAAACCTGGGGTTCAAATAAAAGGCAGGATCCTTAGGAGCATTGATAATCAGAAGGATCTTGGGGTGCAAGGCCATGGATCCCTGAAAGTGGCAACACAAGTGAATAAGGTGGTAGAGAAGGCATAGGGCATGCATGCCCTCGGTTGGGGCTTTTGTCGTGGCATGGAGTATAAAAGTTGGTAAGTCACGTTGCGACTTTAGTTAGGATGTATTTGGAGTACTGTGTGCACTTCTGGTTGTCACACTATAAGAAGGATGTGTAAAGTTTGGAGAGGGTGCAAAAGAGGTTTGCCAGGATAGTGACTGGATTGGAGTGTCTTAGCCATAAGAAGAGGTTGGACAAACCTGGATAGTTTTCACTACAGTGTCAGAGGCTGAGGAGTGACCTGGCAGAAGTATATACAATTCTGAGAGGCGTCGACAGTCAGAGTCTTTTTTCCAGCGTGGAAATATCAAATACATAGAAATAGGTTTAGGGCGAGAGGGGGAAAATTTAAAGGAAATGAGGCACGTTTTTACACAGAGGGTGCCAGGGGAGATAGTAGAACTAGATATGATAACAAAGTTTGAAAGGCATTTAAACAGACACATACAGGCAGGGATGGAGGGGTATAGAAGATGTGCAGGCAGATGGGATTAGTTGAGAATGCTATCATGGTCAGCATGGATATGGTAGTCCGAACAGACTATTTCTGTGCTGTTTTATGTTCTGCATTCTCTTATGTCGTACATCCTATGTTTTATTTTAGATGGAATTTTTTTAAAAATCATATCTACCTGGGATCTGGGTGTCACAGGCTGGGCTAGCATTGATTGCCCATCTCTAGGTGCACTTGAGAAGGTGGTGGTGAGCTGTGTCTGCAGCATGCAAATAGTTCAAGGCCATTTAAATCTCTGGCCACTTCCTGTGATATTGAAAGTGATCCTCAGCAGCTTCCGCCACAATTGAAGGTGGCCTGCTGATATAACATTGCCACCAAGACCATTTGAAAGTGCTGGTAAGAATTAGTGAAGATTTTCAATATTCTGAAATGCACCTTTTCCTGTCTTGGGGTTTTTCGGATAATTGTAGTGCAGTAGCTTGCTGCTATGAAATGATGTTGCCACCATGCCCCATCAAAAGTTCGATCTTTCCTTTAAGGGGCTTTTAAATATTTTTAATCACCCCATTCAAATACATAATGACACATCTCTGAAGCAGATGGGAGTTGAACCCAAGCCTCTGACTAAGAGGAAGGGATACTACTACTGTATCTCAAAAATCCTCTTTAAAGATGGTTCCAGGTCACCACAGCACTGCCACATTTTCAGCTCTCCCAATCGGCAAGCCACCCACAGCATGTGAGAATAAGCATCGACAGTTACCCATTATATTTGGCTAAGTTGAATGCTGTATGCCTCCCACAACTCAAACCCCAACCCCAAATCCCCATCCTCCCTCTGTGCTTCAAGCCTCATGTCCAGTTAAGACAGGGCGGTTAGCCCCTTTTGGTTTGGCCCAGAGCTTTCTTGCTTGAAGAGATCAGGGCCCCAGGTTTGATTAGAGGATCACTGTAGGCAAGGGGTACTGTGAATCCACATTGGTGAACAATGAAAACGGGGAAATGTCAGAGGAAAAATTGCAGTGAAAGGGATTGTCGGAATGAACACATCTGAGTCGCTACCCACTGCGTGCATTTGGCTATACTTATTATTTTAAACACCATGTAAATATTTATGCTCAGAGAGCCGGTGTAGACACAATGGGCTGAATGGCCTCCTTTTGCACCATAACAATTCTATGATTCTGAGTTCTGCTCTCTTCCTGGAGTTAGAAATGATTCAATTCCCTTGCAGGATTCAAATGCGAATATAGGCTGGTGAAGGACCAAGGGAAGACTTTTAAAGGTGCCTCCTTTTAGATAAGATGCCTTTTATTTTCAGACCTCAGTAATTGGCACCAGCTGTTAAAAAAAGTTGGCTTCGACTCGGTTAAAATAAAGGGATGAAGGTGTTTGTTCATTTTCAATAAAACAGCTGAGAAAATATGTGACACACATTAACTGCTCACCCAGTAATATTGCAGAGTTAATATCTAAGGTGTGTATTTTAATGTATAATGATGTGTTCTTTCATTTGCAGGGATGTTAGGAAGGAATTACCCTGGTCATTGTGTAGCAACATAATAAATGTATTTCTTTTAAAAGTGACTAATGTGGTCGTGACAAATAGGAAGTTTGTGAAGGTCTTGTACAGAGTTCCCAGGAGCTTGACTAGAATGTGGATTCCAGGTAATCCAAGATGGAGGACGGGAAAAAATTGAGGCTGTAACAGTTGTTCTTTTTTGAGGTATTTTAGGTGTGGAGTTGATTTCCTCAAAATCTAAAAGCAGTAATTACTGTTTTATAAGTTGTTACATTGTTATGGAACTTTGGGGAAAAACATCAGAACAATGGCACTTTACAAAGGTGGAAGGGAGACAAAGGCAGTGACTACATGGAAGTGAATCAAACAGAGAAATAAATCTACACTGCTGCCTGACCCAGCAGTGACCTGTACAGCTGCTGCTTTTGCTGTTTAGTTTCAAGTATCTTTGGACATCAGATTTAATTTTAACGAAAATAGACAAACAGTGAAATTCACAGCTGACCTTGGAGAAACCCATGTAGAAGAGCTCCCAGCAAGGGAGCAGCTAAATGGCTCATTTCTGAGGTGTAGATTAGATTAGATTACTTACAGTGTGGAAACAGGCCCTTCGGCCCAACAAGTCCACACCGACCTGCCGAAGCGCAACCCATCCAGACCCATTCCCCTACATTTACCCCTTCACCTAACACTACGGGCAATTTAGCATGGCCAATTCACCTAACCTGCACATTTTTGGATTGTGGGAGGAAACCGGAGCACCTGGAGGAAACCCACGCATACACGGGAGAATGTGCAAACTCTCTTTCTTTTGTAAATCTACATTAATGAGTAGTGTGGGTTCCTTTTTGATCATTTGTTTTTACTGAGATCTGTCTCTTGGTTAAACTTTGAAAATATGAAACAGCGGTGCTAAGTTAGCCTGGAGCAGTGTTTTTAGAGCATGAAGACTGGGCTATTTTCTGAGTCTGTAGACTGTTAAGGTGCAAAGATGGTCTTTAGTGGAATGATGTGCCTTTCATGTTGGATGTGGGGGATTAGAGAGAATTTCCATATTACTGATGATTATGTCTGCAGGAAGTGTGTTTGGTTGTGAATCCTATCAGATTGCATGGATAAATTGGAGCAGCAGTTAGAGGCAATGAGGAATTTACAAGAGTTAGGGGATGGATGAATGGTAGTTACGGAAAGGGAGATAAATTGAAGATATAGCCAGGTAGATGGGTTATCTCCAGGAAAGGTAGGGGAGGGAGACAGGAGTGTAGGAATGTATGGCTGTATGGCGTTTTGGAAAATATGGGAATGATGGACTCTCAGGGGAATGTAGCTCTGGTACCAAGATTGGCTTGAATGTAATGAGAGGTACATCAGGTTTGAAGCGATTGACTGTGTTAAAGGACTTTCTATTCAGAGGCACAGACAGACGTTTCTGCAACTGACAGTGAGACATCAGAATGGTGTGTTGCCTCCCAGATGCCAGGATCAAGAATATCTCAGATAGAGTGCAGAATATTCTCAAAAGGGTGGGGGACCAGTAGGAGGTCATTATATACATTGGAACTGATGACATATGAAGAGAAAAGGACGAGACTCTGAGGACAGCATATAGGACGTTCGGCAGGAATTTAAAAAGTAGGTAATGGGGGGGGGGGGGGGGGTGTTATTGGGGTGAGATCCATGGAGATAGTGAGGAAAGAGATCAATCTGAGCCTGGGACAGCTGGAAAAAGGGTAAGTCAAATAGTCTAGGCAGGCAGGAACAAAGCAAAGAATGAGGTTGGACTGATAAATTAAACTGCATTTATTTCAATGCAAAAGGCCTAACAGGGAAGGCAGATGGACTCAGGGCATGGTTAGGAACATGGGATTGGGATATCATAGCAATTACAGAAACATGGCTCAGGGATGGGCAGGTCTGGCAGCTTAATGTTTCAGGATATAAATGCTACAGGAAGGATGGGGGGGGGGCAAGAGAGGAGGGGATGTGGTGTTTTTGATTAGGGATAATGTTATGGCTGTAGTAGGGAGCATATTTCTGGGAATACATCCAGGGAAATTATTTGGGTGGAACTGAGAAATAAGAAAGGGATGATCACCTTATTGGGATTTACTATAGACCCCCCCAATAGTCAGCAGGAAATTGAGAAACAAACTTGGAAGGAGATCTCAGTTATCTATAAGAATGTTAGGGTGGTCATGGGAAGGGATTTTAACTTTCCAAACATAGACTGGGAATGCCATAGAGTTAACAGCTTGGATGAAGAGTAATTTGTTAAGTTTGTATAAGTTTTCTTATGCACTATGTGTACGTATCTACTAGAAAAGGAGCAAAACCTTGACCTACTCTTGGGAAATAAGGCAGGACAGGTGACTAAGGTGTTAGTGGGGAAGCACTTTGGGGTCAGTGACCATAATTCTATTTGTTTTAAAATAGTGATGGAAAAGGATAGACCAGATCTAAAAGTTGAATTTCTAAATTGGAGGAAAGCCAACTTTGATGGTATTAGGCAAGAACTTTCAAAAGCTGATTGGGCGCAGATGTTTGCAGGTAAAGGGACGGCTGGAAAATGGGAAGCCTTCAAAAATGAGATAACGAGAATCCAGAGAAAGTATATTCCTGTCAGGGTGAAAGGAAAGGCTGGTAGGTATAGGGAATGCTGGATGACTAAAGAAATTGAGGGTTTGGTGAAGAAAAAGAAGGTCGCAAATGTCAGGTATAGACAGGATGGATCAAATTAATCCTCAGAAGAGCATAAAGGCAGTAGGAGTATTGTTAAGAGGGAAATCAGGAGGGTTAAAAGGCGATATGAGATAGCTTTGGCAAATAGGGTTAAGGATAATCCAAAGGGTTTCCACAAACACATTAAGGACGAAAGGATAACTAGGGAGAGAATAGGGCCCCTCAAGGATCAGCAAGGCGGCCTTTGTGTGGAGCCACAGAAGATGGGGGAGATATTAAACGAGTATGTAGTGTCAGTGTTTACTGTGAAGAAGGATATGGAAGATACAGAACATGGTGAAATAAATAGTGACATCTTAAAAAATGTCCATATTTCAGAGGAGGAGGTGCTGAACGTCTTAAAATGGATAAAGTTCAATAAATCCCCAGGACCTGATCAGGTGTACCCTAGACCTCTGTGGGAAGCTAGAGAAGTGATTGCTGGGCCTCTTGCTGAAATATTTGTATCATCGATAGTCACAGGTGAGGTACCAGAAGACTGAGGTTGGCTAATGTGGTGCCACTGTTTAAGAAGAGTGGATGAAAAAAGCCAGGGAAATATAGACCGGTGAGCCTGACATCGGTCTAGTGCAAATTGTTGGAGGGAATCCTGAGGGACAGGATTTACATGTATTTGGAAAGGCAAGGACTGATTAGGGATAGAGGTAAAAACAATGACTGCAGATGCTGGAAACCAGATTCTGGATCAGTGGTGCTGGAAGAGCACAGCAATTCAGGCAGCATCCGACGAGCAGCAAAATCGACGTTTCGGGCAAAAGCCCTTCATCAGGAAGGGCTTTTGCCCGAAACGTCGATTTTGCTGCTTGTCGGATGCTGCCTGAATTGCTGATTAGGGATAGTCAACATGGCTTTGGGCGTGGGAAATCATGTCTCACTAACTTGATTGAGTCTTTTGAAGAAGTAACAAAAGGATTGATAAGGACAGAGCGGTAGACATGATCTATATGGACTTCAGTAAGGCGTTCGACAAGGTTCCCCATGGTAAACAAGTTAGCGAGGTTACTTTACTCGCAATAGAGGGGAAACCAGCTATTTGGATACAGAGCTGGCTTGAAGATAGAAGACAGGGGGTTGTAAATCTTTAGAATACTCTATCCCAGAAGACTGTGGAAGCTCAGTCTTTGAGTATATTTAAGGTTAATGTTGATAATTCTTTTGACTGTCAATGGCGTAAAGGATTATAGGGATATTGTGGATAGTTAACTCAGCCACATTAAGGAGATTTAAACAATCTTTGGATAAGCACATGGATGATGATGGGATAGTGTAGGGGGATGGGCTCAGATTAGTTCACAGGTAGGCACAACATCGAGGGCCGAAGGGCCTGTTCTACGCTGTATTGTTCTATGTTCTATGACAGAGGTTGGTGGTGGAGGGTTGCATTTCAGACTGGAGGACTGTGACCAGCGGTGTGCCACAAGAATCGGTGCTGGGTCCACTGCTTGTCATCATTTATATAAATGATTTAGATGTGAACATAGGAGGTATGGGCAGTAAGTTTGCAGATGACATGACAATTGGAGGTGTAGGGGACAGCGAAGAAGGTTACCTCAGAGTAAAACAGGATCTTGATCAGATGGACTAATGGGCTGAGGAGTGGCAGATGGAGTTTCATTTAGATAAATGTGAGGTGCTGCATTTTGGAAAGGTAAATCAGAGCAGGACATATACACCTAATGGTAAGGTCCTGGGGAGTGTTGCTGAACAAAGAGACCATGGAGTGCAGGTTCATAGTTCCTTGAAAGTGGAATTGCAGGTAGATAGGATAGTGAAGAAGGCATTTGTTACGCTTACCTTTATTGGTCAGTGTATTGAGTATAGGAGTTTGGAGATCATGTTGCAGCTGTACAGGACACTGGCTAGGCAACTATTGGCATACTGTGTGCAATTCTGGTCTCCCTGCTATAGGCAGGATGTTGTGAAACGTGAAAGAGTTCAGAAAAGATTTACAAGGATGTTGCTAGGGTTGGACGGTTTGAGAGGCTGTTTTCCCTGTAGCATCGGAGGCTGAGGGGTGACCTTATAGAGGTTTATAAAATCATGAGGGGCATGGATACGGTAAACAGACAAGGTCTTTTCCCAGGGGTGAGGGAGTCCAAAACTAGATGGCATAGGTTTAAGGTGAGTGGGGAAAGATTTAAAACGAATCTAAGATACAACTTTTTCAAACAGAGGATGGTGTGTGTATGGAATAAGCTGCCAGAGGAAGTGATGAAGGCTGGTACAATTGCAACATTTAAAGGACATTTGGATGGGTATACGATTAGGAAGGGTTTGGAGGGTTATAGGCCACATGCTGGAAAATAGGACTAGATTTATTTAGGACATCTCGTTGGCATGGACGAATTGGGCCGAAGGGTCTGTTTCCATGCTGTACACATCTACACATCTATAGCTCTGTCTCTAATTATCCCAGGGATTGGAATGTCAGTAAATTCTCATGTAACATTCAAAAGGAAATTAGATGTTTATTAGAAAAGGAATCGTGGGTGTGGTCATGGGAAAACAGCAAGGGAGAAATGTTAAGCAGAGACATATAGGAAGAATGGTCTCCTAATACACTATTTCATTCTATGATTGACACTAACCAAGGCTCATCCCCTACTAATCTGAATACTATCTTATCACACAAAATCCATGCAGCTCTCTTAAGCATATATTTATTTCCAAGCAGTGTGTGGAGTGTGAGCCTAATATCCAAAGCTGTAGAAGTGAATAACATCTTAAATGGAACTGGTAGTTTAAAACTTTTGGAACCATGCCCAAAATGAACCCAACTTCCTTTGTATGATGCTGACAAAGTTGCTACACATTTGCAAGGTTTTCAGTTTTATTCAGCACCAAACAAATACTTGTTTCTGCCCTGTATCAGTATCAGTGATGTAATTGTGACTCATGAGCAACTGATCCACTACACCAAAACTAGTGTGTTATCACTAGTGCTCCCTCAACAAAACAGAATGGCACATGCAACAATCCAAAACACACACGCAGTTTGGTCAGTACATTTCAAGCAGTCATTTTAAAAGATCTGAGACTCAGGTTACTGTCCAGTTAATGTACACCAACACTCAAGCATATAAGCAAACCTCACCGTTTTTGGTGAGATTAGATTATAAGACGTTCGGGTGCGATTAAAAACAAATTGCTTATTCTGCTGGGTTCCAATTTCTAGGCAGTTTAACAAGATCTGCAGCTGATCAACCTCCCCCCCCCCCCCCAATCGTCATAAACCGAGCAAATGTTTCCCCACTTTCAGCTCTATCACTTCCCTCGTAAAGTAGAATATTGTTGTAGGGGATCAGGAAAATCCAAGTTCATCATAAAAGGTCACTGATCTGAAAAGTTAACAATGACATATTTTTCTTAACCCTATGTGCACTTTAGTTGCACCTATAATTAAAGTACGTTGTCACTCGAAAGTAATAGAGTTTATTGGAGTAGTGGTAGCCCCGGTTGACTTCTTCCTCTTCATTCATGGTAGTGCCTATCCCCAATAATCAGCCAATGCTAAAGCATTTTCATGGCCTCAATGCTGGTTTCCTGTAAACTAAAATACACTGTGTTTCTTTCTTTACAAGAGCCCAAATTAGGGTCACATCCACCTTTATATTAATGGCATTAGGCAAGTATTAAAATGCAAGGAATCTAAATCAAAGTGAATTCTTAGTGTGGGAGTTAATATTTGTGCAATCTGCATTACCTTCTTCTCTGTTAGCTCCATATATAGGATTAAGTTGAGAAGGTGAGATACCTAATGCAGAAAAAGCAGTTATGGAAATCCGGTGAAAGCTGACACAGTCTTTAAGAGAATCATAGAGTCATGAGAACATGCAGTGCTGAAGGAGAACTTTCACTATGTTTGGCTCTGCTGACTATTCGTCAAACTAGCCACACCTAGTCCCATATCCTCAATTGTTTGTCTGTAATACCAGAGAGTGGTCGGAATCTAGATCTCACTGCAGAAAAGGACTGTAAAGGCAGAAACCCTCATGACATTGAAGAAGTATTTGGATGTACACTGCAATGGCAAGGCATACAAGGCTATGGGCCAAGTGATGCAAATAGTATTAGAATAGTTAGGTAAAACTATTGCATTTTCCGCTTGGGGATTCTGAAGCCTTTGGGACTCAATTTCAAGTTCAATAGTTTTAGGGCCCGAGCACCTTCTCCCATCTCCTCAGCCTAACCTCCATGTCCCACACCCTGTCATCACATGGTCTGCTACCACAAACGACCCATTGTCAGCCACTAATGCTCCCCAGCTATTGATTCTCCCAGACTGACCTTTACCCCTTCCTTTGTCTGTTCAACTGTTGTTTTTCTCTCTCTCTCAGGACTTCACCTCCACCTCGCCCCTCCACTCTATCCCATTTTCTGCATATATACCAACCTTTTCCTAGCAACAATCAGTTCTGAAGAAGGGTCGCTGGACCCAAAATGTTAACTCCGCTTTCTCTCCTCAGATGCTGCCAGATCTGCTGAGTTTTCCCAGCAATTTCTGGTTTTGATTTAGAATAGTTAGGTTGCTTGTTTTTAACCAGCACAGACTCGAAGGGCTGAAGAGCCTTTTTCTGTGCTGTAGACCCAAAAACACCTTGTAGGTTCCTCATGCTCACTACCTGTCCAAATCTCTTTTAGAATAATTTACAGGATGAAATTCCACCATCTTTTCTCAGATAGAATGTTCAAGATCCCAACAGCTTTGAACAAAATAAAAATTCTCTATATCTCTCTTGACCTTTTGTCAGTGATTTTGACCTGTCATCACACTGAAGACATCCATTAAGTCACCTTTTACATGTGTCACTTCCAATGGCATCAGTTCTAACCTTTCCAATGACTAACTGACGGTCATTTATTCTCATAACCTGAATCCCTAGTGACACATTTCACCACATTTAACATCATGATTAAATGAACTCTGAAATCATACTCCAACCATCTGAAAAAGATGGGTCTCATCAGAAAATTCGAGTAGTTGTGTATTACAGCATGTTATTGCATGAAGTAATGGGCCGAAAATTCTGCATGGATTTTACCAGGTCCTCTGTTTTAACTGCAGGATCCCTCCAGCAGTTCTTTTTTATCATTTGCACCATTTCCTGGGTCTCCTGCTGGAGTTAAAATTGGAACATGGTGGCATACCCAGGGCTGCACAGATGCTGGTATATTAGTTAGCTTGAAATGGTCTCTGAACAAAAACACAGGTTTTCAGCACAGGATCTTTTCAAAGAAATCTATAATGCCAACCTCTTATTGAATGTACAGGGTTACGTTGCAGTCTTTGATTTCCATAGCTTCCTAATTACTTTCCAGGCTCAAGGATGAGATCATTCACCTCACATAACCTGAATATTGAGATGATGACACATGGGTGGGGAGATCTTGTGGGGAGAGGAAGCTATCTCCAGGTTGATGTGTGCTTGAAAATTCCCTTGACCTGACACAGTTCCACATTTCTTAAAAAAAAACACCTTTAACAGAAATACAGAGAATATCATCTCTCAGAGAGCTCCAATCACAGAGTCAACAGAAGACAATGCACCTTTATTGATGCAGCTAGTTGGTATATGGTAAATTTAAAGGTGCAATTTAATTGTTATTGAATAAGTGAATGAATGACTGAGTGAATGGGGGGAGCAGGATGGGTAGGTTTATAGATGGTCAGAAAGTGAAGCGTGTGGAGGGTGGGGTGGTTGGAGGGTGAGGAGAAAGTGAGGTCTGCAGATGCTGGAGATCAGAGCTGAAAATGTGTTGCTGGAACAGCGCAGCAGGTCAGGCAGCATCCAGGGAACAGGAAAATCGACGTTTCGGGCATAAGCCCTTCTTCAGTGAGTGAGGTGATCAGTGAGTGAGGTGGTTGGAGGGTGGGTTGGTCGGCGGGTGAGATGGTCAGAGAGTGAAGTGTTCGGAGGGTGAGGTGTTCAGTGGATGAGGTGGTCAGTGAGTGTGGTGAACGGAGGGTGAAGTCATCAGAGGGTGAGGTCGTCAGAGAGTGGGGTGGCCAGAGAGTAAGGTGGTCGGAGGGTAAGGTGGTCAGAGAGTAAGGAGCTCAGAGAGTAAGGTGGTCGGAGAGTCATGTTGTATCAGGTCTGGTGGGGCAGTTAGGTAGTCAGTGGAGGGGTAATTGGGTCAGGTCAGGGGATAATTGGTTGATTGTGAGGTAGTCAGGTCAGGTGAGGGGCAATAGATGGGTGGACAGTGTAACTGATTTGGGAAATCAGTTATGTAATTACCCTGAAATTAGATCATTTTTAATATCTCTAACATTTCCTAGGAAATGATCTTGATAGGTACATCAGAACTATCCCAGGTGTACTATTCTAACACAAGAGTTGGAGATATTTGTGGGTAGATCTGGGGAGCTGGGGATTTTCCCAATGGAAGTTTAAATTTCCGGCCCAATGCCCAAGTAGTGCAATGTGTCAGCACATCCACAGTGTCGTGACATGCCCCTCAGTCATACAACAATCCAAGCCAAAGGTCTGAGCTTCCACTTTGGAGTTCAATTGGAGTAATTGGAGTTTAATACTTTTCCCTTCAGGTGTTGGTATCTTAAACAAATTTATGAATATAAACCATGAATAAGGCCAAATGGAATGAGGCTGGTGTTCAATGGTAATTGGAAAGGTCAACTTTCACTCTTGCCTTATTAGAGTCATAGAGTTATACAGCACAGAAAGATACTCTTCAGTTGAACTTGTCTGCTCTGACCAGACATCCCAATCTGAACGAGCCCCATTTAAAAGGTATCTGGACGGGCATTTGAATAAGAAAGATTTGGAGGGAATATGAGCCAAACGCAGAGAGTGAGTTGGTTGTAGAGTGAAGTGGTCAGAGGGCGAGATGGTCAGAGAGTGATGTGGCCAGGGAGTGAGGTGGTCTGAGGGTTGAAGTGGTCAGAAGGTGAGGTGTTCAGAGGGTGAGGTGGTCAGAGAGTGAGAGTGGTCACACCTCATACTCTGACCACCTCACCCTCTGACCACCTCACCCTCTGGCCACTTCCCCCTCCGACCACCTTACTCTCTGCATTTGCCCCATATCCCTCCAAACCTTTCCTACTCAAATACCCGTCCAGATACCTTTTAAATATTCTAATTGTACCAGCCTCCGCCAATTCCTCTGGTAGCTTATTCCATACATGCACCACCATCTCTTGAAAAGTTACCCCTCAGATCCTTTCCAAATCATTCCCCTCTCACCTTAAACCAATGCCCTCTAGTTAAGGACTCCCCTACCTTGGAAGAAAGACTTTGTCTATTTACCCAATCCAAGCCCCTCATGATTTTATAACCTTCTATAAGGTCACCTCTTAGCCTTCAACACTCCAGGGAAAAAAAACCCTAACCTATTCAACCTCTCCCTATAACTCAAACCTTCCAGTCCCGGCAATATCCTTGTGAATCTTTTCTGCACCCTCTCAAGTTTAACAACAGGAATATAAGAACTGTGGAATGAGAAAGGCCACTAAACTCATCAAGCCCATTCGCTTCAATGTACCATCAATATGCCTACACTGTTCCTACTAATCTGATCCAAAATTCCTGAGCAAACTACTGCCAACCCAAACTCCCTTTTTAACATACATTGAATAACGTACACGTTTCGATTGTTCAAGACCTTTGTCTATCTCTATAACCTTCAGCAACATCTCTGTTTGAGGGCACATTAACTCTGTTGAAATGTTGACTTCGGGTGATTGTGTAGCATTAGCAAAATTGGTTCAGCTTTCCTATTGTTTAACCCTTCCTATTTCCATTGATTTTGATGAAAGTGAAACAGGGGAGAGCAGTGTCCTGGACATCTAGAACTAACCATTATGCATTAATGCCAATGTTCAGCCTCTCTCTATTGGGCCAACCATCAATTGAATACAAGTGAGTTACAGCCCAAGGATATCAGTTAATTGCCCTGTGGTTGTTACCTTGGCAGCAGCTGTGACAGCAGCAGTTGCTGCCACATTCAGTCCACGTCTACCAAACTGCACCACAGCTTCATAGCTTCGATCCTTGGCTTGGCTCAAATAGTCATCAATCTCCTGTGATGAAGAGAAGGAAACGTCTGAGAAAATATTACTGACTGGAACGACAGGTGGCAATCTTTGAAATAGTTTACTCATGCTGATGGAATGTTAAGCAACCCTGTTTATCTCCCGTCCCTCTGAAAAATGGGTAGATATAGTTTAGGCATTTTGGACCAGCCTACCAGTTTTTGACCAAGACATGCTGCTGCATCAACTCTGCATGAAGTTGCAGGAGAGTTAATTCGTTCATTTTGTCACCCTGGGAGGCCACTCATCAATTCACTTGAGGTATTATCCAATTCACAAACCGACAGATTTGAGGACCAAACCTGCTCGCATATGAACACTCAGGGCTCCAAATTCCTCATTGCACTACATTAAGATTCTAGATCCTGATCCCACTTTCTCTGAAACAACTGACATTGAATTCTTCCTTTTTTATTTATTCATTCATTGGATGAGGGCATCACTGTCTAGGCCAGCATTTATTGCCCATCCCTAGTTGCCCAGAGGCAGTAAAGAATCAATCTCATTTCTATGGGTCTGGAGTCACATGTAGTCCAGACCAGGTAAGGTCAGCAGTTTCCTTCCCTAAAGGACATTGGTGAACCAGATGGATCTTTCCAACAATCAACAATGGCATCATCATCAGACTCTTAATTCTTGCTTTTTTAAATTGCATTAAAATTCCATCATCTGCCATGGCAGGTTTCGAAACTGGGTTCTCAGAACATTACCTGGGTCTCTGGATTAATAGCCCACTAGGCCATCATCTCCCATATGCATAATTCAGTTCTGAACCACCTGAAGAATCAATTACTCATTAAATGATTCAGCGAATGGAAAATCACAGTTCATTATTTTCCAAAGGAATGCACCCGTTCCTCCTCAGTGGAACAGCCAGAGAAACCCTGAAGTAACAGGGATAACCTACAATTATGGTGGATAACACCCATGGAGGTTCTAGCCCTAAATCTCATCCTATGGAAATTTGAAGATAACAAACACAGACAGTGCCGGAGCAACTCAGCAGGTCTGGCAGCATGTCGAGAGAGAAAAACAGCTCAAATGTTTCTAGTCTAGTAGGATTCATGTTTAGAACTATTCTGAAGGTGAGTTGTACTGGACTCGAAACCCAAACTCAGTTTCTCTCTCCACAGATACTGCCAGACCTGCTGAGCTTCTCCAGCACTCTCTGTGCTTGTTTCAGATTTCCAACATCTGCAGTATTTCACTTTTATTCAGAAATGTGAGGATGTTCACTCTGGTGCAGCGTAGAGACATTTACAAGGACAGAGGCAGTCCATTCGGCTCATTATATCCATGTTGGTTCTCAAGAAACCAGTGTCCTTACTTTATCATCAAGCAAAGCAAACGTAGTTCAGCTACTAGGCAATATATACTATACTAACACTCAGTTCAGTCACAAGGCGTTTACAACAGGAACATGTTATTGTATATTAGATGCCATCACCCAAATCACATGGTCTAAAGACTTTAATGTGGATCTGTATGTTTGACACAGGTCTGGTAGAAATGGAAATCGTTATAATTCCAGGCCAGCCATAGTATTTGCACTGGGTGAAAATTTGACTCTTTTGTAGAAACAGTTGACTTGTTTATTTGATAGTTTTCTACTGACTGTTCTCAACAGACATTCTTACAATTGTGCAGTAATGCTTCTCCACACTAATTTTAGATTTGGCAGCCTAAGGCCAGTAAACATATTGCTGTTTAACTTTCAGCAACTGTCAACAAGTTGAAGCGATAGCTGGAATATATATGACATCGTTTAACCTTGCCTAGCTGGCCTTGAGCCAGTGTTCTGTGAATAGGTACTGAATAGGCTGGAATCTTTACAAGAATAATTTGTCAGACTGAGTGCAGGTAATCTCTAATAGAAGCAGCAAGATTAACCAGATCAACACAGGAAGATCTGAATTCAATATTTCTCCTTCTGTTTCTGAGACATGCCTGATCTTTACCAATATTCAGTCCTCTGATAAATTGATCAGGATCTTTTTTCTAGACACTAAATATGTCCAGACTTGAGTTTCGTAAAATCTTGGGATTCTGTTCAACTTGGAGTTATGTTTTGAGTTCCTTATCCTGTTCAGGAACAACAGCAGTTTTTATACTTCACAATATTGTCATATACATTTAAGGCTAAAAGCAAATGGTTCCATCAATATTTTCACCTTGTGTTCTTGGTTTACTGAACAGATAATGGAAAAAAGGCACTGTTCTGTACTATATGTTTATGATATTACTGAGTTGTGCTTATAGCCTAGTTTCTATATGTGATTTAAGTCTGGACAGACAATGCAAAATTCCGGTCAGGCATGCCGTTACTTATGTTTGAATTCATAGGAAAGGCCTAATGAATCCTATGTTGAATTTCCAAACATACTTCAAATTGATAAAGACAATAGAACCTGCCCCCCCTTTCTTTTCAAGTCTAAGTCTGCAAGGAGAAGCTGCTCCTGTCAGTGGAGTTATTTTAATTAACCTGCTCAGGTATGTTACAATATGCCTCCAGAACAGGTAGGGCTTGAACCCAGAGATCCTGGCCCAAGAGTAGGAGCACAGCTACTGCGCCACAAGGGCCAAGCACAAACCCCATTCTGGCATGGGGTGTATGTGTAAACTCTAACCTGAGGGTGGAATCAAACCCAGGTCCCCAGCATTATGAGGCAGCAGTGCGAAACGCTAAGCCATCATGCTGACCCACTGCTGTTAGTGGAATCACAGGTCACCAATTCAAGGAAATTGGCAAAGGAAGCTGGAAGTAGTGAGGCAAAACCATTTTAGGCAGCAGGTCATTAGGATTGGGAATGATTGCCTGACAGTGCGTTAAAAAAAAGGCTGATTAACTGGAAACTCTGGTAAAGAAAATTGGACAATTATCTACAACAAAAATAAGGGGAAAAGACAAGGAGTAGGAGAGCTGTTCTTGCAAAGAGCGGGCTGAATGGCCTTGTTTTGTGCTGCACTATTTCGTGATACTTTGATCATTAGAGTGTTTTGGGATACCCAGTAGTAAAAGAAATACTGGGTTGTCACATAATGAAAAATTAGACTGGCTAGAATAGTTTTCAGCTGAAATTGTGTTGCTGGAAAAGCGCAGCAGGTCAGGCAGCATCCAAGGAACAGGAGAATCGACGTTTCGGGCATAAGCCCTTCTTCAGTAATGAGGAAAGTGTGTCCAGCAGGCTAAGATAAAAGGTAGGGAGGAGGGACTTGGGGGAGGGGCTTTGGAAATGCGATAGGTGGAGGGAGGTCAAGGTGAGGGTGATAGGCCGGAGTGGGGTGGGGGCGGAGAGGTCAGGAAGAAGATTGCAGGTTAGGAAGGTGGTGCTGAGTTTGAGGGATTTGACTGAAACAAGGTGGGGGGAGGGGAAATGAGAAAACTGGAGAAATCTGAGTTCACCCCTTGTGGTTGGAGGGTTCCCAGGCAGAAGATGAGGCGCTCTTCCTCCAACCGTCGTGTTGCCATGGTCTGGCGATGGAGGAGTCCAAGGACCTGCACATCCTTGGTGGAGTGGGAGGGGGAGTTAAAGTGTTGGGCTACGGGGTGGTTGGGTTGGTTGGTCCGGGTGTCCCAGAGGTGTTCTCTGAAACGTTCCGCAAGTAGGTGGCCTGTCTCCCCAATATAGAGGAGGCCACATCGGGTGCAGCGGATGCAATAGATGATGTGTGTGGAGGTGCAGGTGAATTTGTGGCGGATATGGAAGTGTCCCTTGGGGCCTTGGAGGGAAGTAAGGAGGGAGGCGTGGGCGCAAGTTTTGCATTTCTTGCGGTTGCAGGGGAACGTGCCGGGAGTGAAGGTTGGGTTGGTGGGGGGTGTGGACCTGACGAGGGAGTCACGGAGGGAGTGGTCTTTTCAGAACGCTGATAGGGGAGGGGAGGGAAATATATCCCTGGTGGTGGGGTCCGTTTGGAGGTGGCAGAAATGACGGCGGATGATACGTTGTACATGGAGGTTGGTGGGGTGGTAGGTGAGAACCAGTGGGGTTCTGTCTTGGTGGCGGTTGGAGGGGCGGGGCTCAAGAGCGGAGGAGAGGGAAGTGGAAGAGATGCGGTGGATGGCATCGTCGACTACGTCTGGCGGGAAATTGCGGTCCTTGAAGAAGGAGGCCATCTGGGTTGTACGGTTTTGGAACTGGTCCTCCTGGGAGCAGATGCGGCGGAGATGAAGGAATTAGGAATATGGGATGGCGTTTTTACAAGGTTGCAGGGTGGGAGGAGGTGTAGTCTAGGTAGCTGTGGTTTATAGTAAATGTCCGTGTCGATTCGGTCACCCGAGATAGAAATGGAAAGGTCTAGGAAGGGGAGGGAGGAGTCTGAGATGGTCCAGTGAATTTGAGGTCAGGGTGGAAGGTGTTGGTAAAGTGGATGAACTGTTCAACCTCCTCGTGGGAGCACGAGGCAGCGCCGATACAGTCATCAATGTAGCGGAGGAAAAGGTGGGGGGTGGTGCCGGTGTAGCTGCGGAAGATGGACTGTTCCATATATCCTGCTGTGAGAGTCGGTCAGTTTATAGTAGACTAGTTTTCACTAGAGTTTAGCAGAGTGATGGGTATTTCACTGAATTGTATGAGACCCTAAATGGTTTTGACAAAATGGACATGAAAAGAGTACAGGACTGGGGACATAGTTTTAAAATTAGGACAGAGATGAGGAGAAATTTGTTTCTGTCAGAGAGTTGTGAAGTTTTGGAACCCTGCCTCGGGCTAGATACAGGAAGAATATTTCCCAGGCTGGGGAAGTCCAGAACTCGGGGTCACAGTCTAAGAATAAGGGGTAAGCTATTCAGGACTGAGATGAGGAAAAAAGTCTTCACTCAGAGAGTTGTGAACCTGTGGAATTCTCTCCCACAGGAAGTTGTTGTGGCCAGAGGGAGCTGGACATGGCCCTTGGGGCTAAAGGGGTACGGACAGAAAGCAGGAGTGGGATATTGAGATAGCATGATCAGCTATGATCATTTTGAATGTTGGTGCAGGCTTAATAGTCTGAATGGTCTACTCCTGCGCCTATTTGCTATGTTTCTGTGTGTTTATAACTGGTGCAAGCCCTTTAGCTCCCTGATGAAGTTTAGAAAGCTGAATGGAGTTGAGAATAAGTCACAAACCACACTTTGCGAAAGACCCAATGCAGGATGATCAGCCTGGGCCAGCCTATACCAGATCTTCACAAACCAACATCAATACAGATACCCAATACACAAATGGAAAATTAAAAACTCTGCAGTCTGTGACTGTTGTCAGCCAAAACAGACTAGGGAACATAGAACAACTCAATGTCAGTCTCATAAATATGAAGGAGACACCGCAGTAATACACTCTGTTAGTCCTGGCACAATTATCTGGATTTGATATGAAATTATACTTGTTGTCTTACATCTACATCAGCAACGAGAAAGAAGTATGCAATCTCAGATTTTTGTTCCTGGACCCAAGAGACATGGCTTGCTCTCAGGGGATGTATTTGAGGTGTTTATGTTTTTGAAAGGAATTGACTGAGTGGATCGAGAGCGCTATTTCCTATGCTGTGGAATTCCAGAATGTGGGATCATAAACATGAAAAAAACGCTGTCGATCCCAGGTCATCTGACTATTTCAAAACTGTGATAAATAGGCTTTAGTGGATGAGGGTATAAAGGGTTATGGATCCAAGACTGGGAGTAAGCTCTAATTAACAAACATAACAGGTTCATGGGGCTGAATGGCCTACTCCTGTTCCTCTGAGTCTAGTAGAAATTTTCAGAGAGAAAGGCAGGCATTAAAGATCAAGCTGAACAACTTCATTAACCAAGTGTGTTGTAACTTTTCTCACCTGCTCTTTGGAAGAGAGAGTTGGATGTACAAACTTCCTGTAGAGAACACTGGAACCTTTTGTGTAAGGCGAGAGCAGCCAAATAACAAAAGCAATTTTAAGTTCATAATAAAATGGAAACCTGTGGGGACAAACAGAGGAGCACCTTGTGATGTACAGTCCACATACAACCAGACCAGCTTACACATGTAACGCAAAACAGAAAGAAGTAAACAGATGATCCTCAAGCAAAGTTAAATACTTGCTATCTTAACCCAATCTCACATCTATATACTCTCAAGGGTATGTTTTAACCCTGAGTGGGCTTCATGTTGTCAAGAGACAGGGGAAAGTAAACATTGGCAGAATTAACAGGTTGCAATCAATTAGGTGAAAGTGGGTACTGCAGATGCTGGAGATTAGAGTCAAGATTAGTGTGGTGCTGGGAAAGCATAGCAGGTCAGGTAGCATCCGAGGAGCAGGAGAATCGACATTTTGGGCAAAAGCCCTTCATCAGGAAACTGATTCCTGATGAAGGGCTTTTGCCTGAAACGTTGATTTTCCTGCTCCTCGGATGCTACCTGACCTGCTGTGCTTTTCCAGCACCACACTAATCTTGAGGCTGCAATCAATTGCCTGCCCAATACTCACTCTGAACGATGCAAGTTAAATAATGGCAGGCAGCATAGTTTCGCACAAGGTAATTTGCTTGACCAACAGAACAGAATGAAGTAGTAGAGTGGACTGATAAAGGAAATGTAGTGATTGATGCTCAAGATGCTACATAGAAAGTTAGTTGGTTTAAAAAGTGTGCACTCATATTAAGGGGAAAGTGGCATGGTAGGAAATTATTTAAAGAGCAGAAAACACGAAGCAACAGCAAATAGATGTTTTCAGACTGGAGTGATGTAAACATTATCCCTGGGATCAGGTGCTCTTCTTAATCTTTATGTGTAAATGAACTGGACTTTGGTTTCAGGATATAACATCAATATTTACACATAGCACAAAAGTAGGGGATGTTTATAATTAATCGTTGAGAAGGCTGTAGGCAACTTTGGAAGGACATAGGTTACAGGCAGACAGACAAATTAAATTTAGTAAGAAGAAATGTTAGGTGTCACATCTTAAGATATATACACAAATTTATAAAACTTTAAAAGAAAAAATCTCTCTCAGACAAACAAAGTTTTAAATATAGTGGCATAAATTGATAAGGCTGTAAAAAAGGAACATATAGTTCTACTATGTTTATTAAAATGGACATCAAAGGGGCAGTGTGGTGGCTCAGTGGTTAGCACTGCTGCCTCACAGCACCAAGGTCACAGGTTCGATTCTAGCCTCGTGTGACTGTCTGTGTGGGTTTTCTCCAGGCGTTCTGGTTTCTTTCCGCAGGCCAGATGAATTGCCCATCATGTTACATGCAATAGTCAGAAGGAAACAGGACTGGGTGGGTTACTCTTCGGAGGGTTGGTGTGGACTTGTTGGGCCGAAGGGCATGTTTCCACACTGTAGGTAATCTAATCTAAAATATATGCAGAAAGAGGTAATGCTATCAATCTTTGAATAGGATAGGATAATGGATCAAATGCTTTAATTATAAGAACAGGCTAAGGAAATTGGGATATTTATCATCACTAGCAAATAAAACAATTTTCATTTCAAATGGGCAATTAAAGACTATGGAGACGGGCAGGACAATGGAGTTAAGTTGGCCACGAAATTATTGAATAATGGAGTTGTCTTAAGGAGCCATATGTCTTACACCTATTTCTTATATTTTTATTAAGTTTAACAGAAGAAGATACAGGTCAAATGTCTCTACTATTAGCTTGACTTTTTTATTTCCCACTTCAAGCAACCCCAGGACCAAATATGATAAATGTAAAGTTTTGTTCTGTAGCGCCCATTTGAAGCTGATTGGCACAGTCCAAGTTCATTTCACTTCGGAATCTTACAGTAGGTAGATACTTAACCTACCATCCTGTGCTAGTTTTGGACTCTGATCCCAGACATGAAAGGCAAGATCTAACTCAACACTCTTGATATTTTCTAATCAACCTGTTCAGAGACATTATTACACACATCTAGAGCAGGTGGGACTTCAATGCTCCTGTTTCAGAGTTAGAGACACTATTACAACACCACAAGAGACCTACAAGGCACAAGTCAGAAGTGTGATGAATTTGTCTGGATGGGTGCAGATCCAATAATCAAAAAGCTTCACACCATCCAGGATAGAGCAGTCTACTTGATTGGCACTATATCCACAAACGCTTAGCAGCTGCAGTGTGTACCATCTACAAGATGGACTGCAGAAATTCACCAAGGCTCCCTCCTTCCAAACAGTACTTTCCCACCTTGAGGATGACAAGCTAGGCCCAAGACTCTTACTCTTGCTTCAATCTTTAGGATGACATGATAAACTGAGGGCCTGCCTGTCCATTCAGGTGGATGTTTAAGATTCCATAGCAGTATTTTATAAGACATGAGATCACAAAGTATAGGATCTAGTCAGTGAGCCAGCACCATCATTCAATGCAATCATGGCTCATATGATTGTGGCATTAAGAGAACTTTCCTGTGTGCCCATCATAACCCCTGACTGCTTTGTTAATGAAAAAGAATCTCTAACTCAGTCTTGAATATATTCAATGACACATTCTCTAAAGCTGTCTGTGGATGAGAATTTCACAGACTAACAATGCTAGGAGAAAATAAATTCTTTCTCAGCTCTATCTTAAATAGGTGATGCCTTATTTTTTAAACAATGTGCCCTAATTCTAATTTCTGCCATGGGAGAAAACATCTCTGATCATTGAACCTGTCAAGCCCCTGTACAATCTGCCTGGAGTGCATGCAAAACAGTACTTATCACTGTATCTCAGTACATGTGAAAATAATAACTCAAACTCAAACGATCACCTCTGCTTTTTCTAAACAGTAATACGTATTAAGTCATAGAGTCATTCAGCATGGAAAAAGACCCTTCAGTCCAAGCAATTCTGCCAACCATGTTCCCAAAACTAGGCGAGTCCTACCTGCCAGCGTTTGGCCCATATCCCTCCAAATCTTTCTTAATCATGTACTTATCCAAATGTCTTTTAAATGTTGTAACTGTACCTCCATCCACCACTTCCTCTGGCAGTTCATGGACAGCAAGGTTCCTGGTCATGAACATAAAAAAGTTGCCCCTCGTGTCCTTTTTAAATCTTTCTCCTCTCACTTTAAAATATGGCCCCTGGTTTGAACTTCCCCACCCTAGGGATAAAACCTTTCTCATTCACCTTATCTTTGCCCCTTATGATTTTATAAATCTCAACCTCCTACACCCCAGTGAAAGAAGTTCCAGCCTTTCCACGCTGTTTTTGATAACTCAAACCGTCCATTCCCAGCAACATCCTTGTAATTTTTTTCAAACCCTCTCCAATTTAATAATATCCTTCTCCTATAGCAGGATGATCCAAACTGCACACAGTACTCCAGAAGAGGCCTCGCCAATGGCCTGCACAACCTCAACATGATGGCCCAACTCTGGACATTAATTACCCCTTAATCACAAAAGTAGATTACCTGGTCATTATCACATTCCTATACTTTTCCCGCAATACAACAGTGGCTTCAATTGAACAATAAATCACTGGATGTATTTTGCAAATTGCTGTGGTCATGAGAGGTGCTATATAAATGCAACTTTTACTTTTCTTCTTCAGTCGGGCTGCACTAGTTGTTGAAGCTTTCGAGCCAGGAACCTTGCTGTCCATTAGTATTTTGGCCACTGCTGTAAAAGCTGATTGAATCCTTATGCTATGAGGTTGAATTTATTTTGTAAAACAAAATACACTATCTATTAGACACAACAAAAATCAGATCTAATGCTGAAATGTTTTTATTAGGGCATCATAAGCAGTGCAGAGTTCTATAAATTTCACCATTGGTACATGACACGATTCTACAATGTGTGTTGGACTACAACAGTAAAACAACACTTACCAGGAAAGAAACAGATCTGTGAAGGTTTCTGCTGTGGTGAACAGTGCAAATATGATCCAGTACATCATCCATTTTACCTGGTTCGATAAGAGAAATAAAAAAAACATTATTTGATAAAGCTACATTTTGCCAAACAAAAACAAAAATAGAACTTGTGCCACAAACTATTCTCAACATTGGTAAGTCAGTTACCCATGACTTTTCTTAATGTATTTAAGCAAAATGGAGCCACTGAAATAGCCACCCTTTATTACCCAACCCTAATAGGTCTTGAGAGATTGGTAGTGAACTGCCTTATGAACCACACCAGTCTATTTTGCAAGGTTACTCACAGACAGCAGTTAAGGAAACAGTTCCAGGATTTTCACACACTAATAGTGAGAGAATAATTATATATTTCGGATTCAGGGTGTTCACATGGAGGGAACATGCAGGTGGTGATGGCTCCCTGCAGCTTCTGTTCTTGTCCTTGTAGATGATAGAGTTTATAGGTTTGAGAGGCTAATGTGCTCAGCGTAAAATTGATTGGAACATAGTGACAGGATCAAACAGAGACAGCATGAATTTATAAAACAGAAATTGTGCTTGTCAATTCTACTGGAATATTTCCAGGATATAACTGGTAGAGTTGATAAGGGGGGTCCAGTGAATGTAATTTATTAGACTTTCTGAAGGCTTTTGGTAAGATCCCCAAATAAAAATTAGCATATAAAATTACAGATTTAGGTAGTGTACTAACATGTATAGAGTACTGGTTAGCACACAGGAAACAAAGAGGAGGAATAAATGGGTTTTTTTCCAATGGCAAGCAATGACGAGTGTGAAAGTGCAGGGATCAGTGTTTGGGTCCCTGTTCTTCACAATATACATTAATGATTTAGATGAAGGGAATCAATGTAATGTCTCCATGTTTGTAGATGACACAAGACTGGGTGGGAGGGTAAGGCATGAGGAGGATGCAGAGATGGCAAATGAGGTATAATATGAATAAATGTAAGATAGAATCATAGAATCATGATAGTGTGGAAACAACCCACTCAGCCCAACAAGTCCACACTGACCCTCCGAACGGCATCCCACCCAGACCCATCCCCCTATCCTATCCCTGTAACCCTGCATTTCTCATGGCCAATGCACCTAATCTACACATTCCTGAACACTGTGGGCAATTTAGCATGGTCAATCTACCTAACCTGCACATCTTTGGACAATGGGAGTAAACCATGCACCTGGAGGAAAACCACGTTGACACGGGGAGAACATGTAAACTCCACTTGGACAGTCGCCCAAGGTTGGAATCAAACCTAGTCCCTGGTGCTGATGAGGCAGCAGTGCTGACTACTGAGCCACCGTGCAAATCACTTTGGTAGCAAAACCCAGAAGGCAAATTATTATGTGAAAGGCTATTGATTGGGAAAGGAGAAAGTACAGTGAGTCCTGGGTGTCCTTGTACACCAGCAAGCTTGCAGGGGAAGCAGGCAGTGAAGAAGGCCAATGGTATGTTATTTCATGTAAATATAGTCATAGAGTCATACTGCATGGGAACCAGACCCTTTGTTCCAATAAGTTCGAAGTAATTATGTTTAGGTTTGTCACCAGCCCAGTTGGGCAATCTCACCTTAGGAGCCGATTTTGGTTCCTTCATACATCCTGCACCAATGGCTATAATTCACAATACAGGTCATTCTGCTTTAATGTGATAGCTGTGTTCCTTTGCAACCTTGTGCTATAGAAAATTGCGCTATGGAAAACAGCTATGGTGAATTGCGCTGTACAAGATCGCTAATAGAAAATTGCTACACCCATTCAGGAGAAAGTTTGTGTTATCCAAACAACGCCCACAATTCGTCAATCGTGTTAGAGCCAATTTGCACGGACAAATCGCACGTTATAACAGAACGACCTTTATTCTTTAACTATGGCAATACAGGAGCATAGAACTGCTTCAGCACAGAAAAAGGCCATTTGGCCACAGCTCCTACACTGACTATCCAGAGGACCAATTTATCTAGTGCTACTCCCCAACCTTCTGTCCATATCTGGGGCATATTCATCGTTTTCAGATTATTGTCCAATTCCTTCTAAAGTATCTACACCAGATCTGAACCATTTACTGTGTGAATGAGTCTCTTTATTGCTCCTTTGGCCAATTTCCTTTAATGTGTGCCCTCTAAATTTTTGACCTTCCACCAATTCTTATGGTCTTCTAAACTGTTTTTCCCTATCGACTCCATCTAGGATTTGGAACACTTCAACCAAATCTGCTCTCAACTTCCGTTTCTGTGAGGGAACAGTCACAACTTCTCCAAACTATCTATATAACTGAAGTCCCTCTGTCCTGAAATCTTCTCATAAATTTTTCTGCACTTTTTTTCTTAATTCCTTCACGTCTTTCCGAAATCTTATCAAGAACGGCATATAATTCTCCAGTTGAGGCTGAGTCAGTGTTCCATGACTGTCTTGTCTTTGTATGTCATTCCAACTACAAAATGCCTTAGCAACTTGCTATGGCTTCTTCGACAGCACCTTCCAAAATCTGCGATATGTCTATGAGCAAAGGAGTAGCAGATGCATGGGAAGAGCATCTCATATAGGTTCCCCTTCAAGCCGCAATCTATCCTCAGTAAGAACAATAATATCATTCCTTCAATGATGCTGAGTCAATGATGCTGGAACTGTCTTCGTAATAACATTGTGGGGATACCGAAGCACCTGGACAGCAGCGATTCAAGAAGACAACTCACCACCATCCTCTCAAAGGCAACTCGGGAAGAGCACTAAATGCTGTCCTTGCCAAAAAATTCTTAAATCCAATAAAGTAATTTAAAAATTTCACTATTCAAAGTTTAAATTTCATGTCAGCATTCCACCAAGATGATATCCTCACCTTGACAATTCATTGTCTTGCTAATTTGCAGCTAAGGATTCTCCAGATTACTGCTAGAAGGGATGCATAGCTAAGCCATGGGAGGAATAGTTCTGTAAGGTGAGTTGGAAGCAGGAACTTGCTTCATAGCACTTTAATATTGCACCTGGTACCTCCTGCCCTTCACAACCCCCACCTTATCCTAGTAAGTATCCCAACTGCTGCCTTATGTCCGTGTGTTCCTGCAGGTGAAATAGTCTTTAGTGAAGCCCTCACAGATGCCAAAATTTGTAGGATTTCAGCCAAGAGCATCTCAGGAAAGAGCAGTTCAATGTTTGTCCTGCTTATAGCACAGGAGCTGCAGGATATAGAAATGCTAAGGAAACACAGAGTAAAGATTTGTAATTGCACAAAGATACATTACACAATGTTAGAGTGTTAAATTTCTGTTTTGTTTGGAGTGCATAAATATTATTTGTTTCCACTAGATCACAGAACATGCAACATAGAACAGTACAGCACAGGAATGGGCCCTTCGGCCCATGACGTCATGCTGAGCATGATGCCAAATTAAACTGATCCCTTCTGTCTGCCCTTGGTCCATATCCCTCCATTCCTTGCATATTCGTGTGCTTATCCAAAAGCCTCTTAAACACCCCTACTGTATATGCCTCTACCACCACTCTTGGCAAAGCATTCCAGACTCCTACCAGCTTTGTGTAAAAAAAACTTGTCCCTCACATCACAATCCAGGAAGATACCGACAATGAGTCTGACATCGGTGGTTGACAAGCTATTGGAGAGAATTCTTAGGGATAGAACTTATACACATTCGGAAAAGCATGGCCTAATTAGGGACAGTTAGCATGGCTTTGAGCAGGGCAGGTCATGTCTTACTAATCTGATTGAAGTTTTCGAGAACATGATGAAGATGATTGATGAGGGTAGAGCAGTTGTTGTTTACATGGATTTTAGTCAGGCTTTCGACCAAGTTCCTCATGGTAGGCTCATCCAGAAGATTAAGATGCATGGCTTCCATAGTGACTTGGCCACGTGGATTCAGAACTACTTTGCCCATAGAAGACAGAGGGCAGTGGTGGAAAGATGATCTTCTGGATGGAGATCTGTGACTAATGGTGCTCCGCAGGGATATATACTGGGACCTCTGCTGACTTGCATGAAAATCTAGATAGGTGGGTTAGTGAGTTTGCAGATGAATCAGAGATTGGTGGAGATGTGGATAGTGTAGAAGGATACCAAGGGATATAGATCAGTTGCAGATATAGGCGGAGAAATGACAGATGGAGTTAAATCCGCTAAGTGTGGGGTGCTGCACTTTGGGAGATCAACTATTTAGGAAAAGTACTGTATACAGTTAATGGCAGGACCCTGAACAACATTGCTTTACAAAAGGATCTTGGGTTTCAGGTCCATAGTTCCCTGAAAGTGGCCACATAAGTAGATAGGATGGTAAAGGCAGCCTAAGGCATGCTTGCCTTTATTGGTTGAGGAATTGAGTTCAAGAGTCAGGATGTCATGCTTTATAAGATTTTCGTTGATTCAGACTTAGAATATTGCGTTCAATTCTGTTTGCCACATTAAAGGAAGGATGTGGAAGCTTTGGAGAGGGTGCAGAAGAGGTCCAGAATTCTCACAATCTACTCTGTCTGTCTATCCCTCTCATAATTTTGTATCTCTCATTCAGACCACCACCAACACCTCCCCCGCCCCCCTCCCCCACCCCAGCCTCCTCTATTCCAAGGAAAACAAACCCTATCCAAACTTTCAATCCCAGGCAACATCCTGATGAATCTCCTCTGCATTCTCTCTAGTGCAATTGTGTCTTCCAATAGTGTGGTGACCAGAAAAGCACAGTATTCCATCTGTGGCTTGGCCAATGTTTTATAAAGCTGTAACAAGACTTCCTTGCTCCTATATTCTATATCCTAGGTAATGACGGTAAGTATCCTGTATGCCTTCTTCACCACCCTGTCTACCTGTGCTGTCATCTTCAGGGATCTATGGAATTGTACACCAAGGGCATTTTGTTCTTCAATACTCCCTAGGGATGTACCATTCATTGTGTATCTCCTTCCCCTATTAGACCTCCCAAAGTGCATCACCTCATACTTGTCGGGTTTAAATTCCATCTGCCATTGCTCTGCCCGATTTACCAGCTGATCAATATCAGACCATAACCTGAGACCATCTTCCACATGAACAATAACATTACTTTTCATGTCACCTGCAAACTTATCAATTATTCCTTCGACATTCACATCCAAATTATTAATGTACACAACAGCAAAGGTCCCAGCACCAATCCCTGTGATACACTGCTGGTCACATGCTCCAATTACAAAAACATGCCTCCACTGTCGCCCCCCTGCCTCACATTTGTAAGCCAATTTTGGATCCGGTTTGCCAACTTCCCTTGGATCCCATGGGCTCTTATCTTTTGGACCAAAAGTCCATGTGGGACCTTGTCAAAGGCCTTGCTGAAGTATATGTAAACCATATCAAGTGCACTACCTTCATCAAAATATTTCAAAGAACTCAATTAAATTAGTAAGAATCTCCCTGAAACAAATCCGTGCTCACTATCCCTGATCAATCTTGTACTTCCTAAGTTTTGATTAATCCTGTCCCTCAGCATTTTTTCCAATAATTTCCCTACCACTGACATTTGACTAACTGGTCTGTAATTATCTGGTTTATCTCTGCTTCCCTTCTTGTACAAAAGAACAACATTAGCTATCCTCCAGTTATGTGCCACTAAATAACTGCAGCCAATGAATTTTTAACTATCCCCTCCAGGGCCCCAGCAATCTCTTCTTTTGCCTCTCATAGCATCATGGGACATATATCATTCAGCCCTGGGATTTATAGAGTCATATGGATGTACAGCATGGAAACAACCCTTCGGTCCAACACATCCACGCCGACCAGATATCTTAAATTACGCTAGTCTCATTTGCAAATATTTGCCACATGTCCCTCTAAACCTTTCCTAATCATATACCCATATGGATGCCTTTTAATGTTGCAATTGTACCAGCCTCCACCATTTCCTCTGGCAGCTCATTCCATACATGCACCACCCTCTGCGTGAAAAAGTTGCCCCTTAGGTCCCTTTTAAATCTTTCCCCTCTCACCCTAAACGTATGCCTGCTAGTTCTGGACACCACCTCTCCCTACACACAGGGAAAAGACCTTGAATGTTTACCCTATCTGTGCCCCTCATGATTTTATAAACCTCTGTAAAAGTCCCTCCTCAGCCTCCAACACTCCAGGGAAAAACAGCCCCAGCCTATTCAGCCTCTCCCTATAGCTCAAAACCTTAGGTAAATATAATCTCCCCTTTAAAACTCTTCCTAACCAACTCACCTTTCTCTTCCATGGAACTACTAATTGGATGCCAAATGATTGTCTCTAGAAGCTTCCCAATCCTGAATTTAAATCGATTGGTCTGTACTTATTGGGCTTATCCCACCAACCTTTCTTTGAATAAGTCCGTAATCTGCATCTGCCTTCCTTGGCTTGCTCCTAATCTGACACCCCTGCTGTATGCTGGCTAAAACATCTCATACCTCCTCCTTATTAATGATAAGGTGCACTAGAACCTCACTATCCCAACTGAAATTCCTAGTTACAATGTCTTTCTCCACTGGGAATATGGATGAGAAGTATCCATTTAGGACGTCGCCCACATCCTGTGACTCCGTGCACAGGCTGCCCCTCCTCTTGTTGCTCCTGAAAGCCTTCCTCCACAGGTCAATTACCCCACCGAACGGACAATTCTTCATCACTGACTACAGGTTTTAGCCTCGATGATCAGAGCAGTATTCCATTTCTCTTTTGAATGTTGTGAAACCTCAAGGCAAGGGGTCTCTTTCTCTCTCGCTATCTCTCTCTCTCTCTCTCTCTCTCACATCACTTCACCTGACATACCCAATTCTGGTGACAGTCATCACCACCAGCTGATTTGTCAACTTGAACATGTGTAGGTTCGGTGGATTGGCCATGCTAAATTGTCCAAAGTGTCCAGGGACATGCAGGCTAGGTGGATGAGCCATGGGGAATGCTGGGTTACAGGGATAGGATGAGGGTTGGGTGTGGATGGAATTCACTTCGAAGGATCAGTGCGGAATCGATGGGCCGAACGGCCTGCTTCCATGCTGTAGGGAGTCTATGATGATGAACTTCTTTTAGCCCAGGATTAAAGTGGCCAGTTATAGCACTAACACTGTCAGTTCAGTTGAGGTGAGTGAGTAACCTGGTCAGTGCAAGGCAGTGCTACACTAAATCACTCACTTACCCCTCCAACCACCAGCTTTGAAAAACACTCACTTACCCCTCCAACCACCAGCTTTGAAAATCACTCACTTACCCCTCCAACCACCAGCTTTGAAAAACTTTGAGAAACAAGGCAGTCACTTAGGATGATTTCCAGCATCTGCAGTCCTCACTTTTGCCTGTGCTAGTTAGTTGTTAGCTCAGCTCATTCGTCATTGGATTTCTTTCTTACAGTCTATTTTTCCCCTAAAATCTGTGCATTATGAAACCCTGTCTGTGGCACCTTCTGTCAAACTGATGCAGCCACTGTTCATTGGTGCTGGTGCATGGCGGCACAGAGGTGATGCCACTACCTTCCTCTATTTCACAATGATCAATGCTTAGATTCGTTGTGTTGAGCTCGCAAGTATATTTGAAGTGGGCTTTGAGCATCCTCCTGATTATTAAAACACAAGCTTAGCACAATCAAACCTGCATTATCTGATAATTGCTCAGTTGTACAGAACTTATATATTGCTAAGTCAAAGCTTTTTGATCAGCACTCATCAGGACAGAAACTCAACTAAAGCCAACTTTAGTAAGGGAACAATTTAAATAGCATGAGAAAACAGTGCTGATCGAATTGATTGATTGAATCAATCAGCAAAACTCTAAGATGATTGGAAAAGGATCTAGGATGGGCTGTGTAAGGAGAACATTTTCCTGCAGCAAATTGTGAGTCTGAATTTGATGGTCAGTGGCAAAACATCTCTGATGCTTACAGAGATTTAACACATTCTTATGATATGTTCTCTTTCCCTGATGGTCGCTACGTCAGGAACGAAAACATTTGCAAGGTAAGGGCAAAGATCTGGGGAGTGCATTGGTTTGGATTTTTTTTTAACAGTGGGTCAAATGGCCTCCTTCTGTGCTGCTTGTTTCCTTAATTTTAGTGATGTGAATGGAAAAAATACAGCAACGAATTATGCAAAATGAAACAATAAGATTAAATTTACAATGCACAGATAATTATCACGTGCTTTGTCAGGGTTTCAATACTGGCAGAAGGAATAAAATCCAGTGATGGTGATCATGAAACTGCCAGATTTTGTAAAAACCCACAGGTAGTGATCCTTTAGGAGAATAAATATAGTCTCAGGACTTGTCTAATTGTCAATGGTTGAGGACAGCTCATAGGTGAGCCTTAATAAAAGATCTTATATATAGAATATAATAATAAAGTCATATCTCACATAACATGAGGTGATTAGTTACATGTTATATCGATTAGTTAGCTATAACTAGTTACAACTATTTGGAGCTAGAGCTGACCCATCTGTCTCCACTGGGATCTCATGCTGAAGTGCCTTATTCTCTAGAACCCAATACAACTTCAACACAAACTCCTTTAAAACCATTACCTTTTACAGAATACCCACATCAAATCAACTCATGTCGAAACAAATATTGGCATCTACTGTGGGAATTATCATTGCTGCAAGACAAACAATAATAACTTACATATTCTTTGACATTCTTTGTTTTCACAGCCTTGTAAGATGAATACGCTGGATAAAGTGTGCCAAAAATCAGCCTGGAAAAGGAAACTTCAGTTAGGATAATCTACATAATGCATCTCAAAAATAACTTCGGATTGAAGGCAGCCACAAAGAGTGCAGCCACCACTGAGCAACATTTTGAACTTTTTTTTTAAAAAAAGGCATTTTAGTATCAGTACTCTTTATATTGTTTTAAGTCAGATGGATGCGTGAAAATTATAGATCATTGTGTTTAAGTCTTTGTATAAGTTTTTATCACCGCAAGTAATTTCTGTTTGTCTGTTATGTGCACAGTCTCCAGAAGTGATACATAAGAACTAGGAGAAGGAGTAGGCAATTCAGCCCCTCAAACCTCCTCTGCCATTTAATACAATCATGGCCGATCTCATCTCAACTTGAATTCTATTTTCCTTTCTGCTCTCCATAACCCTTACATTACTAATTAGAAATCTGTCTATCTCCTTCTTGAATTTACTCAATGTCCCAGCTCCCTCTGCATTCTGAGGTAGTGAATTCCACAGATTCATGACCCTTTGGGAGAAGTAATTCCTCCTCATCTCTTTTAAAACATCCGAAGTGGCTTCACAGAAGTTTTACTGAATAAAATTGTGTAAGTAAAATTAGCTTTAAGAAGTACTATAATGGAGAGGTTTTATGGAACTAATTCCAGAGCTAAGGTACCAGTCAGCTGAATGATTGGCTGCCAGTGGAGGAATGCAGAGATGAGAGAGGGTTGAAAAGCTGGAAGCAGTTACACAGATTGCAAAGGGTTGAGGCTATGCAACAATTTAAGATAAATTCTGGAGAACTTCAGCTCAGTAGTATGCACGGGGCTAGCTTAATGTGTAGATCTATTGTGTAACAGGACCAGTAAACTGAAGTGGGAAGCACGGTTAATTATACCCCTAACAGTAGCAAAACTATAACCCTAACTCTCAAACAAAAACAAAATACTGTGGATGCTGGAAATCTGAATTTAAAAAAAGAAAGTCCTGGAGAAACTCAGCAGGTCTGGCAGATTCTGTGGAGAGACAAACAGTTAATGTTTCAAGTCCACTATAACTCTTCACTTCAAAAAATTAAATCTGTCTCTCTCTCTCTCTCTCCCCACAGATGCTGTCAGACCTGTTGAGTATCTCCAGCACTTTCTGTTTTATTCCTAACATGAGGAACAATGGATTCTAGCTGTCATCCATGACTCACATTAGTCCTTTGGCCTCTGAGGCAGAGATCTGAATTTTCATCATGGAGATGGGTAACAGGTTTGTTTTCAAATCATAGTCCTGCCTCAGGTAAAAACTTATAAGTCAAGATTTTAATTGTTGATTAAAAACATCTAAGAATTTACTTGGCATGAACATGGGCTCCCTGGTCAATTGAGGTCCATACACAGGCCTCCAGCTTTAGAGGAGCAGTAGAGATATTTGTTAGACCTTAGCTGGAGTACTGTGTACAGTTGTTGGTGCCACATATGGTAAAGATGAGAGACATTGGTGAGAATGAACAGGTGATTTACAAAAGTGACTCTCGTGATGAGAAACTTCAGTTATAAGGATAAGAACATAAGAAATAGGAGCAGGAGTAGGCCATCTGGCCCATTGAGTCTGCTCTGTAAATAGATTATAGAGGTTCGGAACATTCTTGTCAAAAGAAGAAGGCTAAGAGAAGATCTAAAATAAGTTTTCACAATCATAAGGTGGCTTGATAGACCAGATAGGGAAAAACTGTTCCTGCTTTTAGAAGGATCAAGATTTAAAATGATTTGTAAAGGAAACAAATGTAATGCTAGAATAAACTTTTTCACACGGTGAGTGGTTCAGGTTTGGTATGCACTGCCTGAAAGTGTTGCAGAGGCAGGGTTCAACTCAGGAATTCAAAAGGGTATTTAAATAGAAACACCATGCAAGGATAAAGGGAAAGGCATGAGGATGGCACTAAGTCATGATGTTCATATGAAGAGCTAGTGCAGACATGATGGACCAAATGGCTAGCTTCTGTGCCATAACATTGCTGTGATTCTGAGCACCATTACAGGGTAATTCAATGTGAAGTCCCACCAACATGGAGGTTTCCTTCCAGCCAACTTCTTAAAAACTTTATTGACTTTTTCTTTCTTTTCTAAATTAAAGTAGTGATCAGGAGGGGCATGGAACAACTGAGATTGTTTTTGGCTGAAAGCCCATCCAGTGTTTCAACTTGTACATTGTTTTATTTTCTGGGCAAGAAAAAGTCTGGAGAAAACTAATCTGGCTTTATCTTTAGGTTTTATGGGAACCCATGATTCACTAAAAGTAATTTCACTTAATGTAGTGATCCTCAGGAACAGAAACACAATGTTAAATAAGGATTATGCTGTTATTTGAGCACACAGGGTAGATCAGGGGGCCTACTGGACAACGGTGTTCACCTTTGAGTTTCACAGATATGATCATCATCAGCAAAGTACACTTCTGCAAATCCCCCCTGCCTTGAGTCACAACAATCCTGCTGATTTCATTTTCCAACGTTCCTTTTCAAGCAACTAATCAATAACAGTTTGGCTTACAGTTTGGGTACTTCTGGAATAACATCCACCTCTTCAGGATTTCAAAGCCATTCACACAGCTTTCTAGGATTTAGATTTTTTTTTAACCAGCTTGCAGAATTCCTCTTTCCTGATGAACAGAAAAAAACTAACATTTTCCCGAGTGATCTGCTTCTTCTCACAAGAATTCTCTGCGTTCATCTTTCTGTCTCTGACTCCATTCCCTCTGCCTATATCTGTGCATTGATCAACTTTACCCTTTAGCTACCTGTGCATGTAGCTCTCCTTCATATCAGCAGCTATCATTTGTGTTAAGCCATACAGCAAGCATATAGAGTCACAGAGTCCTAGAAATGTACAGCACGGAAACAGACTTCTTAACATTCTTCCTGTTGGTATTGCTTTCAGGTCATGGGTCACCCGGTTACATGGATTTTTGTAATTAACGTAACCTCCTGAAAGTCACGATCAACCATTCTTAGAAGCAATTAATGATTTTACAGATCTTTTAAATGAATTATAGGTTTTCAGGTCACCGAACCCCAAACATTAACCTCTGATTTATCTCCATAGATGCTCTTACACCTACTGAGCTTTTTCAGCAATTTCTGGTTTTGGTTCTGGTTTAAAGCATCTGCAGTTCTTTTGGTTTTTATAATTTTTTCTTGTTGTACTGCTTCTGAGCCAAATGTTGTCAGAGCTACTGATGTATAGATCAATTTTATTTTTCTTCCCAGACCTTGTATAATTCAATCAGAGGGTAGTGCCCACTCTTAGGATAGAGCAAAGCTGAAGAATGAAGCAAAGTCTGAGACTGGAGTGTGGTCTGAGTGGGGGGGGGACCATAGCCTGAGGATATCATATGACCACAAGATGATCATTAAATTTGAAGGCCATATTAACAGGACCAGAATGGTGCCCATTCTACCTTAGATTAGCCTGGAAGTGAATGTGTCTAAAAACTTTGAAGAACAGGTGAAGCTAGCTTTCTCATGTTGACTTTTTTGAAAAAAATTAATTATAGGATGTGGGTGTCATGGCCAGGCCAGCACTTGTAGCCCATCCTAATTGCCCAGAGGGCAATTAAGAGTCAACCACGTTTCTGGGTCTGCAGTCATATGTAGGCCAGACTTGGTAAGAATGGCAGATTTCCTTCTCTAAAGGACATTAGTGAACCAGATGGATTTTTCCATCTGCAATCAGCAATGGTTTTAATTAACTTCAGTTGATGGGACTTGAACCCATCTCCCAGAACACTAGCTTAGGTCTCTGGTTTACTAGCCCAGTGACAGCACAACTATGCCACAGGCTCCACTCCAAAACACTGATATGTTACAGTAAATTCATAAGTGGTATTCTTCATTAACAATGTTGCTGTCAAGCCAAAAAGACAGTTTACCTACTGCATGAATGAGCAATGTAATCTGAGTTCCAGTGTCAGCATGATACCAAATACATAGGCCATATGTCTAAATGATGGGTAGACCGTATCAAAAAACATGTCCTGTTGACCATTCACAGTGGGTAACATGCCGATCATGGTAAACCAGTCCTTGTTTGCATGCCTCAGATTAGTATGTCCACCATTAGATTAATTGTGCTTTTGGACATTATTTATTAAATCATCCAGACTATGCTAAGGTTTTTAATTGATTATCACTGTAATGCATTTGTGGATTTTAGAAACTACTTATACTAATATACAGGGTAATATCTAGGCAAAAGGTACTTGGACATATGGTTCACGTTTACATAAAAACGGATCATGGAGACTGCCATTCACTGGATCATGACAACACCTTGATTTATCAGCATCTACTTTCCTGGTCTGAGTATGAAAATTGACAATTAACTGTCTTCATGTCTCCTTTTAGCAACGTTTAAGTTCTTTACTACTGATCAATTATTTACAGTACAAGGTCTGATTTGTTAAATTTAAATCACGCAATCTGAACAAAAGATAATTTCTTTACTGCTATTTCAAAGTGGTGAACTTTGAGTGGAAAACAACATCCCGGTAAAGGTATATGTCAGTTAGCACACTGCTTATGAACTATATTTATAGTTGCTATTTCTGTGACTAAAATTACACATGAGAAATGTTGCCAGTTATTTCATAATGCCATTTATCTGGATATTCAATCTCCCTTCCTGAAGATGCTAAGGGATGACATTGGACATGATATGGGAAAGGAGTCTGGAGGAATCAGACAACAATTCATTTCAATAAGCCACCTTGCTCTCATGCTAACATTTCTGTCCTGGGCTTGCTGCAATGTTCCAAAGACGAGCAACACAAACTTGAGGAACAACACCATTTTGGAACTTTGAGGCTGTAAAGTCACATTATTGAATTTCACAACTTTGTAGTCTAACTGTATGATGTCTGCCTGTCCTTCATTATTCTTACATCACCAGCCCCCCAAACCCCCACCTCACCATCGCCCAATAGCTTTGAATTGTTTGTGTCTTGTTTACTTTGCTCCCAGTTGAGAGGACCCATTTCCACCCTTCCACACCTTAATTTACACCCATTTCACATCACTATTTCAATCCTATCAGCAACCCCTTTGCCCTTGCACTGGGCCTCCATATCACCTGTTCCCCTCACTTCTACTCCTAAAAAACACCACTTTCCAATCCCTTTCAGTTCTGAGGAAGAGTCATTTTGACTTGATACCCTACCTCTGTTTCTTACTCCACAGATGCTGTCAGACCCGCTGAGTTTCTCTAGCATTTCCTGTGTTTACCCTAATGTTGAATTTTGTCTCAATGAATGGATCTCAGTAAAACCATAGTGTTTTGTTATGTGTTTTTCAAAATTCACTTGTGGGATATGGGCATCACAGGCTGGCCAGCATTTATTGCCCTTCTCTAGCTGTCCTTGAATTGAGTGCCTTGCTATTATAGAGGGCAGTTGAGAGTCATCCACATTGTTGTGGGTCTGGAGTCCCATGTAGGCCAGACCAAGTGCTCTTAACATTGGCAAGTCTACTGCAGATTTCCTTCCCTGCAGCACATTAGTGAACTGGATGAGTCTTTTTTCCCAACAGTCAACAATGGTCATCAGTAGATTCTTAATTCCAGACTTTTTAAAATTCCACCATCTGCCACGATGGGATTCAAACCTGGGGTCCTAGAACATGAGCTGAGTTTCTCGATTAATAATGTAGCAATAATACCACTAGGCCAATGCCTCCTCCGTTGAAATGGACAAAACAGAGTTATACCCCATGAAACTTTCTGCAAGAGCTCTTTATTTAGACCATAAGATGTAGGAGCAGCAGGAGGCCTCTCAACCCATTGATTCTGCTCCACCATTCAATAAGATCATGGCTGATCTGATAATCCTCAACTGCACTTTCCTGCTTTTTCCTTATATGCACTGATTCCCTGACTGATTAAAATCCCCTGACTCAGCCTTGAATAAATAATACTCAAAATCTCTTTACACTACCTTAGAGCTTCTGCTACCATCCAGCTCTTGCTTCCAAATCATTACATCATTATCATTATGTACGTTTCTGATGTTAATCCCATTACATTCTCCCTGCACAGCAAATCCTTCTTTGGAGTATTATGTCTAATTTTGATCTACCCATCCAACAAAATATAATGTGATTTCAGAGAAGAAAAGTGACAACCAATTCTCAACCCATAGAACACAAAACATTACAGCACAGTACAGGCCTTCGACCCTCGTTGTGCCGACTGTGAAACCAATATGAAGCCTATTTAAACTACTCCATTCCATTTTCAACCGTATGTCTTTCCAATGATCATTTAAATGCTCTTAACATTGGCAAGTCTACTGCTGTTCCAGACAGGCTGTTTCACGCCCCTACTCGTCTCTGAATAAAGAAGCTACCTCTTACATCTGACCTATATCTATCACCACTCAATTTATAGCTATGTCCCCTCGTGCTAACCATCACTATCTGAGAAAAAACGCTCTCCCTGTCCACCCTATCTAACCCTCTGATTATCTTATATGTCTCATTTAAGTCACCCCTCACCTTCTCCTCTCTAACGGAAACAACTTCAAGTCTCTCAGCCATTCCTCATAAAACCTTTGCTCCTTACCAGGCAACATCCTAGTAAATCTCAGCTGAACCCTTTCCAAAGCTTCCACATGCTTCCTATAATGCGGTGACCAGAATGGTATGCAATACTCCAAGTGCGACGCATCAGAGTTTTGTACAGTTGCAACATGACCTTGTGGCTCTGAAACTCAATCCCTCTACCAATAAAAGCTAACACACCTTATGCCTTTTTAACAACCCTATCAACTTCAGTGACAACGTTCATGGATCTATTTACACAGATACCGAGATCGCTCTGCTCATCTACACTACCAAGAACCTTACTATTAACCCAGTACTCTTTATTCTTGTCCGGACAAGTCCAACCTGCCTAGCTCTTTTTCCACCTATCCACTCCACCCTCTCCTCCCTGACCTATCACCTTTATCTCCTCCCCCACTCACCTATTGTACTCTATGCTACTTTCTCCCCACCCCCACCCTCCTCTAGCTTATCTCTCCACACTTCAGGCTCTCTGCCTTTATTCCTGATGAAGGGCTTTTGCCCGAAACGTCGATTTTGCTGCTCGTCGGATGCTGCCTGAATTGCTGTGCTCTTCCAGCGCCACTGATCCAGAACCTTATCAAATGCCTTACTGAAATCCCCATACACCACATCAACTGATTTACCTTCATCCACCTGTTTGGTCACCTTTTCAATGAACTCAATAAGGTTTGTGAGGCATGACCTACCCTTCACAAAATGGTGTTGACTATCTCTAATCAACTTATTTCTTTCTAGATGATTAGAATTCCTATCTCTTATAATCTTTTCCAACACTTTACCCACAACCGAAGTAAGACTCATGGGTCTATAATTACCAGATTGTCTCTACTCCGCTTTCTTGAATAAGGGCTCAACATTTGCTATCCTCCAATCATCTGGCACTATTCCTGTAGACAATAACGACATAAAGATCAAAGCCAAAGGCTCAGCAATCTCCTCCCTGGCTTCCCAGAGAATCCCAGGATAAATCCCGTTCAGCCCAGGGGACTTGTCTATTTTCACATTTTCCAGAATTGCTAACATCTCCTCCTTGTGGACCTCAATCCCGTCCAGTCTAATGGCCTGTATCTCAGTATTCTCCTTGACAACATTGTCTTTTTCCTGTGTGAATACTGACAAAAGGTATTTATTAAGAACTTCTCCTACCTCATCTGACTCCACGCACAACTTCCCACTACTATCCTTGATTAGCCCAAACTTACTCCAGTCATTCTTTTATTCCCGATATACCTATAAAAAGCCTTAGGGTTCTTCTTGATCCTATCTGCCAACGACTTCTCATATCCCCTCCTGGGTCTTCTTAGCTCTCTCTTTAGCCTTTTCCTGGCTAACTTGTAAGACCCGAGAACTTTCAGCTAGGAACATGATTTGTTTGTGTAATCAATGGAAATTCACAAAGACTCTGATCCAGATTATCAAAAGTTATCCAGATTATAAACAATGGTTGACATCAGGGAAAATTAATACTTGTTAACTTTGTTATTTTTGACTCCATACTTTAGTGTATGACTCACTGACCGTGCAGTACAGAAAAGCATTGAGTTCTCCATTCTTCTGTCAATCTTCCTACCTCAACCAAAAACCGATTATTTGGATAGTTGAATCATTTACTATCTATAGAAGCATTTTCTGCACAAATTATGTAATTCATTTGCCCAAAAGCATTTTTGAGAAGGAACGTGCTTTGAGACAAGCTGAGGGCATAAAAGTTGCTTTCTACATGCATTTTACTTCATTACGGTTTAAATAAAGAGTTCTAGTAGAAAGTTACATGGATTTCAACAGCATTATATCAGAACAGAGTTATATCTCAAACACACAACAAAATACAGTGGTTCACCTGGGGGCTGCTGACAGGATCTGTAGTTGAATAAATGCATCAACACTTCCCTCATTTTAATCTCTATTCCAAGAGCAATGAATGCCAAAATTCCATTTACCTTCCTTGGGTCAGGACATACAATTGAGTTAGCAAGCTAATTCTCAGGATATATTTGATTGCAATTGTTATCCAGTGGAGAAAGTGAGGTCTGCAGATGCTGGAGATCAGAGCTGAAAATGTGTTGCTGGAAAAGCGCAGCAGGTCAGGCAGCATCCAGGGAACAGGAGAATCGACGTTTCGGGCATAAGCCCTTCTTCACGAATTGTTATCCAGTGGTCAAGTTTTAAAAAGGAACTGAATGTCTTTCTGTATAGCTCAGTCGTTAAAGGCAATATGTAACTGGGACATATAGCTGGATAGTGGAATACTTTTGCAAAATGTTATTTTTGTCAAGTTTCATGAAGGGGGTCTCTCTGTAAGTTCTAATGTGCATTCTTGCACTATTGTCCTAAACTCGCCTCATTAATGACCAACTGTCTGGGGCCTCTTCATCTGATTCTCCCTCTCACCATAGCTGGAGGTATCACTACTGATGGTATATCCTGAGATATAGCTGGAACCACATTTAAAAGGTCAAACTCTGTCAATCTGGATCAGCCCTGTCTGCTTCATGCCATTTATCCTGGATTTAGCAGACAGGGGTAATCGGTGCACTGTTTTACATGGAGGCCCTGATAAATGGTGAGTGCAAAAGAGGACAGGGCAAAGAAGGCCAGAGAATGCCAGCCTGGTCTAAGGTTGCCACCTGGGTCAATGGGGTATGAGTTCACTGGAGAAATGAAGCAAGAAGGTCAATCATCATCTCCATTTTGCCTGAAAGATGTGTTGCTGGAAAAGCGCAGCAGGTCAGGCAGCATCCAAGGAGCAGGAGAATCGACATTTCGGGCATAAGCCCTTCTTCAGGAAACTATCCTATCTCCATTTTGCCATCTTGTCCTTTCTATCTCATACTCCCTCGATCTCAGGTACTCTCTCACCATTTCATGTCTCTTCCTTCACTCGTACATACCTACCCAATACCCCCACAACATTAACCCCAACATGGCCTCTAAGCAGTATACTCACTCACTCAAGATACCACCGTTCCCCTGACTACACTAGCAATAACTGCTATGCGATTAATTTTCATCCCACTCAATCCCTCCCCCTCTCTCATTCCAGGAGAAAACAATGGGGCAGAAAGTGCTAAGCTGGTTGGTGAGAGTGCCTGACATTTGGCTTCTGACCCCGTACGTGAGGAAACTAACCCATGAACAGATGTATGACCGTGTCTATGTCTCAAGACTGATATTGGAGGCTATGCTTGACAGGTCTTCCTGACTTAAGGATATCTCCCTTGACTTGACTGAAGACTACTCCTAGATTTTGAGACAAGCCCATTTGGGTGAAGTACATGCAGTGTGTTTGTCAATTATACTGCTGACACATGGTGAAGGTGTGAGATTGATATAGCATTGTGCCAAGTCACCACACGTCTACCTCCTTGATTGGTCACTGTTGACGGTCATGACAAGCTCACTGGATTCATATCCGCACTAGACAAGTCAAAACACAAATACTTTGAACTTGTTAGCTCTGGCTCAGGAGGCAAAGTGCCCAAAGGCATGACAAGCTAAGGCAAGGCAGAGATTCTGTGCGCATCCAGGTAGGTGGTAAGTGAGTGAACATTAAGAGAGCAAGACAGCAAGCAGCCTGGTTCAATCCATAAGCTCGATGTCTGTCCCTGTGTGCAAAGTGTACTTGCAACAGAATTCCAAGGTAGTTGCTGGTGCAGCATTAAAATGAAGAAGTGGATTGAAGATGTGGCATGATGGTTTGGAGAGGATGGCCAGTGTCAGATGCCAATGCCATGGATGGAGGGTACATATGGTGTTTGCCCTTGGAGTGTACCCTGAGAGTTTGATGCTGAGTGTCCAACATGGAGGTGTGTGATATGCTATGGTTGCCAGGTAATCATTCTGACTTCCATGTTGGAAATTCTCAGCATCCATCCAGGGGGTGGTAAAATAAGAGGCTTTTTTTTTAATGCATTCATGAGATATTGGCATTGCTGACTATGTCAGCTGATTATTTATTGCCTATCCCAAACTGACCTCAGGAAAGTGCTAGAGAGCTGCCTCTTGAACTATGCGGTCCATGTGTTTCAACCCATTTCGGACTGAGATGAGGAGAAATCTCCTCACCCAGAGAATGGTGAGCCTGTAGAGTTCTTGATGTGGAGGTGCTGGTGTTGGACTAGGTTGGACAAGATAAAAAATCACATGACACCAAGCTTGTGTTTTCAAATAAACCTACTGGACCATAACCTGGTGTCGTATAATTTTTGACCTTGTGGAATTCTCTGCCACAAAAAACAGTTGAGGCCAAAACATTGCATGTTTTCAAGCAGACATTATAAATAGTCCTAAGGCTAAAGGGATCAAAGAGTATGAGGGGAAAGAGGGAGCAGTGTTCGATGAGCAGTTATGATCCTGTCGAATGGAGTAGCATGTTGGAAGGCCCAAAAGGCCTATTCCTCCTTTGCGTCTCTCTGTTTCTATGTTGGTAAACCTATAATGCCATTACAAAAAGCGTTCTGGGATTTTGATAGTGAGGAGCTTGGAGGGGAACTAGCAGGCAGTGATGTTCCCATGTACCTGCTGCCTGTGACCTCCTATAAACAGATTGAGAGTTTGGAAAGTGATATCTAAAGATCTTTAGTGAATTTCTGGAGTGTACCTTGTAGATAGTGCACAATGCAGCTACTGAGCATTGGAGGGAATGTATATTTATAGATATGGTGCCAATGAAGCAAGCTGCTTTGTCCTGGATGGGTCAAGTTTCTTGAGTGTTGTTGGAGCTGCACTAATCCAGGCAAGAGGGGACTATTCCATCACACTTCTTATGTGCCTTTATAGATGGTGGAAATGCTTTGAGGAATCCACTGGTGAGTTACTTTCTGCAGTATTCCTAGCCTCTGATCTGCTCTTGCTTTGACTATTTATACGGCTCGTCCAGTTCAGTTTCTGGTCTCAAGGATGTTAATAGTGGGGCATTCAGTGATGATATCAGTACATGTAAGATATCAGTACATGTAATGAAGTGAGATTAAGAAACAAAGAAACAGGATAATCACTGTTAATAGACATCTCACTGTTCTTCAGCATGAGTCTTGTCCCAACATCCGGTACTTAATTAGAAAATGCAATTTGATGGCATTGAGAAAGGCCTCACTTGATTTCTCTTGCAATTGTCACAAGATTCTCGACATAGCCCACAAGATTTGGTGCTGGGTAGCTTATACCCACAGAAGACCATGGATTAGGTTGATGCACTACAGCTGGTTTATCCTCCAAGCTTTCACTACAGTACATTCTTGTTTTAATGTCTTCTTATTTACATAGGACCTTAGAAAAAGAAGCACATGAACATAAGAATTAGGAGCAGGAGTAGGCAATTCAGTGTCTCAAGCCTGCTCCACTATTCAATACGATCATGGCTGATCCTATCTCGACCTCAACTCCACTTTCCTGCCCACTCCCATAACCTTTCAGCTTGTTACTAATTAAAAATCTGTTTAACTGCTTTTTAAATTTATTCAGTATCCTGGCATCCACTGCAGTTTAAAGTAGTGAATTCCACAGATTCAAGACCCATTAAGAGAATTAATTCCTCTTCATCTCTGTTTTAAATCTGCCATCCTTTAACCTAAAACTGTGGCCTCTCATTCCAGATTGTCCCACGAGGCAACATCCTTTTGTCGCCCACATTGTCAATCCCCTTTAACATCTTATATACCTCTTCACATTCTTTTAAATTCTATGGAGTTCAATCTCAACCTCTCTTCAAGCCTTTTGTATTTGGATTTAACCTAGAGAGCATCCTCTAAACTGCCTTCAATGCAATTACATCCATCCTCAAGTCAGGGAACCTAAACTGTATACAATACCCAGGTGTGGTCTAACCAATGCCTTGCACAATTGCATCAAAACGTCCCTAGTTTTAATCTCTATTCCATGAGCAATGAATGCCAAAATTCCATTTACCTTCCTTATTATCTGTAGTACCTGCAAATTTGCTTTCTGCTAGTTATGCATAGGTCACTCAGATGCCTCTGTTTCGAAGCATTTTGAAGTTTATCCCAATTTAAATAAAAAGTTGCCCTTTTATTCTTCTGACCAAAATAAATAACCTCACATTTATCCACATTAAACTCAGTCTGCTCATTCACCCAATCTATCCACATCCATTTATAAACTTCTTATTCCTCCATTGAAATTTAGTTTCCTACCTAGGGAAAGGAGGGAAGACTGCACAGTTCATCAAGCCCATTCAATACAATCATGGCTGATCTTCAGTTTCGACTGCACTTTCCCACTTGCCCTCCATATCCCTTTATCCCCAGAGATTCCAGTGTCATTTTTGACTCAATGCCATTCACTGTTGCATGTTATTGCTTCTGTGAAGTATCTTACAATCATGTACTACATTAAGGGTGCTATATAATTGGAGGTTATTGATGTTGCCATGGTTTCCTTCCTAAATTGAAAAGATGTGGCCATCAACAGGCTCTGGGAGGAAAGAATCAGCAAAGCTCACTTCCGCAGAGCTGAGAGTCAGATTGACACCACAACCTTATTATAGCATAGTAGGTTTGACTGTGCCTATCAGAAACCATACTGATATAGTTTCACAGTGAGACCCAGGAACTCCTCAGCCCTGCCTTCTGGACATGGTAAGATTTAATTGCAGATGGAAGATTCACCCTTCTCACACCCAGCCACCCTAATCAGATTTCTTGTCCTCTCTACTGAGGCAACATCCAGCTGAGTCTCCCCTTAATTTAATGGACATTATGTTGACTACTTCCAGAATTACACCCAGGGCTGAGTGGGAATTATTCAGCCCCGAAGTCCATTCACAGAGCAAGACTCGATCTAAGCACTGTGAAAGCCATTGTGTCAACCTTTTGAACCTAATTTCTCCTTCATTACCAGTATTGTTCTTAAACATTATAAATTAAACACTTGAGCTAAAAGCCCACAATAAATGAAATAATAGATCCAAGAAGCCAAATTCAGTGGGCATTGAATATGTCTGGTTTAAACATCTCTAAATTACACAGAACACTGACATTTTATACTTTGCATTTCTTCTTGTGTCTCTGCATTATATTTGGCTGCGTAAGCAGACTGAAATCCTATTCAAGATCAATGTTCTGTGTAACACAGAGACTCATTGTAAAGCAAAAGCAATCAGTAAATGACCTAACGCAGGCATCCCAACAGAAAGCATCATGCAGTGATGCAAACAGGAAAGGAAACATTACATATGACACACGACAGAAACAGTTGTCTGCACATCTAACGATCTCATCTAATCCAAGTAGACTGGACAGTTCATAACACAACTGTTACTTTGACGAATACATGTAATTTTCTAGTTGTTTGAGACTTTTTTTTAACATGCACCTTTTAACTTCCAGAGTTCTGTTCAATTCCTGCCAGAATTCCCTTACATAGAGTTTCCCAAGTACATTAAAACAAATGTAGGTAGGTCTACATAAACCTCTCCATTATCAGTGAAATGCTGGTGTGTCCAACCTCGAATGGGTTAAAGAGATATGGATCCCAAATAATACTTCTAAATAATCTCCAATTGCTTTTCAGAGTTATCAGATTACAAAGGAATCAGAAGGAAATGTACTTTATCATCTATGTGACATTTATCCTGTATAATCCTTTATAATCACAACCTATACCTTGGAGAAAATGTATTTATGCAACAAATGCGTTAAATCTGAGTCATAGTCATACAGCATGGAAACTGACCCTTTAGTCTAACTAGTCCATGTTCCCAACTAAACTAGTCCCATTTGCCTGCGTTTGGCCCGTATCCCACCAAACCTTTTCTATTTATGTACTTATCCAAATATCTTTTAAGTGTTGTAACTATAGGTACATCCCACCACTTCTTCTGGCAGTTCATTCCACATAGATTAGATTAGATTACATTACAGTGTAGAAACAGGCCCTTCGGCCCAACAAGTCCACACCGACCCGCCGAAGCGAAACCCACTCATACCCCTACATTTACCCCTTACCTAACACTACGGGCAATTTAGCATGGCCAATTCACCTGACCCTGCACATCTTTCGGACTGTGGGAGGAAACCGGAGCACCCGGAGGAAACCCACGCAGACACGGGGAGAACGTGCAAACTCCACACAGTCAGTCGCCTGAGGCGGGAATTGAACCCGGGTCTCAGGCGCTGTGAGGCAGCAGTGCTAACCACTGTGCCACCGTGCCGCCCACTCTAACCACATAAGAAACACTCTGTGTGAAAAGGTTGTACCACATATCCTTTTTAAATCATTCTCCTCTCACCTTAAAAATATACCCCCTAGTTTTGAATTTACCTACCCTAGGGAAAAGACATTGGCTATTCACATTACATATGCCCCTTATGATTTTGTAAACCTCTATAAGGTCACCCCTCAACCTCCTATGCTCCAGTTAAAAATACCCCATCCTAACAAGTAGATCTAACTCAAGCATTCCATTCTCAGAGCGACGTAACTGTACACTTTACTCCAGAAGAGGTCTCACCAATGGCCTGTGCAACATGACATCCTAACTCCTATACTCAAAGGTCTCAGCAATGAACACAAGCATATTAAATGCCTCCTTATCCGTCCTGTCTACATATGACACAAATTTCAAAGAACTGTGTACCTGAATCCTTAGGTCTCTCTGTTCTACAACACTACAGAGGGCCCTATCATTAACTGTAGATTTTTGAATTGATTTTGCTTTAATTTTGTTTTCTGATGGATACTTACTCTTGGAAGAATGGAACAGTTATGAGAGGATTAATTATCCTTATCACTGATATGATGAACTTTTTTATGCGGACATTATGGCCTTTCTGAGAGTTTCCACTCTCCTTTTGTAAACCACAAGGAATGATATGTGCTTTCCATCTTGGGATATGTCAGTTTGTTTCATGCACTGGATTTCCATTTTTGTTCTTGTCAGTACTTCCCACTTGTTCCCTGAAGTTATGTTACTGGATCCTGCATTACTATAGTATTTCCCAAATTAAATAATTTAGAGGGTAGTGGTGGAGGGTTGTTTTTCAGACTGGAGGCCTGTGACCAGTGGAGTGCCACAAGGATCGGTGCTGGGCCCTCTACTTTTTGTCATTTACATAAATGATTTGGAAGCGAGCATAAGAGGTACAGTTAGTAAGTTTGCAGATGACACCAAAATTGGCGGTGTAGTGGACACCAAAGAAGGTTACCTCAGATTACAACAGGATCTGGACCAGATGGGCCAATGGACTGAGAAGTGGCAGATGGAGTTTAATTCAAATAAATGCGAGGTGCTGCATTTTGGGAAAGCAAATCTTAGCAGGACTTATACACTTAATGGTAAGGTCCTAGGGAGTGTTGCTGAACAAAGAGACCTTGGAGTGCATGTTCACAGCTCTTTGAAAGTGGAGTCGCAAGTAGATAGGATAGTGAAGAAGGCGTTTGGTATGCTTTCCTTTATTGGTCAGAGTATTGAGTACAGGAGTTGGGAAGTCATGTTGCGGCTGTGCAGGACATTGGTTAGGCCACTGTTGGAATATTGCATGTAATTCTGGTCTCCTTCCTATCGGAAAGATGTTGTGAAACTTGAAAGGGTTCGGAAAAGATTTATAAGGATGTTGCCAAGGTTGGAGGATCTGAGCTACAGGGAGAGGCTGAACAGGCTGGGGATGTTTTCCCTAGAGTGTCGGAGGCTGAGGGGTGACCTCATAGACGTTTACAAAATTATGAGGGGCATGGATAGGGTAAATAGGCAAAGTCTTTTCCCTGGGGTCAGGGACTCCATAGGTTTAGGGTGAGAGGGGAAAGATATAAAAGAGACCTAAGGGGCAACTGTTTCACGCAGAGGGTGGTACGTGTTTGGAATGAGCTGCCAGAGGATGTGGTGGAGGCTGGTACAATTGCAACATTTAAGAGGCATTTGGATGGGTATATGAATAGGAAGGGTTTAGAGGGATATGGGCCGGGTGCTGGCAGGTGGGACTAGATTGGGTTGGGATATCTGGTCAGCATGGATGGGTTGGACCGAAGGGGCTGTTTCCATGCTGTACACCTCTATGACTCTCTATGACTTTGCTAAAAGGTGAAATGTTGATGAAACATTTCATCTTGCACTCATCAAGAACAATATAAGTTGCTAAATTGCAAATGAACACAATTTGTGCTATGGAAAATTTGATGATTGGTTGGTGAGTCTCAGCAGATTGGAAAACCACAAATAGTAACAGCTAAAATAAAATCCCTACAGTGTGGAAACAGGCCATTGGTCCCAACAAGTCTACACAAACTCACCTCCCTACCCTATAATCCTGCATTTCCCATGGCTAATCAACCTAACCTACACATCCCTGGACAGTATGGGCAATTTAGCATGGCTACTCCAGCTAAACTGAACATCTTTAGACTGTGGGAGGAAACTAGAGCACCCAGAAGTCTGTGCAGATACATGGAGAATGTGCAAACTCCACACAGAAAACCATACAAGGCTGGAATTGAACACAGGTCCCTGGCGTTTTGAAGCAGCAGTGCTAACTACTGAGTAACCGTGCCTCTATTTAAAAAAAAAAGGAGTGAGACAAAAAGAAAGAAGCTACAGGTGCATTCGCCTAACATCTGTCACAGGAAATATGTAAGAATCGGGCAGCAGTGGGTCATTTAGAAAATTATCATTCGATCAGGCAAAATCCACAAGGTTTTATGAAGGGGAAATCATGTTTGACAAGTTATTAGAGTCACTTGAGAATTTACAAGCAGTTTGGATAAATCGGAATCAATCGAAGTAATGCATTTGGATTTCCAAATGTTATTCAATAAGGTGTCACATAAAAGGTGAATGCAATGTTGCTTATGGTATTAGAATGATATATTAGCATGGACAGGGGATTGGCTAACTAATAGGAAACAGAGAGACTGGAATAATGGGCCATTTTTCAGATTATGAAATCGTAACTTAGGGGACTAAGTGATCTATATTAGTGATATCGATGAAGGAACCAACTGTATTGTAGCCAGATTTGTTAATGATATAAAAATAGGTATATTAGCAATTTCTGAGGGCGATGCAATGAGTCCTTAAAGTGATGTACATAAGAATCATAGAGTCATAGAGATGTACAGCATGGAAACAGACCCTTTGGTCCAACCCGTCCATGCCGACCAGATATCCCAACCCAATCTCGTCCCACCTGCCAGCACCTGGCCCATATCCCTCCAAACCCTCCCTATTCATATATCCATCCAAATGCCTCTTAAATGTTGCAATTATACCAACCTCCACCACGTTCTCTGGCAGCTCATTCCATACACGTACCACCCTCTGCGAGAAAAAGTTGCCCCTTAGGTCTCTTTTATATCTTTCCCCTCTCACCCTAAACCTATGCCCTCTAGTTCTGGACTCCCTGACCCCAGGGAAAAAACTTTGCCTATTTACCCTATCCATGCCCCTCATAATTTTGTAAACCTCTATAAGGTCACCCCTCAGCCTCCGACACTCTAGGGAAAACAGCCCCAGCCTGTTCAGCCTCTCCCTATAGCTGAAATCCTCCAATCCTGGCAACATCCATGTTAATCTTTTCTGAACCCTTTCAAGTTTTGCAACATCTTTCCAATAGGAAGGAGAGTAAAATTGCACGCAATGTTCCAGCAGTGGCCTAGCCAATGTCCTGTACAGCTGCAACATGACCTCCTAGCTCCTGTAGGAGAAAGTGAGGTCTGCAGATGCTGGAGATCAGAGATGGAAATGTGTTGCTGGAAAAGCGCAGCAGGTCAGGCAGCATCCAGGGAACAGGAGAATCGACGTTTCGGGCATTAGCCCTCCTGAAGAAGGGCTAATGCCCGAAACGTCGATTCTCCTGTTCCCTGGATGCTGCCTGACCTGCTGCGCTTTTCCAGCAACACATTTCCATCTCCTAGCTCCTGTACTCAATACTCTGACCAATAAAGGAAAGCATACCAAATTATTTATATAAATAACAAAAATAGAGGACCCAGCACCGATCCTTGTGGCACTCCACTGGTCACAGGCCTCCAGTCTGAAAAACAACCCTCCACCACCACACTCTGTCTTCTACCTTTGAGCCAGTTCTGTATCCAAATGGCTAGTTCTCCCTGTATTCCATGAGATCTAACATTGGTAATCAGTCTCCCATGGGGAACCTTGTCAAACGCCTTACTGAAGTCCATATAGATCACATCTACCGCTCTGCCCTCATCAATCCTCTTTGTTACTTCCTCAAAAAACTCAGTCAAGTTTGTGAGACATGATTTCCCACACACAAAGCCATCTTGACTATCCCTAATCAGTCCTTGCCTTTCCAAATGCATGTACAAATATATCAGCAAGAGGCCCAGCAATCACTTCTCTAGCTTCCCACAGAGTTCTCGGGTACACCTGATCAGGTCCTGTGGATTTATCCACCTTTATGCATTTCAAGACATCCAGCACTTCCTCCTCTGTAATATGGACATTTTACAAGATGTCACCATCTATTTCCCTACAGTCTATATCTTCCATAATATTTTCTACAGTAAATACTGATGCAAAATATTCATTTAGTATCTCCCCCGTTTTCTGCAGCTCCACACAAAGGCCGCCTTGCTGATCTTTGAGGGGCCCTAATCTTTCCCTAGTTACCCTTTTGTCCTTAATGTATTTGTAAAAACTCCTTGGATTCTCCTTAATTCTATTTGCCAAAACTATCTCATGTCCACTTTTTGCCCTCCTGATTTCTCTCTTAAGTATACTCCTACTTCCTTTATACTCTTCCAAGGATTCACTCGATCTATCCTGTCTATACCTTACATATGCTTCCTTCTTTTCTTTAACCAAACCATCTATTTCTTTAGTCATCCAGCATTCCCTATACCTATCAGCCTTTCCTTTCACCCTAACAGGAATATACTTTCTCTGGATTCTCGTTATCTCGTTTCGGAAGGCTTCTCATTTTCCAGCCGTCCTTTTACCTGCGAAAATCTGCCCCCAGTCAGCTTTTGCAAGTTCTTGCCTAATACCATCAAAATTGGCCTTTCTCCAACTTAGAACTTCAACTTTTAGGTCTGGTCTATCCTTTTCCATCATTATTTTGAATCTAATAGAATTATGGTCACTGGCCCCAAAGTGCTCCCCCACTGACACCTCAATCACCTGCCCTGCCTTATTTCCCAAGAATAGGTCAAGTTTTGCACCTTCTCTAGTAGGTACATCCACATACTGAATCAGAAAATTGTCTTGTGCACACTTAACAAATTCCTCTCTATCTAAACCCTTAACACTATGGCAGTCCCAGTCTATGTTTGGAAAGTTAAAATTCCCTACCATAGCCACCCTATTATCCTTACAGATAGCTGAGATCTCCTTACAAGTTTGTTTCTCAATTTCCCTCTGACCATTAGGGGGTCCATAATGCAATCCCAATAAGGTTATCATCCCTTTCTTATTTCTCAGTTCCACCCAAATAACTTCCCTGGATGTATTTCCGGGAATATCCTCCCTCAGCACAGCTGTAATGCTATCCCTTATCAAAAATGCCACCTCCCCTCCTCTCTTGCCTCCCTTTCTACTCTTCCTGTAGCATTTATATCCTGGCACATTAGACTGCCAGTCCTGCCCAACCCTGAGCTATGTTTCTGTAACTGCTTGGTATCCCAGTCCCATGTTCCTAACCATGCCCTGAGTTCATCTGCCTTCCCTGTTAGGCCCCTTACATTGAAATAAATGCAGTTTAATTTATTAGTCCTACCTTGTCCCTGCCTGCCCTGACTGTTTGACTCACTTCTGTTCTCAACTGTACCAATCTCAGATTGATCTCTTTCCTCAGTATCTCCCTGGGTCCCACCACCCCACCTTATTAGTTTAAATCCTCCCAAGTAGCTCCACCAAATTTCCCTGCCAGTATATTAGTCCCCTTCCAATTTAAGTGCAATCCGTCCTTCTTGTACAGGTCACTTCTACCACAAAAGAGATTCCAATGACCAAAAATGTGAATCCTTCTCTCACACACCAGCTTCTCAGCCATGCATTCATCTGCTCTATCCTCCTATTCCTGCCCTCACTAGCTCGTAGCACTGGGAGTAATCCAGATATCACTACTCTTGAGGACCTCCTTTCTAAATTTCTGCCTCGCTCTCTGTAATTTCCCTTCAGAATCTCAACCTTTTCCCTTCCTATGTCATTGGTTCCAATGTGGACAATGACCTCTTGCTGGCGCCTCTCCCCCTTGAGAATATTCTGCACCCTCTCTGAGACATCCTTGAACCAGGGAAGCAACACACCATTCTGCTTTTTCACTGCTGGCCACAGAAACGTCTGTCTGTACCTCGAACTAGAGAATCCACTAACACAATTGATCTCTTGGAATCCGGCGTACCCCTCGTTGCATTAGAGCCAGTCTCAAAACCAGAAACTTGGCTGTTCGAGCTACGTTCCCCTGAGAATCCATCATCCCCTACATTTTCCAAATAGCATACTTGTTTGAAATGGGTATATCCACAAAAGACTCCTGCACTAGCTGCCTACCTCTCTTACCTTTCCTGGAGTTAACCCATCTATGTGACTGTATCTGAGACTTTCCCCCCTTCCTATAACTGCCATCCATCACATACTGTTGCTGTTGCAAATTCCTCATCGCTTCTAACTGTCTCTCCAACTGATCCATTCGATCTGATAAGATTCGCAAAAGACAAATATTTGGTAGCTGGTGTATTATGTGGGAAAATGTGAGGATTTTCACTTTGGCAGGAGGAATAATGAAGTATGATATTATTTAAATGGAAAAGGACTGCAGAATTCTTCAGTACAGAAGGATCAGAGCATCCTTGTACAGAAATAACTAAAGGTTAGCAAGGGAATGTCAAGGGGTGCTATTTCGACTCTCTCTTATTGGAGATGGTCATTGTCAGGCATTTGTGTGATGCAAAGGTTACTTGCCACTTGTCAGCCCAAGCCTGGATATAGTCCAGGTGTTCTTGTATTTGAACATAGGCTGTTTCAGTCTCTGAGGAATCACAGATTGTGCTAACATTTTGTAATCAGTGGTGAACATCCCCACTTCTGACCTTATGATAAAGGGAAGGTCATTGATGAAGCAGCTGAAGACGGTTGGACCTAGGACACTGCCCTGAGGAACCCATGCAGAGATGTCCTGGAGCTGAGATGACCTCCACTAACCATAACTATCTTCTTATGTGCCAGGCATTACTCCAACAACAGCTCCAACAACTGATTGTTACTCCAACAACTGGATGGCAGTTAGGGGCGGCACGGTGGCACAGTGGTTAGCACTGTTGCCTCACAGCACCAGAGACCCGGGTTCAATTCCTGCCTCAGGCGACTGACTGTGTGGAGTTTGCACGTTCTCCCCGTGTCTGCGTGGGTTTCCTCCGGGTGCTCCGGTTTCCTCCCACAGTCCAAAGATGTGCAGGTCAGGTGAATTGGCCATGCTAAATTGCCTGTCGTGTTAGGTTAGGGGTATGGGTGGGTTGCGCTTCGGCGGGTCGGTGTGGACTTGTTGGGCCAAAGGGCCTGTTTCCACACTGTAAGTAATCTAATCTAAACAGAGAATTTGATCTGACACCCAATTATTCTTGTTTTGCTAGGACTCCTTGAAGCCACATGTTGAATGCAGCCTTGATGTCAAGGGCTGTCACTCTCACCTCACCTCACCTCTGGAATTCAGCTCTTTCGCCCATATCTAAAACAAGACTGTAATGAGATTAGATTACTTACAGGCCCTTCGGCTCAAGTCCACACCGACCCGCCAAAGCGCAACCCACCCAGACCCATTCCCCTATGTTTACCCCTTCACCTAACGCTACGGGCAATTTAGCATGACCAATTCACCTAACCTGCACATTTTTGGAATGTGGGAGGAAACCGGAGCACCCAGAGGAAACCCATGCAGACACGGGGAGAATGTGCAAACTCCACACAGTCAGTCGCCTGAGGCTAGAATTGAACCCAGGTCTCTGGCGCTGTGAGGCAGCAGTGCTAACCACTATGCCACTGTGCCGCCCACGATCAGGAGTTCAGTGGCCCTCAGGAACCGAAACTGGGTGTCACTGGGGAGGCTATTGCTGAGCAGGTGCTGCTTGGTATCCCCTTCCATCATTTTGTTTAAGGATCAAGAATAGTATTGTGGGGTGGTAATTGGCCGGGTTGGATTTGTGCTGCTTTTTATGTGCAGGACAAATCTGGGCAATTTTCCATATTGATACCAATGTTGTGTCTATACTGGAAGAGTTTGGATAAGGGCGCAGCAGGTTTGAGAGGCCACATCTTCAGTAATATTGCCAGAACCCACAGCCTTTGCAGTATCCAACTTTTTTTTTAATGTGACAGGGAGTGAATCAAATTGACTGAAGACTGGCATCTGTGATGCCGCAATTCTGGAGGAGGCTGACATGGATCATCCACTCGACAATTCTGCCTGAAAATTGCTCCGAATCCTTCAGCCTTACCTTTTGCACTGATGTTCTGGGCTCTTCCATCATTGAAAATGGGGATTTTGTTGAGCTTCCTCCTTGTGAGTTGTTTAATTGTCTCCGCCCATTTAAAACTGGATGTGGCAGGACTGCGAAGCTTAGATCTGATCAGTTGATTGTGGGATCGTTTAACTCTGTCTATCCTATGTTGCTTATGCTGTTCAGTCTAAAAGACATCAGTGAGCTGGATTTCTTTTCTGACAATGAATTCACAGTTATCAGAAGATTCTTAATTCCAGACTTTTTTATCGAATTCAAATTACACCATCTGCATTTGCAGAATTTGAACCGAGGTCCCCAGAACATGAACTGTGTTTCTGGATTGATAATCTCGTGACAATAATCCCATGGTGGCACTGTGGTATTGTCCCTGTCTCCGTAGCCAGAGACAATCCTTCTGTATCTACGTTGTCCTGTTCTTTAAGGATGTTATAATTTCTATGACTTTGTCTCTTATTCTTCGAAACAGAATCCCTGCAGTGTGGAAGCAGGCCATTTGGCCCACACTGACCCTCCAATTAGCATTCCACCCAGACCCCATACCTTGCATTTCCCATAGTTAATCCGCCTGTTCATCTTTGGACTATGGGATGAAGCCAGAGCACCTGAAGGAAATCCATGCAGACACGTGGAGAATGTACAAACTCCACACAGTTACCTGAGGGTAGAATTGAACCTAGGTCCCTGGCACAGTGAGCAGCACTATACCACCCAACTCCAGAGAATACAGGGCAAAAGTGAGGACTGTAGATGCTGGAAACCAGAGTTTAGATCAGAGTAGTGCTGGAAAAGCACAGCAGGTCAGGCAGCGTCCGAGGAGCAGGAAAATCGACACTTCGGGCAAAAGCCCTTCATCCTGATTTTGCCCGAAACGTCGATTTTCCTGCTCCTTGGATGCTGCCTGACCTGCTGTGCTTTTCCAGCACCACTCTAATCTAAACTCCAGAGAATACAGACCCAGCTTCCTCAAAATCTCCTTCCAGCTAGTGTGTGCAGTTCCCACCTCTTCCCTTTCTCATAGCTCATTTTGAGTTCAGCTCTTCAAACTTTCTAGTGGACGATAAAAGGATATCGTTGGTTGCGTTTGATGAATTAGAAACAGTCTTTTTCATTAACTAATTAGCTTTTACTTATCATTCATATGTGAATCTAACTAGACCATCACTCACGTTTACGGATGGTCAGTAGCAGAGATGGGATTGGAGGAAAGAAAGAAGTAAGATAGAAAGACAAGCACTTGGGTAACACTTATATTTTGGGTTATATTTTAGTGTACTAGAAGAGAGATTATATGAAAAATTCTGTGATGTGTTAGATGATGTTTTCCAGTTAAATATTAAATATTACTTACCTTAAAAGTATTATTTATAATTCTAAATTCCTACCTTAATTAGCCTAATGTTTTCTGACTGATTTGTTTTAATGTTAGTTCCCTGTTTACCATTATTTTTCTTCAGATCTTTGAGCCCTTTGAGTTATGTCAGGGTGTAATAGTGCTTATGTTGTTGAATTAACACCCTGGGAATGTGAATTCAGAATCCCTCCACAGCAGCTGGGTAAATTTAACTCAAATTAATTAAATAATTTAGGAATAGTGCGGTGAAGAAGGCATATGGCGTACTGGCTTTTATTTGTAGAGGAATTGAGTTCCAGAGCCCTGAGGTCATGTTGCAGTTGTATAAGACTCTGGTGCGGCCGCATCTGGAGTATTGTGTGCAGTTTTGGTTGCCATACTATAGGAAGGATGTGGAGGCACTGGAACGGGTGCAGAGGAGGTTTACCAGGATGTTGCCTGGTATGGTAGGAAGATCGTATGAGGAAAGGCTGAAGCACTTGGGGCTGTTTTCATTGGAGAAAAGAAGGTTTAGGGGTGACTTGATAGAGGTGTACAAGATGATTAGGGGTTTAGATAGGGTTGACCATGAGAACCTTTTTCCACATATGGAGTCAGCTATTACAAGGGGGCATAGCTTTAAATTAAGGGGTGGTAGGTATAGGACAGATTTTAGGGGTAGATTCTTTACTCAGCAAGTCGTGTGTTCATGGAATGCTTTGCCAGTAGCAGTGGTGGACTCTCCCTCTTTATGGGCATTTAAACGGGCATTGGATAGGCATATGGCGGATAGTGGGCTAGTGTAGGTTAGGTGGGCTTGGATCGGCGCAGCATCGAGGGCCAAAGGGCCTGTACTGCACTGTATTTTTCTGTGTTCTATGTTCTATGTTCTAATTAAAAACGAACATAATGCTGATTATGAAACTAGCAGATTACCATTAAACATTCTATTGGCTAATGCTGTTCGGAAATAAATGTCCACAGTTTTGACCCGATCAGGTCTGTATTGGGATATTGAGTTCAATTCTGGTCTCTCTGCTACAGGAAAGAGGTTGTTAAATTTGAAAAAGTGCAGAAAAGATTACCAGGATGTTTATAGAGTTGGAGGGTTTGAGCGATAGGGAGTGGCTGAATAAATGGGGCAACTTTTCCTGGACCACTGGATGCAGAGGTTTATAAGGTTATAAAATCATGAGGGCTATGGATAGGGTGAATAGCCAAGGTCGTTTTCCCAGGGTATGGGAGTCCAAAACAAGAGAGCAAAGGTTCAAGGTGAGAGGGGAGAGATACAAAAGGGACCTAAGGGGCAACTTTTTCATGCATGTATGAAATAAGCTGCCAGAGAAGGTGGTGGTGGAGACCAGTACAATTACAACATTTAAAAGGTATCTGGATGGGTATGAATAGGAAGGGTTTAGAGGGATAAGGGCCAAGTGCTGGCAAATTGGACTGGATTAATTAAGGATATCTGGTCGGCATGGACAAGTTGGACTGAAGGGTCTGTTTCTGTGTTATATGACTCTATGATTCTATATGTGAGTCTAACCCTGCAGCAGTGTGGCTGACGTTTAAAACTTCCTTCTGAAATTATCCAGGAAGCTATTGAGTTATATTCAAGTAGGTCGCTCCCATTAACCTCTCAAGGATAACGAGGGATAGACAATTGTACCCTTTTCCTGTAATGGATTAAATAAAACCCAGAAAATAATTTATCTCACCTGCCTATTACTGCCTTATCCCCACCCTCCAAGTCTTTGAATAGTTACTTTCCATTCTAATTCTATTTTAAAGAAAGATGCATTGGATATTGTTTCAAATGGTGAGAATCTACAAACTGTGAAGTAGCAAAGCAATTTGTCAATGAGTATAAAACATTAATATCAACTGGACAAACCACACAAAAAATCAAAAGGGCTAATGAAATATTCACTTAAATCTCAAGGAGTCTTGAATAAAGTAGGATGGAAATGTTACTTCATTTGCATTTTGCTTGGGTCAGACTTATTTGTGTTCAGCTTTAGACAATGCACCTGAGAGAAAATATAATTGCCTTCGCGAGGCTGCAATAGTGACACTCGGGCCTGGGGGTGGGTTAGTTTAGTTGGCTAGATGGCTGGTTTGTGATGCAGAATGACGTCAACCAAATGGGTTTAATTCCTGTTCCAGCTGAGGTTACCAAGAAGTCCCAACCTTCTCAACTTTGCCTGAGGTGTGGTGACCCTCAGGTTAAATTCACCATTAGTCATCTCTCTCGAATGAGAGAGCAGTCCTATGGGACTATGGCAACTTTACCTTCTGGGGTTTACAAGGTTAAATTAGGAGAAAGGTTTGCATAGATTAACACTCTGACTGGTACTTTCAGTGCAAGAGATTGCTTGATTTGATGGAGGTACTTAAAATGTTAAAAGTATTTGATAAGATAGATACCGAAAGACCCTTGCTTTTGGTTGGGAACCAAGAATAAAAGGGAACTAATCTTCAGGAATGAAATCAGATAGCACATTTTCATTCAATAGTATTCTATGCCAAAAGCCACTGGATGCTGGGACAGTTGATAATTTCAATTTGCAAGAGACTTTTTTCTTAGCTAAAATTACTTGAGGATATGGATCGAAGATAGGAAAATGGAATTGAGATAAGACCTAACAGGATAGTGGGGTGGGGTCAGGGAAAGTACTCTGAGGTTCAGTGGTTTAGCGGTTTCAGATGAATGAAGATTGATCATGCTCAGGATAAATCTACAGTTCACCAGCAGTTGAAGGCAGTGCAGATAAGGCTGTTCTCCTGGATGACAGATTATTGACAACCTCCAGTTTTTCATCCTGTGAGTATAGTTACACACACACTGGGACACTATGATGATCAGCTACTGGAGCCCACCAGTAGTGATAGATTTCAAGGGTTCAGACCCTCTGTGCAGATCCTCCCCTATACCTTTATTAACTACAGAGGGAGGGAGATATGGGGAATGGAATAACTGGTTTACGATGTCCAGGTGACCGTTAGCGCACTCTTACTAGACTTGGGGTGGAGTGAGTGAACATTAAAACAAGAGCCTTGTGAGAAAGCAGCATTGTCATAGTGAAAGGTCCTCCATAATTTTTAATCTGAATACCCTGTTCCTCTGCTGTCTGGATGCATACGCGCACGAGATTGTGGCCAGTTCTTGTAAAGTATTTGGTATTCATGTCTACTGTCACCAACAGACAATCAATAAACTTAGTCTAGCTGTGACTTTCCTTACTGAAAGAAAACCCTATTCCCACACCCACCAAACACTGTCAGCATACCCCATCCCAGTCTCACCTCTAGTTTTTAGAGACAGAATATACCCAAAAGAATAGTTCTTTTTATTTTTATTCAGGATGGGGCCCTTTCTTTGGATGATGGATTGGCTCTGTGAATAAGGACTGCAAGGGCAGCATGAACTCTGAATCAGCAGAAATCGCCAGATGGTGCTGGAAAAATCAGTTGGTGACTGAAACCAAATGAGTGTCCCATTCTCCCATCTCACACCCTTCCTTTGAGTGAACAAACCATGCAAGTGAAATTTGCTCCCACATTTTTAAAAACTCATTTCATATCGTGCTACAGTTTGCTTCCAAACACTTCCCAAGTGCGTACACAGCTACACTCAATGGTGTAAGTCATGGCATATATGCATTGTGTACAATGCAGAACCATAAAGCTTTACAACATGAAAACAAAATCACTCTGTTTTTATTGGGGAAAGTTGCTGCAGTTTAGGTCATCAGTTTACTTTTTGCTGCAGTTCCTGGGGACTCTTTAAAAAAAACTCTATAAATAAACTTTCTTTTTGCCTTTCAGCTGCTTTGTTTGTTGAGCGTTCTGCCCTGATCTGCAATTCACCAACTGGCAGAATTGTCAATAAACAGTCTGCACAAGGCAAAATCATTCAGATCATCTCAGTAATGGGCCTGTACACTCTGAGGCAGCTGCAGTAATTAATCCCATACACATTTTACTTTTTGCTCAAATATTTTTCCTCTTCCTTTTTAAATGCTGTCTGTGGGTAATGAACATACATTATTGAGTGGCTAGAGCTGAGGACTACACTGAAATTAACGCCCAATATGGAGAGTTTCTCTAAATCTGATATGCAATGGCCTAGTTTATTTATGCTGAATCAGAACCTGCAGTGTGTGTCTGCGGGTCTCTGTCAGGGCCTGGTGGGTTTAGACTGCGTCAGGGTCCTATGTGTTTAAGCCGTGTAAAGGCATGGTATATTTAGGCGTTATATCAAGGCACTTATGCACTTAGGCTGTGTCAGGGCCTGGTGGGTTTAGGCTGCGTCAGGGTCCTATGTGTTTAAGCCGTGTAAAGGCATGGTATATTAGGCTTTATATCAAAGCCCTTATGCATTTAGGCTGCGTCAGGACCTGGTGCTTTTAAGCTGTGGAAAGGTCTGGTATATTTAAGCTTTACATCAAGGCCTTTATGTATTTAGGCTGTATCAAGGCCTGGTGTGTTTCAGCTATGTCAGGACCTGGTTTTTATAAGCTGTGGAAAGGCCTGGTACATTTCAGCTTTACATCAAGGCCCTTATGTATTTAGGCTGTGTCAAAGCCTGATATACTTAGGCTTTATATCAAGGCCTTTCTGCGTTTAGGCTGTGTCAGGGCTTGGTGTGTTTAAGCTGTGTCAAGGCCTAGTGTGTTTAGGCTGTGTTAAGGACTGGGTTGTTTGAGTAGACCTGTGAAAGGACCTGGTTTATTTGGGCTAAGGCGGGTGTGTGGCATGACCTGTTCTTTATTTGGATTAGGCCAACAAGCTTTTGCTTTAAGAAATGGTAATGTTCCTTGAAATGGCAAAGTTATCCTGTTTGAATGTCAGATTCTATTCATAGTACAAAATAATAGCTGTGAGAATGTGAAATACTAAAAAAAAGTGTTAGAAACACTGAGGAGGGGTGTGGTGATTAGACATCATCTGAGAGGTCAATAATGATCTTTGGTAACAACTCTTTATGTCATTGGGGAATGGATTTTTTTCCCCTCATTGCTTTGGACACAGCAATCTGTAATTCTGTTTGTTCAGTGAAAGTGTTTATAACGAATGCTCCCTTTGTCAATACCTCATGCCAAATTGTTGCTGCCCTTTGGCAGAAATATGAAACGTGATATTTTTTTTTAAAAAGCCAGGCTTGCCAGCTCAGCTATCCCTCAGTAATCATTCCAATTAGATCACTTTCACTGTCTGCATCGAACTCGATTTATTGCACCGGCTGCGTTTCGCGAATCGCTCGTTTGCAAAAATGAGAACAAAAGACCTAAAACCTCCCTTTGACACACACACAGTGTTGACTGGTGGAGGTTAGAAGTGGGTAGATTTCACCCAGTCTCGTTGTCGGGGGCAACAGAATCGCTTTTTAAAACAGATAAATAACAAAAAGGTGTGATTCCTTTCTCTTCCTCCCCGCGCCCTTCTCCGACCTCGTGCAGTAGGCACTAGCTAAATGCAAGCCTCAACAAGCCACCCCCCACCCTCTGTAAACAGCTCCGGGCTCGCCCGATCCTCCACTCCGCTGAACCACGATCGCTGTCAGGCACTTTACCGAACCGTTTTAGGCAACGAGGGAGACCATACAGTGACCTGGGCTCAGCAACACGCACGCTGTCCCCAGGCGAGCCAGGAATCTGAGGGGGTTTCACTTTCATCTCCCGCAGCCTCCAACAAGTCCCACCGGCTCTCACGGAGATAGAGAAAATAAAAAATAAATAAACCCCCCTCCCTCCCCCAGGACTAGCCAGAAATCTCAGAGCTGCTGAATTAAGGACGACTTGTCCTCTGCTGACAGCCCCGGGATAAGTCAAACCTTCCCATTCAAGGCAACAGTTACTTTGCAGAATTCATTTTAGGCTGAGGTTAACCTGGTTTTCCAATCACCCTGGTGAAAAATACTGCACAGGCTGACACATTCCCAAATCACACAAAGGATCTCTCCCTTGTTTTGACGGTGTGCAGGCAGAGGGAGGATATTTCAGCCTGCGCTACAGTATTCCAAATAGGAGCGTTTACCTCGCCAGCACGTTTCTTAGAACCAAAAGGATTATTGCAATCTCGCTATCTAACATTTACAGGGCGAGAAGAGATAAGCGCTAAAACATACGTGTGTACACACTGATGAAAAAAAATTGCAAATCCTGCAATACTCACACGACTAATCTAGAGATGATCCATGAGACCATGGCGGTTGGAAGGGGCTTGTTTGTCTGAGAATCGAGGGAGGAGTTTACACTCTAACGAAACCAGCGTTAGACCATTCGCCTGTTTCGTCAGAGCGACTGTCAAGTCCAAGTGTTGAGAGAAAGGGTAAATAAAAGAAGAAGCGATGCTCGCTGTCTCAGATTACCTATCCCCGTGCACAGGGCAATGAGGGAGAGAACGGTTCCCCTTCGTGTGTCACAGTCAGGGGTCACTCTGTCTGGTCACTGAACAGACTCCCTGTGGCCCTGGTGCATACCCGTCGAGGATCCCTGTCAGAGGGGAATGAACTGATACATATTCCACCCTAGGCACATCCAGCGGGATTAAGATGGAACAAATCATGAAGTGATTGACACTACAAGCAATATTATTGTGCTCCTCCCTGTGTATGACATCTAGTCTATTTAAGTTTCCCAGAGGACTGCAGTTGGAGTCCATGGTACTTGCCTCCAGAGCTCATTATTTACAGTTTAGTCTACACACACATTTTCTCAAGATCCTGTTAGAGTTTCTACTGCCTTACACCTCCCTCTACATAATTACACCATTACATCATTATGGTACATGCTGATGACAGTACTCTTATGTATCTCAATCTAGTAGTCATAGAGTCATGTAGAATATAAATATGCCCTTCGGCCCATCATGTCTTTGCCAAACAACAAACACTGAACTGCACTAATCCCATTCACTTGCATGTGGCTCATAGTCTATTATGCCCTGGTATTTCAAGTACTCATCCAGATGCTTCTTCAATGTTGCAAGATTAACTGACTCAACACTTTTTCAGGAACAACAGATACATTCCCTATTTCTACCTCCCAGAAAAATCATTTCCTCAGATCCCTTCTAACCCACTTGCTCCTCACCTTAAACCTATGCCTGCTGGTCATAGACATGTTGGCCGCGAGGAAGAGATTCTCAAAATCTACTCTGTCCAGCCCTGGCATACCTCAATCAGAGCCAAAGAGTATGGTGCTGGAAAAGCACAGCCAGTCAGGCAGCTTCTGAGGAGCAGGAAAATCAACATTTCAAGCAGAAGCTCTTTATCAGGAATGAGAGGGTGACCCAAGGGAGCTGAGAGATAAATGGGAGGGGTTGGGGCTGGGGGAAAGTAGCTGAGAGTGCAATAGGTAGATGAAGGTCAGGGTGAAGGTGATAGATTGGAGAGGAGGGTGGAGCAGATATGTGGAAAGCAAGATGGGCAGGTAGGACAGGTCAAGAGGGTAGTGCTGAGTTGAAAGTTTGGATCTGGGATAAGGTGGGGGAGAAGGGAAATGAGGAAACTGGTGAAATTCACATTGATCCTGTGTGGTTGGAGGGTCACAACGAGGAAGATGAGACGTTCATCCTCCAGGCGTCGGGTGGTAAGGATTTGGCGATGGAGGACGCCCAGGACTTGCATACCCTTGGGGGAGTGGGAGGGAAGCGTTAAAGTGTTCGGCCATGGGGGGGTGGGTTTGTTTCGTGCATGTGTCCAGGAAATGTTCTCTGAAGCGTTCCACAAGTAGGCATCCTGTCTCCCCAGTGTAGAGGAGACCACATCAGGAACAACAGATACAGTAGATGACGTGTGTGAAAGTGCAGTTAAATCTCTAATGGATGTGGAAGGATCCTCTGGGGCCTTGGACAGAGGTAAGCAGGGAAGTGTGGATGCAGATTTTCAATCAGCTTCTGCTCTTCACCACCACTCAGCCTCTTGTACTCCATGGAAAACAGACACAGCCTATCCAGTCTCTCCTCCGAACTGAGACTTACTATTGCAGGCATCATTCTGGTGAATCACCTCTCTCCAGTACAATTAGGTCTGTCCAATAGTGTGGTAAGCAGAACTGCACACTGAGGCCTGATCAATGTTTTATAAAGCTGTAACAAGAATTCCTGGCTCCTAATTTCCATGCCCTGGCTAATGAAGATAAGGATCCCATCTACCACCCTGTCCACCCGTGCTGACACCTTCAGGGGTCTATAAAGTTGTACACCTTTTGATTGTCAGTGCTCCCTAGGGGCCTACCATTCATTGCGTATACTCTTCCCTTAACAGACCTGACAAAATACATCACCTCGGAGATAGTGAGGACTGCAGATGCTGAAAAGTCAGCATCGATAAAGTGTGGGGCTGGAAAGAGCACAGCAGGTCAAGCAGCATCAGAGGAGCAGGAGAGTCAACACTTCAGGTCAGGAGCCTTTGTCAGGACTGACCATCGACTCTCCTGCTCCTTTGATGCTGCCTGACCTGCTGTGCTTTTGCCAGCTCCACACTTTATGAAAAATGCACTTATCAGGATTAAATACCATCTACCATTGCTTTGCCCAACCTACCAGCTGATCATTGCAAAACTGTAGCCTGAGACCAGTATTCTACTGTTACTCTACATCAGGGAAGGCAAGTGATGAGCATGACACAACAAATCTGCAGAGGAACATAGGTTTGGTTAAGTGAGGGGACAAAAACATGGCAGGTGGAATATAACATGGGGAAAGGTTATGTATTTTGGCAAGAAGAATAGAGGAGCTGAATATTATTTAAATGGAGAAAGACTGTTGAAAGATGCAACACAGGGGGCTTTGGGAACCATCATCCATGAATCACAAAAAACTAGCATCCAAGTTCAGTGAGTAATTGGCCTTTATGTCAATGCAAATGGAGTATAAAAATAGCGAGGTCTTGCTAAAACTGTTCAAATACTAATCAGACAACAGCTGGAATACTGTAAACAGTTTTTGGTGTTGGTATGTTCGGAAAGATATACTGACATTGGCAGCAGTCCAGAGAAAGTTCACTGGGTTGATACCAGGTATGGAAGGATGTCTTTGAGGAGAGGTCAAGTAGTTTGGGCTTGTACTCATTGGAGTTTAGAATATTGAGAGGAGACCTTATTGAAATATTCAAAATTGATAGGGTGTGTGACAAGGTAGATGCAGAGAGTTTGTTTCCCCTTGTTGAAGATACTAGAACTAGAGGGTATAATCTCAGAGCAGCTGGTCATCATTTACAACAGAGATGAAGAGGAACTTCTTTCTCTCAGCAGGTCATGAATCTATGGAATTCTTTAATACAGAGAGGGCTATCCAGAGTCGATTGTTCCGTATACTTAAGGCTAAGATTCTTATGTGGAAGGTCTTTTTCCTCTTGTGGGAGATTCTAGGACTAGAGGCATAATTTCAGAGTAGGAGTTTTCCCATTCAAGACATAGATGGGAGAAAAAAAGTTCTCTCAGAGGTGGTGCATCTATGGAATACTTCACTGCAGAGGGCTGTTGAAGTTGAGTCATAAAATATGTTCAAGACTGAGATAGAATGATTTTTAATCAGTAAGGGAATCAAGAATGATGGGGATAAGGCTGAGGATTATTAGATCAGCCACGATCTCGCTCAGTAGCAGAGCAGACTTGATAGACCAATTGACCGACTTCTATTCCTATGTCATATGAATTACTCCATCCAATGCAATAGATGAACCACAGCAATGTGGAAGTATTGCTCAGTACAGACATAATGATGGAATAACCTTTTTCTGTGTCGTCTTTTTCCATCATATACTGGAACAAATGGACTGGATTGTCTGCCTCCCAATAGATTATTTCAGTTTGATATATCAGGGATGAGTTAAGGCACAGTAGAGGGAGAAATCAGTGAGACATAAGACAACTTTACACTTGGTCTCAGAAATATTTTGCTAGTTGGTGCCCTATATCTTTGCTTTCATTCAAGAAGTCCTTAGCTGGGCAGAAATCATATCACCTCAAAAGTAAGAGGAATATTAGAACAGTTATAGCATGAAAGGAGGCAATTTGACCCATCATCCCTGGCCTGAACTTAGATTAGGTTAATTACTTACAGTGTGGAAACAGGCCCTTCAGCCCAACAAGTCCACACCGACCCGTCGAAGCACAATCCACCCAGACCCAGACCCCTACATTTACCCCTTCACCTAACACTACAGGCAATTTAGCATGGCCGATTCACCTAACCTGCACATTTTTGGACTGTGGGAGGAAACCCACGCAGACACAGGGAGAATGTACAAACTTCACACAGACAGTCGCCTGAGGTGGGAAATGAACAATTCATTTGAAGGAGCAATTCATCTTGTGCCATTCCTTTGTCTTTTCCATAATAATTCAATTCCCTTCTGAAAACCTCAACTGTCCACCACATTCTCAGGCAGTGCATTCCAGATCCTCACTACTCCCTGTGAGAAATAAGAACATAGTAACAGGAATGAGCCATTTAATGCCACAAGCCTGTTCCACCATTCATTGATCATTCAAAGCTGATACATGGCCCATCTCCATTTAGCTGTGTTTGGCCCATATCTCTTAATATTTCTGCTTAACAAAAATTTCTATCTCAGATTTAAAATTTACAACTGATCACCATCCACTGCCATTTGTGGAAGAGAGTTCCAAACATCTACCACCCTTTGTGTCTAGAAGTGCTCCTGTACAGCCTGGCCTTGACTCTCAGGGTATGTTCTAGAATCCCCAACCAGTGGAAATAGTTTATCTTAATCTACTCTGTCTTTTCTTGTTAATATCTTAAAAACTTTGATCAGATCACTCAATCTTCTAAATTCTAGAGAAAACAGGCCTAATTTTAAAAATTTCTTCTCATAACTTAACCACTGAAGACCAGATATAGGTCTACTTAACCTACATTGTATTACCTCCAAGGCCAGTATATCTGGTGCCCAGATGTGCTCACAGACTCCAAGCATCCTTTACTCCAGTCCTTTAGACATTAAAGCCAGCATTCCATTGGCTCTATTGATTATTTTCTGCACCTGTTCATTACTTTTTAAAGATCTATGCACCTGAACATTTATATTTCTTTGGACATCCACTATATTTAACTACATGCCATTTAGGAAGTACCTTGATCTATCCTTTCTCGGTCCAAAATGGATAACCTCACACTTGCTTACATTGAAGTCCATCTGCCACAGTTTTGTCCATTCACTTAGTCTATCAATACCCCTTTGTAATTTTGCACTGTCTACAATACCACCTAACTTTGTGTCATCGGCAAATTTGGAGCTATGACTTTCTATGCCATTATCCAAGTTGTTAGTAGGTAATTGAGGTCCTAACACAGACTCTTGTGGGACAATTTTTCTTCGTGTTAACATTGTTTCTTTTGCCAATTACCTTTAATCTGTGCCTCTGAATCTCAAGCCGTCCACAAATAGGACTAATTTTCTCCTACCCACTTTGACCATAGAATCCCTACAGTGTGGAAGCAGACCATTCAGCCCATACTGATCCTCCAAAGAGCACTCCACCCAGACTTACCCCATCTACCCAATCCCTGTAGCCCTGCATTTCCCATGGTTACCTAAATCCTTGGACTGTGGGAGGAAACCAGAGCACCCAGGAGAAACCCATGCAGACATGGCAGAATGTGCAAACTCTGTACAGACAGTCCCCCAAGGGTGGAACTTGTGATGATGCTGCTCCTTTAACAAGGTTATGTTGTCCTTGTTTCCTTTTTCTGGAGGTCATAAAGACACAGGTTCCGAAATGTCTGGGATTGATCAAATTGAAGATGTTTTTTAAGTTACAAAAATACACTTGTACAATGAAAGTGGCCGGTTCTCGCAGCTCAGCTTTTCTCTGGTTTGGGTTTGGTTTGGTTTTAACAAACAGTCAATTGTAAGCTGCTGAACCCAAAGCAGGTCCATGCTGATCCTCCCTCTCTCTGACATCTCTCCTGTAAGACCCTGCGTTTGATTTTACCTTTTTTGCCAAGGGGTGTTTATGGGGATTGTTGCAAGTATTTAGAACTGCATCATTAAATTGGGATAATCTGTTGGATTTTCAGATTGGTTGTTACTCTATATTCAGTTCTCTTTTGATTGTGGTTGCTATGGCAGCCTTGTAAATAAATTCTGTTTTTTTAAACTAAGTGTTTGAGCCAGCTGCATCACTCCTGAAATATCCACTTACACCTACTTCAAACAACTAGCAAAGTTAGGGTCCTGGCTACATTCTTGAAATATTTTGAGGGGGTCTGCCCTGGTCCTTAACAAATCAAACCTGGGTCCCATGTCAGATGACAATGCTAACCACTGAGCCACTGTGCTGTGAGCTATTCAGACTGCTCATGATTTATAAATTGCATCATCATACTTTTTTTCATGGAAGGGTGGCAAAGAATTAGTCTTTTACAATGGCCTCTGCCTCTGCCTCTGCCTCTTAAAAATATTTTTAAAAATTTCCAACTCTTTTCAGTTCTGAAGAAGCAGCATATTGGGCTCAAGACATTAACTCTGTTTGTCTCTCTCCCCACAGATCTTCCTAGACCCATTGGGTTTTTTTCCAGCGTTCTCGATGTTTGCTTCAGATTTCCAGAATCCACAGTTTTTTTCACTCTATGTGGCAAGAAACTAGCTTGCTTTTGAAAAAAAAAGCAAAGAATTTGTTGCTTATTCAAAACACTAATTAGCAATTCAAATTAGGTTCATTGAGCATTATAATATTGGACAGTAAAGCATGGAATTAGGCAAAGTAATCCATTCCAGTCAGTGGATTTTGGTTAACTGACAGTTATATTAGTTATAGGAATCCCCCTTGATCATAAATTCCATGGAGAAATAGATGGAGCATGTGTAAGACCATAAGACCATAGGACATAGGAGCAAACGTTAGGTCATTCAGTGCATCATGCCTGTTCGGCCACTCAATCATGGCTGATAAGTTTCTCAACCCCATTCTTCCATTTTTTCCCTGTAATCCTTGATCCCTTTCACAATCAAGAACCTATCTATCTCAGTTTTAAATATACTCAATGACCAGGCCTCCACAGCCTCCTGTGGCAATGAATTCCATAGATTCATCATTCTCTGGCTGAAGTGGTTTCTCCCTATCTTTGTTCTACTCTAAGGCTGTGCTCTTGGATCATAGTCTCTCCTACCAATGGTAACATTCTCCCAACATGCACTCTGTCCAGGCCATTCAGCATTTTGTAAGATTCAATTAGATCACCCTCATCCTTCTAAACTCCATTATGTATAGACCCAGAGACCTCAAACAATCCTCATATGTTACGCTTTTCATTCCTGGGATCAGTCCCGTGAACCTCCTCTGAACACACTCCAGGGCCGGTACATCCTTCCTGAGATATGGGGCCCACACCTGCACACAATACTCCAAATGTAGTCTGACCAGAGTCTTATAGAATGTCAGAAGTACATCCCTGCGTTGATATTCAAGTCCTCACAAAATAAATGCCATCATTGCATTTGCCTTCCTAACTACTGACTCCACATGCAAGTTTATCTTGAGAGAATACTGGACTAGAACTCCCTAGTCCCTTCGCACTTCAGACTTCTGAATTTTCTCCCCATTTAGAAAATAGACCATACCTCTATTCTTCCTACCAATGTGCATGACTTCATACTTTCCCATGTTGTACTCCATCTGCCACTCCTTTGCCCACTCTCCTAACCTGTCCAAATCCTTCTGCAACCTCCCTGCCTCCTCAATGCTACCTGTCCCTCTACCTATCTTTGTATAATCTGCAAACTTAGCTAAAATGCCCTCAGTTCCTTCATAAAGTGAAAAGTTGCCGTCCCAATACTGAGCCTTGCGGAACATCGCTTATCTTGAGAAGGATCCATTTATCCTCACTCTCAGCTTTCTGCCAGCCAGCCAAGCTTCTACCCATACTAGCACCTTGCCTCTGACACCAAGGGCCATTATCTTACTCAGTAGCTTCCGGTACTGCACCTTGTTAAAGGCCTTCTTAGAGTCCAGGGAGATAACATCCATTGGGCTCTCCTCGGTCCTACGTGTTTGTTACTTCCTCAAAGAATTCTAGCAGATTTGTCAGGCACTACCTCCCCTTGATGAAACCATGCTGTCTTTGCCCTATTTTACCATACACGTCCAAGTATTCAGAAATCTCATCCTTCACAATGAATTCCAGTATCCTACCCATATCCAAGGTTAGGCTAATCGATCTGTAATTTTCTGTCTTTTGCTTACTCTCTTTTTAAACAGGGGTGTCATATTAGTGATTTTCCAGTCCTTTGGGACCCTCCCTGACTTTAGCAATTCCTGAAAGACCACCACTAATGCCTCCACTATCTCTTTAGCTATCTCCCTTGGTGTAGTCAATTTAGTCCAGGTGATTTATCCACCTTCTGGCCATTCAGTTTTTCTAGCACCTTCTACTTTGTGATGGCCACCATACTCAGCTCTGCCCCCTCCCTCTCTTGAATGTTTGGGATATTACTTGTGAAGATTAATGCAAAGTAATTATTCAGCTCCTCAGCCATTTCCTTGTTCCTCACTATCTCTCCAGTTTCATTTCCCAGTGGTCAATGTTCAGTATTGCTTCTTTTTTTTTGCATTTATATATCTAAATAAACCTCTTACATTCTTCCTTTATATTACTGGCTAGCGTACCCTCATATTTAATCTTCTCCCTCTTTATTTCTTTTTTTTGTTGCCCTTTGTTGGTCTTTGTAAGCTTCCCAATCCTATGGTTTCTCACTGCCCTTCACCACATTAAACGCTTTCTCTTTTGCTTTTATGTTATCCCTGACTTCCCTAGTCATCCAGGGTTGCCTCTTTCTCCCTGTACCATGCTTCTTTTTCCTCGGGATGAATCTCTGCTGTGTCTCCTGAATTACTCCCAGAAACTCCTGCTATTGCTGTTCCACTGTCTTTCCTGCCAGACTCCTCTCCCAGTCAGTTCTGTCCAGCTTCTCCCTCATGCTTTTGTAGGTGTCTTTATTCAGCTGTAATACTGTTACCTCTGATTCCATCTTCTCCTTCTCAAATTGCACAATAAATTCAATTATATTGTGATCTCTGCCTCCTAAGGGTTCCTTCATCTTAAGCTCCCTTATCATTGTACAACACTAAATCCAGAATTGCCTGTTCCCTAGTGGGCTCCACCAAAAGCTGCTCCAAAAAGCCATCTCGTAGATATTCCACAAATTCCCTCCCTTGCTATCCACGACCAACCTGATTTTCCCAGTCCACCTGCATATTGGAATCCCCCTTGATCACTGAAACTTTGCCTTTCCTACACATCTTTTCTATCTCCTGGTGTATCTTGTACCCCAGTTCCTGACGACTGTTTGGAGGCCTGTACATAACTCCAACTATGTTTTTTTTTATCTTTGCAGTTCCTCAATTCTACCCATATGGATTCTACTTTGTTTCTTACTATGGATTTAATTTCATTTCTTACTAGTAAGGCATCCCATTCCATCTGCCCACCTGCCTATCTTTTTGATAGGATGTATATCCTTGAAAATTCAGCTGCCGATTCTGAGCCCCCTGCAGCCATGTCATACCAGCCAATGTTAATGAGCCACAAGCTTATTTACCTTATTCCTTATACTGCATGTATTCAGATATAACACCTTCCTCCTGTATTAACCGTCCCTCTTCTCATTGTCATTCGTTTGCCCAGTGTGCTTGAAGTTTGATTACGAACCCTTTCCAAACACTCTGTCCTATTTGAGTCTGTGCTGAAGACTTTAATGACCTCTCCTGAGTTCTCCACTCTTACCTCCTTCTTTAATTTCAGTTTTCTAATTTCCCCCTATAACTGAGCCCTCCCACCCCCATTTAGTTTAAAGCCCTGTCCATTGCCCTAGTTATGCAATTTGCTAGGTCCCAGCACACTTCAGATAAAGACCGTCCCATCGGAACAGGTCCCTTCTTCCCCAGTACTGGTGCCAATGTCCCATTCTCGAATTCGAACCTATTTCTCCTACACCAATCTTTGAGCCATACATTTACCTTCTTAATCTTATTGACCGCTATATGGCTCAGGTAGTAATCCAGAGCTTATTACTTTTTTTGGTTCTGCTTTATAATTTAGCTCAGGCATAAATCCTTCATCAGTGCCTAAAACATCGACTCTCCTGCTTCTTGGATGCTGCCTGCTGCTGTGCTTTTCCAGTGCCCCACCTTTTGACTCTGATCTCCAGCATCTGCAGTCCTCACTTTCTCCTTTTTAATTCAGCTCCTAGCTGTTCATCCTCCTTAAGCAGAACATCTGCCCTAGTTTTATCTATGTTATTGGTACCTATGTGGACTAAGGCCACTGGATCTTTACCCTCCCACTCTAAGTTCCTCTGCAGCCCAGATGAGATACCCAAACCCAGGCACCAGGCAGGCAACACAATCTTCGGGACTCTTGATCCTGGTCACAGAGAACAGTGTCTATGCCTTTAACTATCCCAATTACAACAACATTTCTCCTCTCTCCCCCACTTGAATGGCTCCCTGCACCATAGTGCTATGGTCAGTCAGCTGATCCTCCCTCTAGACCCCATTCCCATCCACACAGGGAGCAAAACTCTTGAACCTTGGACAAGGACAGGTGCTGAGGCTCCTGCGACTCTATCTCCTGGATCGCTCTACCTGCTTCACTCACAGCCACACCCTCCTGTCCACTGGCTGAATTCGAGTTATTTAGTCTAAGTGTGTGACTGTCTCCTGAAACACAGTGTCCAGATGACTCTCCCTCTCCCTAATGTGCCGCAATGTTTGAAGCTCAGACTCATCGACTCAGAGCCAGAGTTCTTCCAGCAACTAACATTTACATATGTGGTAGTTGCAGTCTTGCCAACTGTTGGATAATTTAGATAGTGGGTATCAATCAAGGGCATCCCAAAAATATACATTTTCCTTTGCTTTTAAAGATTTTGGGGCTACAGGCCACTTTTACTGGACTCTTAACTCAACAAATATCTTTCATTACACTGTTGGAGCTTTCTTACTCCTGTCCTGCAGAGTCCCCCTTCCCTTCCTCCGAATAATCCCATAACAGGCCTTATCTGCCAGTCAGATTGGGTGTTTCCCTGTTGCCTAAGGTGGAGCATTTGTTTGGTATTGAGAACTGTGAATGAGGCAAGAATCTCAATTCCAAGAACTCTGTTTCTCTTTCACAGAAGCTGCCAGATCTGCTGAGTTTCTCCAGCACTTACTCCTGATTCTAGCCTTGTTTGAATGTGCTGCAGGCTCACCATTGTTTTGGGCCTAAGCATTTTAAAATTAACTTACTGGAAATGTCGAGTTGCCATCGGGGAGGCGTTGGCCAAGTGATATTATTGCTCTATGATTAATCCAGGGACCCAGATAATATTCTGGGGGCCATGGCAGACGGCGGAATTTGAATTCAATAAAATTTTGGAATTAAGAGTCCCTTAAGTTATCTCAAGAATGTGACTTGAAAGAAGTTCTGATATTTACATATTAATGAATGAAAACCTGCAACCCATTTTAAAAGATGAAAGACTTAAAAGCAAACTAGGTTTGTTCAATATATCATTTCAGTTGCATGATACTATGATCTTTTGCTATAAATTCTGTGTTTTATGATTATGCTACACAGTTACCTGATGACGGAGCAGTGCTCCGAAAGCTAGTACTTCCAAATAAACCTGTTGGACTATAACCTTGGTGTTGTGTGATTTTTAACGATGGCCATTAGGCTAAAAAAACCTAACTGGTTCACAAATGTTCTCATGGGAAGGAAATTGCCATCCTTACCTGGTTTTGCCTATATGTGACTCCAGACCCACAGCAATGTGGTTGATTCTTAACATTGTCCCCGAGAAATTAGGGCAATGAGTGCTAGCTCAGCTAGTGACGTCTATATGCTGTGAATGAATTAAAAAATGAGTTGGTTGAATGAATGGCTAAATACAGTTTTAAAAGTAAAAAATAATTCCTCCTAGCACATTGTCATTGACAGCTAACTCAGCAGCAGTAGCCTTGCAGCATGTCTCCATTGCTTGTTACTTAATTAACTTCTCGCTTCCCAGCTGGAATTGCCAGTTTCATTCAATCCAAGCTCCCAGAACTGTAATCAAGCTTTCTCCATCACAGAACATTGTGCAATACGTCTTATTCCCTGTGGTAATGGCAACCCATGACTACTTTCCCAATGCTGTCCACCAATGATATCATACTCTGTGACATCACTCCAGCTGTTACCTTTTCCAAATTAGAAATTGCTGCTAACACACAGCAGGCTAATCCTCACATATGCAAAACAAAAAGACAGGGTTGGTGTTTGGTGACTTCTTACAATGCATTCGAAAATGTCACCATTGCTGGTGATTAGTGCAGCACAATCTCAAAGTTGAACAAAAGGTCAGGCCGTTCGGAGTAAAAAGTCTCCTGAGCTTCTGCCATTTTAATTCTCCACCAAGCTCTCCTGAGGACATCTTCATCCTTGGTCTGTTGTCGTGTTAAAATGAAGGTTATTTCAAGTTTAAGGAGCAGCATCTCATCTTTCAGTCAGGCACTTTACAGTCTTCTGGACTCAACATTTGAGTTCAACAACCTCAGGCTGTAACTCCCATTTTGTTTCTCTTTTTTGCATGTTACAGTCTCAATTTTCTCTTTGCTTATGGGTCATACAGGTCATTTTTTAGAATTAGTGTGGAAACAGGAGCTTTAGCCCAACAAGTCCACACCGACCCTGCGAAGAGTGACTCACCCAGACCCATTCCCCTACCCTATAATTGCCCCTGACTAATGCATCTAACCTACACATCCCTGAACACTATGGGCAATTTAGCACGGCCAATTCATCTAATCTGCACATCTTTGGATTGCATCACATTATTTTACCATTCACACCCACTCTGGACAAATCTTTTTCTTGCTTACTACAAACATTTTAACTCTCTGGTATATTCCTGTTAGGGAGAAAGGAAAGGCTGGTAGGTACAGGGAATGCTGGATGACTAAAGAAGTTGAGGGTTTGGTTAAGAAAAAGAAGTAAGCATAGTAAGGTACAGACAGGATAGATCGAGTGAATCCTTAGAAGAGTATAAAGGCAGTAGGAGTATACTTAAGAGGGAAATCAGGAGGGCAAAAAAGGGACATGAGATAGCTTTGGCAAGTAGAATTAAGGAGAATCCGAAGGGTTTTTACAAATACATTAAGGACAAAAGGGTAACTAGGGAGAGAATAGGGCCCCTCAAAGATTAGCAAGGCGGCCTATGTGTGGAGCCGCAGAAAATGGGGGACACACTAAACAAGTATTTTGCATCAGTATTTATTGCGGAAGAGGATATGGAAGATATAGAATGTAGGGAAATAGATGATGACACCTTGCAAAATGTCCATATTACAGAGGAGGAAGTGTTGGATGTCTTGAAACGCATAAAGGTGGATAAATCACCAGGACCTGATCAGGTGTACCCTAGAACTATGTGGGAAGCTAGAGAAGTGATTGCTGGGCCTCTTGCTGAGATATTTGCATCATCGATAGTCACAGGTGAGGTGCTGGAAGACTGGAGGTTGGCTAATATCGTGCCACTGTTTAAGAAGGGTGGTAAGGACAAGCCAGGGAACTGTAGACTAGTGAGCCTGATGTCGGTGGTGGGCAAGTTGTTGGAGGGAATCATGAGGGACAGGCTGAACAAGTATTTGGAAAGGCAAGAACTGATTAGGGATAGTCAACATGGCTTTGTGCATGGGAAATCATGTCTCACAGACTTGATTGAGCTTTTTGAAGAAGTAACAAAGAGGATTGATGAGGGCAGAGCGGTAGATGTGATCTACATGGACTTCAGTAAGGCATTCAACAAGGTTCGCCATGGGAGACTGGTTAGCAAGGTTAGATCTCACGGAATACAGGGAGGACTAGCTCTGGCTCAAAGAACTGGCTCAAAGGTAGAAGACAGAGGGTGCTGGTGGAGGGTTGTTTTCAGTCTGGAGGCCTGTGACCAGTGGAGTGCCACAAGGATCGGTGCTGGGTCCTCTACGTTTTCCATTTACATAAATGATTTGGATGTGAGCATAAGAGGTACAGTTAATAAGTTTGCTGATGACACCAAAATTGGAGGTTTAGTGGACAGCGAAGAAGGTTACCTCAGATTACAACAGGATCTTGACTAGATGGGCCACTGGGCCGAGAAGTGGCAGATGGAGTTCAATTCAGATAAATGTGAGTTGCTGCATTTTGGGAAAGCAAATCTTAGCAGGACTTATACACTTAATGGTAATGTCCTAGGGAGTGTTGTTGAACAAAAAGACCTTGGAGTGCAGGTTCATAGCTCCCTGAAAGTGGAGTCGTAGGTAGATAGGATAGTGAAGAAAGCGTTTGGTATGCTTTCCTTTATTGGTCAGAGTATTGAGTACAGGAGTTGGGAGGTCATGTTGCGGCTGTACAGGACATTGGTTAGGCCACTGTTGGAATATTGTGTGCATTTCTAGTCTCCTTCCAATCGGAAAGATGTTGTAAAACTTGAAAGGGTTCAGAAAAGATCTACAAGGATGTTGCCAGGGTCGAAGGAGGCTGTGACTGTTTCCCTGGAGCGTCGGAGGTTGAGGTTTGATCCTATAGAGGTTTACAAAATTATGAGGGGCATGGATAGGATAAATAGACAAAGTCTTTTCCCTGGGGTTGGGGAGTCCAGAACTAGATGGCATAGGTTTAGGGTGAGAGGGGAAAGATATAAAAGAGACCTAAGGGACAACTTTTTCACACAGAGGGTGGTACATGTATGGAATAAACTGCCAGAGGATGTGGTGGAGGCTGGTACTATTGCAACATTTAAGAGGCATTTGGATGGGTATATGAATAGGGAGGGTTTGGAGGGATATAGGCTGGGTGCTGGCAGGTGGGACTAGATTGGGTTGGGATATCTGGTCAGCATGGACGGGTTAGACCGAAGAATGTGTTTCCATGCTGTACATCTCTATTACTCTATGACTCTGTGACTCTGCTCTTTTTTGACCAGAAAATCCTTTGTCATTTAATTTTTTCTGCCCTCTCCCTATCACAGACCTCCCCTTTTGTTCTTCTTCTCACCTTTCTCCGTCTCTTGTGCAAAGTAAAAGAACTCTAGTTGTGGTAAACAGGAAGTGCTGGAGAAATTTCTATCTTCCTTCAGTTGTGAAGAAAGATTTTTGTCCTTAAATGTTAACTCTGGTTCCCTTCTCACAGAAGCTACCAGACCTGCTGAGTATTTTCAGCAAATTTTGTGTTTATATTTTATATTTCCAGCATCCTTAGCATTTTAAAATAAAAACAGAAACTCAGCAGGTCTGACAGCAATTTTGGGGAGAGAAAGAGTTAATGTTTACAATAATTTGGAGCTGAAGAGGCCAGAAATGATGGTTTTTTTATGTTGTTGACAAAGAGGGTGGAGGAGTGAATGTAACAGTTGGTGAGGGTGTCCAATACAAAAGTTGAACTGACGGTGGTAAAAGAGAAATAGAGACACAAAATAGGTGTGACTTGTAGGTTTAAAAAGGAGAATACAAGTTGTCAAGTCACAAACATGATGAGGAGGTGGGAGGGGTGGGCAGCTGGAGTGTCTGTTGGGTATTCAAAATGGAGTTCATTCTCTGAAGCTGTTGAACTGAATATTGAGTCCTAAAGTCTGTAAGGTGCCTGTGGGAAATGAATTGCTGTTCGTTCAGCTTTTATTGAACCTTGCTGGAACAGTGCAACAGGTCTCTGACTGAAATGTTGGCATGGGACTAAGGTAATTCATTGAAACAACAATCAACTAAAAGGTCGGGTTCTTCCTTATGAATAGAGTGGAGGTGACTGGCAGCAATCACCTTGTCTGCGTTTGGTCTTGTTCATGTAAAGGAGACCACATGGTGAGCAGTGACTAGATGAAAACAAGAGCAAGTGAAATGCTGCTTCAGCTTGAAGGTGTGTTTGGGGCCTTGGATGGTGAGGTGGGTGGAGGTGAATGGGCAAGGTCAAGGTGAATACAATCTGCGATAGCATAGGGAGGTGCCACAGGGATGAGAGGATGCATTAGGAGTGATGGAGGAGTGGCCCAGGGTATCACCGAGGGAATGATCCCTGTGGAATGCCGACAGCGGAGGAGACAGGAAGATATGTTGGTGGTGACATCCTGCTGAAGGGTGATCCTTTGAATGCGGTGCCTAGTGGAGTGGAAAGTGATGACAATGTTTGTTTTCAGATGGTAGAGAAGAGATGAGGGCAGAAATGTGGGAAGTGGGTCTTGTGAATTATAGTCGGTGGGAATTCTCAGCTGAGGGAAAATGAGGTCTTGTCAGAGGTATCCTGGTGGAAGGTGACATACTTGGAACAGAGATGGAGAATCTGGGAAAATGGAATGGAGTCCTTGCAGGAAGCAAGGTGTGAGGAAGTGCAGTTGAGGTAAATTGGGAGTCAGTGGGCTTATAATGGATTTTAGTAGACACCCTATCCCTAGAAATGTAAACAAAGAAGACAAGGAAGGGAAGGGAAGAGTCAGAGATAAATCAGGTGTAGGTGAGATGGAACCTGGATGCAAAACCAGTAAACTTTCTAAATCTGGATGAGAGCAGGAAGCAGCAATGATGACACCATCAGTATGTTGGAGAAAGAGTTGTGGGTGGTGGCCCAAGTAGAACTGGAACAAGGAATGTTCCATATATCCCACAAGGAGACAGCCATAACTAGCACCTTTGTCCTGAAGAAAATGAGTTAAAGGAGAAGTTGCTCAGTGAGAATGAGCTCAGCCAAGCGAAGGTGGGTGGTGGCAGATGTAAACACTTTAGACCTCTCTTTAAGGAAAAAGTGGAGTGCCTTCTGACCATTTTGATAGGGAATGGATGTGAAAAGGGATTGCATGTCCATGGTGAATAAAAGGTGACTAGGACTAAAAAACTGGAAATTGTGGGACTGACATAAAATGTCAGAAGAAACATAGAAAATAGGAGCAGGAGTGGGCCATTTGACTTTTCAATCCAGCTGTGCTATTCAATATGATCATGGCTGATCATCCAACCTAATAGATTGTTTTTGCTTTTCCCCATACCCTATGATATCCTTTGCTCTGAGTGCTGTATCCAACTTCTTCTTGAAATCATACAATGTCTTCTACTTGACTGTTTTCTGTGGTAGTGAATTCCTTTGGCTACTCACTCTCAGGGTGAAGACATTTCTTCTCATCTCAATCCTACATGGTCTATTGGCCTTCTTAGACTGTGACCCCCTGGTTCTGGACACCTGTCATCAAGAACATCCTTCCAGCATCTAACCTGTAAAGTCCCATTAAAACTTTATAAGTTTCAATGAGATTTCCCCTTGTTCTTCTTATGAACTCCAGAGAATATAATCTTAACTGATTCAAACTCTCCTCATACGTCAGCCCTACCATCCCAAGAATCAGTCTGGTAAACCTTGCTACACTCACTGTACATTAAGGGCATCGTTCCTCAGATAAGGAGACCAAAACTGCACACAATATTTCAGGTAAGGTCTCACCAAGAGCAGTAAGACAACCCAGCTCCTGTATTCGAATCCTTTCTGTGAAGGCCAACCTACCATTTACCTTCTTTATATAAACGTAAGTGGGAGGTTACTGAACAAAGGGCGAAAAATATAGTCTAAGTAGGAAGAAATACTTCAGTGAAGAAGGAAGAGGCTGAAGAGTTGGGTCTGCCAGGTAGTCTGGTTTATTGATTTTGGTCAGAAGTCAAATAGAGTCATAGAGATGTACAGCATGGAAACAGACCCTTCGGTCCAACCCATTCATGCCGACCAGATATCCCAACCCAAACTAGTCCCACCTGCCAGCACCCAGCTGATATCCCTCCAAACCCTTCCTAATCATATATCCATCCAAATGCCTCTTATATGTTGCAATTGTACCAGCCTCCACCACATCCTCAGGCAGCTCATTCCATACATGTACCACCCTCTGCTTGAAAAAGCTGCCTCTTAAGTCTCTTTTATATCTTTCCCCTCTCACCATAAACCTATCCCTCTAGTTCTGGACTCCCCAACCCCAGGGAAAAGACATGTCTATTTATCCTATCCATGCCCCTCATAATTTTGTAAACCTCTATAAGGTCACCCCCTCAGCTTCCGACGCTCCAGGGAAAACAGCCCCAGCCTGTTCAGCCTCTCCCTGTGGCTCAGATCCTCCAACCCTGGCAACATCCTTGTAAATCTTTTCTGAACCCCTTTCAAGTTTCACAACACCTTTCAGACAGGAAGGAGACCAGAATTGCACGCAATATTCCAACAGTGGCCTAACCAATGTCCTGTACAGCCACAACATGTCCTCCCAACTCCTGTACTCAATACTCTGACAAATAAAGGAAAGCATACCAAACACCTTATTCACTATCCTATCTATCTGCGACTCCACTTTCAAGGAGCTATGAACCTGCACTCCAAGGTCTCTTTGTTCAGCAACACTCCCGAGGACCTTACCATTAAATGTATAAGTCCTGCTAAGATTTGTTTTCCCAAAATGCAGCACCTCGCATTTATGTAAATTAAATTCCACCTGCCACTTCTCAGCCCATTGGCCTATGTGGTCCAGATCCTGTTGTAATCTGAGGTAACCCCCTTCACTGTCCACAACACCTCCAATTTTGGCGTCATCTGCAAGCTTACTACTGTACCTCTTATGCTCGCTTCCAAGTCATTTATGTAAATGACAAAAAGTAGAGGGCCCAGCACCTATCCTTGTGGCACTCCACTGGTCACAGGCCTCCAGTCTGAAAAACAACCCTCCACCACCACCCTCTGTCTTCTAACTTTGAGCCAGTTCTATATCCAAATGGCTAGTTCTCCCTGTATTCCGTGAGATCTAACCTTGCTTATCAGTCCCCCATGGGGAACCTTGTGGAATGCCTTACTGAAGTCCATATAGATGACATCTACCACTCTGCCCTCATCAATCCTCTTTGTTACTCCTTCAAAAAACTCAGTCAAGTTTGTGAGACATGATTTCCCACACACAAAGCCATGTTGACTATCCTTGCCTTTCCAAATACATGTACATCCTGTCCCTCAGGATTCCCTCCAACAACTTGCTCACCACCGAGGTCAGGCTCACCGGTCTATACTTCCCTGGCTTGTCTTTACTGCCCTTCTTAAACAGTGGCACCACCTTTGCCAACCTTCGATCTTCCGGCACCTCACCTGTGACTATCGATGATACAAATATCTCAACAAGAGGCCCAGCAATCACTTCTTGAGCTTCCCAAAGAGTTCTCGGGTACACCTGATCAGGTCCTGGGGATTTATCCACCTTTAACCGTTTCAAGACATCCAGCAATTCCTCCTTTGTAATCTGGACATTTTGCAAGATGTCACCACTATTTCCCTACAGTCTATATCTTCCATATGCTTTTCCACAGTAAATACTGGTGCAAAATATTCATTTAGTATCTCCTCCATTTTCTGTGGCTCCATGCAAAGGCCGCCTTGCTGATCTTTGAGGGGCCCTATTCTCTCCCTAGTTACCCTTTTGTCCTTAATATATTTGTAAAAACCCTTTGGATTCTCCTTAATTCTATTTGCCAAAGCTATCTCATGACCCCGTTTTGCCCTCCTGATTTCCCTCTTAAATATACTCCTGGGGGGATCCAAGATGGCGGCGACCCAGCAAGTCTGAGTCTATAGTGCTCTTCCCAAGACTTGGGTAAAGTAGGTCACCCACCCCCACCACACTCACCAAATCATTCATAATAGCTGTTTAATTTAATTAGTTGCTTAGTATTACATTTAAACAGTCTAATATTTAGTAAAAATAACCAAAGGGAAGGGAGCCCGCAGCTCTCAGCAAGCAGGAACCCCTCCCCCACCCTCTCCAGCTGCAGCTGAGGCGTCCGCAGCCGCCCCGGGGGACTTACCCACAGTGACAAGCCTCGTGGAGATGATCTCCAAGCTGGATACGAAGATTGGCGATTTATCGAGGAGTCCCGAAATCGATGGGACTCACTCTCGGCCGCGCTGCAGAAGCACGACCGAGACATTAAGGAGATCGAGCGCCGAGGTGGAGGGGTGGAGCTAAAGGCCGCGACCTCTGAAACTACAGCACAATCGGCCGTGGATCAGGTCCGGACTCTCGAACAATGAGTCCGGACCTTAGAGAATTACATTGACGACCTCGATAATCGAGCTCGCCGAAAAAATATTAGTTTGCTGGGCCTTCCCGAACGGGAAGAGGAAGGCCAGCTTACAGCATTCCTCCAGCAGTGGCTGCCACAACTTTTAAATCTGGAGGCTGGATCAGGGCAGGTAAGGGTAGAATGGGCCTACCGGGTCGCAATACGCAGGCCCGGCTCGAACCAGCGCCCACGCCCGGTCCTGTTCCGGCTTCAGAGCTACAGGGAGAGGCAGATACTCCTAAAAGCTTCTAGAAATCTTGGAAAAGACCCCCAAGCTATGACCTATAAAGGATCCAAGATCATATTATTTCAGGACTTTTCCCCGGCTCTGGTCCAAAAGAGAAAGGCATTCAACGAGGTGAAGAAGCGTTTAAGGGACTTAAATATTCAACACTCCTTACGCTACCCAGCGACGCTACGCTTTAACCATGAAGGATCCGTGTATAACTTCGGATCGCCAGAAAAGGTTAAGGAATTCTTGGACTCTCTTAGATAAACTGTAAGAGATAATGGATGTTGGTTTGCCTTTCCCCCCGCTTTGGTTTATATCCCCTCCTTTTTTTCTTTTTTCTTATCTTACTGTTTAATACTATCATGGGAGGGTGGGGAGAGGGATTTGATTTTCTCCCCCCCCCCTTGGGGTTTTTTAAAAATTATTTTATGTATATATGTGAGTATGTATGTATATGTGTGTGTATATATATATATATATATATATATGTGTGTGTGTGTGTATGTATGTGTATGTATGTATATATATATATATATATATATAAGCCGGGGGGTTTGGTTAGTATTGGTGGGGGAAGGTGGTTACCTTATTCTATTTTACCTCTGTCTTTAGGAGCGGGGTTGTTTTTCCCTTGTTATTTTGTATTATTATATTTCATTATTATTTGTTGAGGTTGTAATTTTATAGTTATATGTTTATATATGTTATTAACATTACCAAATATATCCAGGTGTTGGTATGGGTGGGGGTAGGGTGCTCACTGTTAACTCTATCTTTGTATTATATCTGAATTCTCCTCATTTTATTGAGGAGCGCCTGGGTCAAGGGTGGGGCATTGGTTGGGAGAGGATATGATGGACTTTTGGAAAGGAAGTGACACCCCCTGGGAACAAGGGGGAAAATCTCCACTTAAATATGTTTTTTTTTATTATTTAGAAATAGTTTTTTTATTATACTGTTGTGAGTGTATTAGAGAGCCTTTATTTTTGTAAATTTTATATGCTCTATGCTCGGGATGTTCTGGATAGGGTTTCCCCTCCCAAGGGGTCTCGGATTTGCCCGGATGATTATGGCTGATCAATCAGTTAAGTGGTGCACCTGGAATGTCAAGGGGAGTAATTCGCCAGTCAAAAGGAAGAAAATATTATCAAATCTTAAGAAGGAAAGAGTTGATATAGCTCTCCTACAGGAGACACACCTGTCGGATAAAGAACACTTGAAATTACGACAGGGTGGATTTGATCAGGCCTTTTTTTCTTCTTTTAGCTCAAAAAGCAGGGGAGTTGTTATACTTGTTCGGAAGAATTTCCCTTTCAAAATCCTAAATCAGATAAAAGATGAATCTGGGCGATATATTTTGATTAAAGCCCTTATAAATGGAGAGGAATATGGGATTTTAAATTTGTACTGTCCCCCGGCACACCCCTTTAAATTTATAACGGAAGCCTTTTCAAAATTGATGGCTTTTGGTGCCCGTCATACAATTATAGGGGGAGACTTTAATTGTATTATGGATCCGGAAATAGATAGGATTCCCAAGAGTACTGCAGGAGTATCTCCCAGATCTAGACAATTGGTGGATCTGAACAAAGAATTAGGATTAGTAGATGAATGGAGATGTCTTCATCCACAGGGCAGAGATTTTTCTTTCTACTCCAATCCACATAAATGTCATTCCAGAATGATATGTTTTTTGCCCCCTCGATTTTTTTAAATTCCGTATCATCCTGTAAAATAGGTAATATAGCAATTTCCGACCACGCTGCTGTATATATGGAAAGTAAGGCGAGGAACAATGGGACATCCCCTCGGCATTGGCGTATGGACCCCTTCCTGATGAAAGATAGGAAATTTGTAAAGTACTTCTCTCAAGAATTTAAAACTTTTTTAGAAATTAATTCAGGTACGGCTAGCAACCCATCAATGATGTGGGAGACCATCAAAGCTTACATGCGAGGTCTGAACATCTCCTACTCAGCGACCCAGAAAAAAATTGAAGGGAGAACAACAGCATCTGCTTGAAGCTCGCTTAAAAGCAGCTGAAACAGCATACGCTGATAGACCTTCTATTATTAAATTGCAAAGGATTACGGCCCTTAGGACAGCTCTAAACACTACGTTGACTCAAACGGCTAAGAGGGAAATATTATTTGCAAAACAAATGTTATATGAATATGGCGACAAACCGGGTAGATACTTAGCAGTTCTTGCAAAGAAAAAAAAGGCCCCTCAGATTATTACGTCTATCAAGGAAAGTACGGGCATTCTGACTCATGATCATAAAAAGATTAATGCGATCTTTAGAGAATTTCATTCTGAGTTATATAAATCGCAGGATTGTGAAGACAGGACTAGGAGGATGCAGTCATTTTTTAAAAATTTGACCTTTCCGGGCCTAACTCCGGAACAGGTATTGGTCCTAAATGCTCCTCTAACAGTCCAAGAAATACTTGATGCAATTAGGCAACTTCAGAGTGGTAAGGCACTGGGCCCAGATGGTTTTCAAGCTGAATTCTGTAACGAATTCACAGAAATATTGGCTGGTCCACTTATGGACATGTATAACTATGCATATAGTCAGGGCTGTCTCCCGCCTTCGCTGAAAGAGGCAAATATCTCTCTTATCCTTAAAAAAGGAAAGGATCCAGAAGATTGTACGTCATACAGACCAATATCCTTGCTAAATAGATTTTAAAATCCTTTCTAAAACGTTAGCACTGAGACTAGAAAGGGTACTGCCACATATTATAAAGGAGGATCAGACGGGGTTTATTAAGGGCCTTAGATCATCCAATAATATTAGAAGGGTTTTGAATATGATTCAAGCCTGTCATCAGGGAAAGATACCAGGAGTAGTAGTTTCATTAGACGCGGAAAAGGCATATTTGTTTTACACATTGGAGAGGTTTGGCGTTGGACAGGTGTTTACCAAATGGGTCTCAACATTGTATAGTGATCCCAAAGCAGTTGTGGTTACCAATGGATTAGGTTCGGATAGCTTCAGTGTGGGTAGGGGCTGCCGTCAGGGATGTCCCCTCTCGCCATTGGTTATTTGCGCTAATAATTGAACCACTAGCAGAAGCTATACGGGCTGATCCTAATATAACGGCCCCGAGGATTGGTACAGGTAAACATAAAATTACCCTTTATGCAGATGATGTTCTTCTATTCCTCAGTAATCCTCTGATGTCCGTACCTCGCCTAATCCAAGTTATTAATACATTTAGCGCATTCTCAGGCTATAAAATTAATTTTTCAAAATCGGAGACTATGCCAATGGGTGGCCTTGCTATGACACCCCACTTAGTGGACGAATCCCTTTTTCCCTTTCGTTGGTCCCTGGAGGGCTTCTTATATTTAGGCATTTTTATTACCCCAGTATTTGGTCAGTTGTATAAGGCTAATTTTGTGCATTTACTGGAAAGGATAAGGCAGGACCTCCAGCGATGGGGAGACCTTCCAATTTCCTGGTTGGGTAGAATAGCACTAATTAAAATGAATGTCCTGCCCCGTCTCCTATACCCTATGAGAATGCTTCCGGTGATGCTGCCGGGGATGGCTCTACGTAAATTATATGGCCGGCTGGGTTCCTTTATCTGGAATCATAGACGGCCCCTCATTAAGCTGAAGAAGCTACAGTTTCCACAGGCAAGGGGAGGATTGGACTTCCCAGATTTTAGGAAATATCAGTTAAGTTCCCTATTAAGTTACATAGCTGATTGGGTCTTGTCTGATCCACAATCAATCTGGTTGGACATCGAGGCCTCTCAAGTAAAATACCCACTTATTAACCTTTTATTTTCAGACAAGAGGAAAATCATTACAGATCACTGTAAAAACCCTACAATACTAAACACAATTAAGGCTTGGAATATAATGCGGCAAAATGAGGGTAATTCACATAAAACATCCCCCTATGCACCGATAGTGGGAGCATGGGGATTCCAACCGGGGTTTACAGATGCCACTTTTAAACTCTGGAGATCCAGGGGTATCTCATGTCTAGGGGACCTATTTAAAGATGGGGTCCTGATGTCTTTTGAACAGCTGTGTCAGAAATTCGGATTACCTAATGGAGACCTCTTTCGATACTTCCAAATTCGAGACTATATACAGAAGAAGACTGCGTTATTAGATAGTCTTTATAAATCAGATAGAGAATATAGTGTCCTACGACCAGTGGGGGTATCTTCCGTCAGTACTATTTATCATTTACTACATGATGAAGTATTGGGAGATATGGATAATCTGCTTAAAACATGGGATCTGGATTTGGGACTAGAAATCTCTATAGAAACATGGAATGATATTTGGGAAAACGCTAGAAGAATTACTATCTGTAACAGAACCCAGGCTATCCAGCTGAAGATACTTCATAGGGCCCATATAGCACCGGTTCGATTGGCAAAATTTAAGGCAGGAGCATTCCAACATGTCCCAAATGTAAAACAGAGGTGGGCACTCTTGTACATTGCCTATGGACCTGTCATAAGATCCGTAGATATTGGACTAAAGTAGCAAGTACCCTGACAGAAATTTTAGGAACGGAAATTAAAGTGGACCCTGTATCTCTCCTTTTGGGCTTTTCGAACTTTCCCTCCCTGGACATGTACGGGAAGAGACTATTTTCTATTCTCTCTTACTGTGCAAGGAAAAATATTTTGGTGAACTGGGTGGCTGAGGGCCCCCCCTGGACTTTCAAATTGGCATAGATTAATTATGGAATGTATTCCCCTTGACTTCCTTACAAATATGGTGCACCGAAAGACCGAATTATTTTATAAAATATGGCAGCCCTTCTTGAATTACATAAATACAGATATTTCGGCTATCCTAACAAGGGCTTTTATTTAACTGGGATTACAAACTTGGCTGGTCCGGGGCCCCTTAGGAGAGGAATCCCGCACGAATACGGGTTTTATTACATTCGATGTTAACACGTTCCGAGCATGTAAGAGACTTAAATATACACTCTGGTTAGTTGTAGGTTAGATTAGTAGATAGTTGAGTTTTGTTTTTTTTTCCTTTTTCGGTATTTTTTCTTTTGTTAAATTTTGGCTATTGTATATTTGTTTTAATTGTATATCAATGTTTGTATTTGAGAGTTTTGTTTATTTTTGTAAACTTGTTAAAATGTTAAATCTCTAATAAAAATATCTATATAAAAAATATACTCCTACTTTCTTTATACTCTTCTAAGGATTCACTCGATCTATCCTGTCTATACCTGACATATGCTTCCTTCTTTTTCTTAACCAAACCCTCAATGTCTTTAGTCATCCAGCATTCCCTTTACCTACCAGCCTTCCATTTCACCCTGACAGGAATATACTTTCTCTGGATTCTTGTTATCTCATTTCTGAAGGCTTCCCATTTTCCAGCAGTCCCTTTATCTGCGAACATCTGCCTCCAATCAGCTTTCGAAAGTTCCTGCCTAATACCGTCAAAATTGGCCTTTCTCCAATTTAGAACTTCAACTCTTAGGTCTGGTCTATCCTTTTCCATCATTATTTTGAATCTAATAGAATTATGGTCACTGGCCCCAAAGTGCTCCCCCACTGATACCTCAGTCACTTCCCCTGCCTTATTTCCCAAGAGTAGGTCAAGTTTTGCACTTTCTCTAGTAGGTACATCCACATACTGAATCAGAAAATTGTCTCGCACACACTTAAGAAATTCCTCTCCATCTAAACTTTTAACACTATGGCAGTCCCAGTCGATGTTTGGAAAGTTAAAATCCCCTACCATAACTACCCAATTATTCTTACAGATAGCTGAGATCTCCTTACAAGTTTGTTTCTCAATTTCCCTCTGACCATTAGGGGGTCCATAATACAATCCCGATAAGGTTATCATCCCTTTCTTATTTCTCAGTTCCACCCAAATAACTTCCCTGGATGCATTTCCGGGAATATCCTCCCTCAGCACAGCTGTAATGCTATCCCTTATCAAAAGTGCCACTCCCCCCTCCTCTCTTGCCTCCCTTTCTATCCTTTCTGTAGCATTTGTATCCTGGAACATTAAGCTGCCAGTCCTGCCCATCCCTGAGCCATGTTTCTGTAATTGCTATGATATCCCAGTCACATGTTCCGAACCATGCCCTGCGTTCATCTGCCTTCCCTGTTAGGCCCCTTGCATTGAAATAAATGCAGTTTAATTTATTAGTCCTACCTTGTCCCTGCCTGCCCTGACTGTTTGACTCACTTCTGTTCTCAGCTGTACCAGTCTCAGATTGATCTCTTTCCTCAGTATCTCCCTGGGTCCCACAACCCCACCTTATTAGTTTAAATCCTCCCAAGCAGCTCTAGCAAATTTCCCTGCCAGTATATTAGTCCCCTTCCAATTTAAGTGCAATCCGTCCTTCTTGTACAGGTCACTTCTACCACAAAAGAGATTCCAATGATCTAAAAATGTGAATCCTTCTCCCATACACCAGCTCCTCAGCCATGCATTCATCTGATATTCCTGCCCTCACTAGCTCATAGCACTGGGAGTAATCCAGATATTACTACCCTTGAGGACCTCCTTTTTAAATTTTTGCCTAACTCTATGTAACCTCCCTTCAGAATCTCAACCTTTTCCCTTCCTATATCGTTGGTTCCAATTTGGACAATGACCTCCTGCTGGCCCCTCTCCCCCGTGAGAACATTCTGCACCCTCTTTGAGACATCCTTGATCCTAGCACCAGGGAAACAACACACCATTCTGCTTTTTCTCTGCTGGCCACAGAAACGTCTGTATGCATCTCTGACTACAGAATCCCCTAACACATTTGATCTCTTGGAAGCCGACATACCCCTCCTTGCATTAGAGCCAGTCTCAATACCAGCAACCTGGCTGTTTGTGCTACGTTCCCCTGAGAATCCATCACCCCCTACATTTTCCAAAACAGCATACCTGTTTGAAATGGGTATATCCACAAAAGACTCCTGCACTAGCTGCCTACCTCTCTTACCCTTCCTGGAGTTAACCCATCTATGTGACTGTATCTGAGATTTCCCCCCCTTCCTATAACTGCCATCCATCACATACTGTTGTTGTTGCAAATTCCTCATCGCTTCTATCTGTTTCTCCAACCAATCCACTCGATCTGATAAGATTCGCATCCAACAGCATTTATGGCAGATATAATCCGCAGTAACCCTTAAACTCTCTTTGAACTCCCACATCTGACAAGAAGTACATATCACTGCAAAGGCCATTTTTGCTCCTTCACAATCTACAGACCCAGAAAATAACACCGTCTTATTCCTCTACAAACACTGACCCAGGTTAAATTAATAGCTATGGCTTATATTTTAAGTTTAATCAAGAGAGTTATCTCCAAAAACATATAATCAAGAAAGAATCCACTGGACTTAAAACAACAATTAACTTATCTGATTCTGTGCTGTGAACTTCGCCCAACAATTCCTCCAAGATCAGTTGTGAATTTCACTGTTTGTTAATTTTCCCAGATGCACTCCGATGTCCAGCGATACACGAATTCAAACAGCAAAGGCAGTAACTGTGCAGGTTCTCTCTCTCTCCTGCACTGTCCTCACCATGTGCTTCCTTTGTCTGCTCTTCTCCCTTTTAAACTGCTGTTGTTTTGACTTTTTGACTTTTTTTTCCCAAAGTAGTCCAACAGGTTTACTTGAAATCACAAACTTTCGGAGTATTGCCCGTTTGTCAGCTTGTGATTGTAATCTGGTGTCATCTGACTTCTGACCTTGTCCATCCCAGTCCAACACCAGCACCTCCACATTATAGATTTTGGGAAGAAAGTGGAAGAGGACTTTGTCATGTTGGTGGTATAGAGGTGGAAAGATCTCTAAGGAGATGAGGTAACAGCCTGATGTTCAATAGTGGGGTCATGGTCCAGGGGGAAGTAGAAAGAAATTTCTGAGAGTTGGTGACAGAGTTGATCTCAGACACAAAACTACACAAAGCCAATCAGTGCACACAATTTCCAATGCATGTAAATCAGATTCCTGTGTGCTGCTGACTTTGGCTTGGCCAAGTTTAATTACAAAATGTTTTAATACAATGAGTATTCATAACATGTAAATGTGTTATAAGTAGGATAACATGAGGCTTGACCCATGTTAAACATGCTGCTAAGTTAAACCTAACTGGGAAGCAAATTAAGCCTGATTAAGTCAGGTTCATAGAATCATACAAATATATAATCCATACTGGTTAGAAGCAGGCCATTCCAAATTGCTCATAGTTTTCAGGAATGTGAAGGCCAGGTGATTTGCCATGGAAAATGTGGGATTACTGAGATAGGTTGGGGGGGGGAGGGGAGGGTGTGAGTCTGGGTAGATGTTCCTGAAGAAGGGCTTATGCCCGAAACATCGATTCTCCTGTTCTCTGGATGCTGCCTGACCTGCTGCGCTTTTCCAGCAACACATTTTCAGCTCCATTCGGCCTATCAAGTCTACACTAAATTGTCAAAAAGCATTCCACCCAGACTCACACCTCCCCCCCCAACCTATCTCAGTAATCCCACATTTTCCATGGCAAATCACCTGGCCTTCACATTCCTGAAAACTATGAGCAATTTGGAATGGCCAATCCACCTAACTTACACTTCTTTGGACTGTGGGAGGAAACCAGAGCCCCCAGAGCAAAACCATGCAGAAATAGGGAAAATGCACAAACTTCATATAATCGTCCAAGGGTAGAATTGAATCAGGTCCCTGGCGCTGTGTGGCAGCAGTGCTAACCATTGGTTGCAATCTGCGTTCCCAGAATTGCAGACCCCTTCAAAAACTACCGTCCCCCCTCCCCCTCCCCCTCCCCACAGGTCTGGTCATTTTTGGCCAGACAAACCTGAAAAGTCCCAGGTTAAATGCTTGATCTGTACTGCATTAAAAAAATCCAGATTGTGGATGAAAGAGACTGTGAGTGTGGTAATTAGCCTTTGAATGTAGGAACTAAAATAGATTTCAAAGAGATTTATAATGCAAAGAATGCATCATCAAGTGAGTGCTGTAGATTCTCAGCCATTAAGTACATTCCAACCTGAGATAGATGTTTAGGTTTGAGGAAAACCAAGGGGGAATCAGGCAGCAAAGTTGTTTTGAGGTCAAAGACCAGCCATGGCAGACCACACCCAAGAGAAAAAAATGACGTACTCCAGAGTTCCAGTCCCACTTGTCCTGGTTGTGTGTCAGAATATGTCTGAATAGATTCATTAAAAATGAAAATAGGACCTACTCCAGCTCCTATTTGTCATGTTCCTATGTTCTTATGAAACAGGTATAATGACAATATAACACAGTCCTGATGAAGGGCTTTTGCCCGAAACATCCTCGGATGCTGCCTGACCTGCTGTGCTTTTCCAGCACCACTCTAATCTTGACTCTAATCTCCAGCATCTGCAGTACCCCCTTTCGCCCAATACAACACAACAGTTGAGGATAAACCAATATTTTATAAACAGCTCCTTGCTTTTGTATTCTATATATCGATTGATAAGGCCGAGGAAACATATGCCTTATGAACTTCTTTCTCAAGGTCTGCTCCTGTAACCCCATTGGAATTGTATCCTTTATTTTATATTACCTTTCTCTGTCGTTCCTATCACAAGCTGCAGTGTGTCTGTCCACTCTACCAGCCTAGCTGCATCCCCTTGAGGTCTAATACCATTGCCCTGGTATTTTCATCATCTGTATCTTCAAAGCCAAGTCATTAATATGGATCAAGAAAAGTCATGATTCTAATGCTGACTCCGGGGAAACCCCACGGAATATCCCATTCCAATCGAGAAACAATCTTTCCAATCATGTCACTTAGTAAACTTTGTATCCCCGCTGATACTACTCCTTTTATTTCATGCACTTCAAATTTGCTGGTAAATCTATGATATTTTCTTTTCACATGTGGGATGTGGGTGTCACTGGCTTCACTAGCATTTATTGCCCATCCCTAGTTGATTGTTGATTGATTGATTGACTTGATTTATTGTCATGTGTACCTAAGTACAGTGAAAAGCTTTGTTTGCAATCAACACGGGCAGATCATAATAATCAAGGACATACAGATCTTAGGGTGAAAAAAAACTTGGACAGAGTAAGGCATACAGGTTATACCATCCAGGACATGCATTAGGCAAGATCAACATTAACAAGATTGGGGCAGCACATCGCTCAGTGGTTAGCACTGCTGCCTCAGTGCCAGGGACTTGGGCTTGATTCTAGCCTCAGGCGACTGTCTGTGTGGAGCTTACACATTGTCCCTGTGTCTGTGTGGATTTCCTTCCACAATCCAAAGATGTGCAGGTTAATTGGTCATGCTAAATTGCCCACAGTGTTCAAGGATGTGTAGGTTAGGTGCATTAGCCAGAGGGGAATGGGTCTGGATGGGTTACTCTTCGGAGGGTCGGTGTGTACTTGTTGGGCCAAAGGGTCTGTTTCCACACTGTAGGGATTCTATGATTCTAAAAGAGCAGTATTATTTAAAATTAGACAGTCCATTCATCAGTCTAATAATGGCAGGGAAGAAGCTGTTCTTGAATCTGTAGGTGCCTGTGTTCAAGCTTTTATATCTTCTGCCTGACAGAAGAGGTTGCAGGAGAGCGTTATTTGCCAATGAGAAGTTGGTAGTGAGCCGCTTTCTTGAACCATGTGCCATGTCCATGACCAACAATGCCATTAGGAAAAGAATTCCAGGACTTTGACCTGATGACAACGAAGGCACATTGATATATTTCCAAGTCAGGATGGTGTGGCTTGGAGGGGAACTTGAAGGTGATCATGTTCCCATGTATCTGCAGCTCTTGTTCTTTTAGATGGAAGTGGTTATGTGTTTGGAAAGTGCTGTCTGAGGATCTTTGCTGAATTTCTGCAGTGCATTGTGGGCGGCACGGTGGCACAGTGGTTAGCACTGCTGCCTCACAGCGCCAGAGACCCGGGTTCAATTCCCGCCTCAGGCGACTGACTGTGGAGTTTGCACGTTCTCCCTGTGTCTGCGTGGGTTTCCTCCGGGTGCTCCGGTTTCCTCCCACAGTCCAAAGATGTGCAGGTCAGGTGAATTGGCCATGCTAAATTGCCTGTAGTGTTAGGTAAGGGGTAAATGTAGGGGTATGGGTGGGTTGTGCTTCGGCGGGGCGGTGTGGACATGTTGGGCCGAAGGGCCTGTTTCCACACTGTAAGCAATCTAATCTAATCTCATTTTGTAGATACAACATGCTGCTGCTAATGTGCATTGGTGGTAGAGGGACTGGATGCTTGTGGATGTTGTGCTAATCAAGTAGACAGCTTTGCCCTGGATGATGTCAAGCGTCTTGAGTGTTTTTAGAGTTGCAATCAACCAGGCAAGTGGGGAGTATTCCATCACACTCCTGATATAACCTTAGATAAGAAGCAACAGTCATGAAACACATCTTCGCTGAATAACACTCAACACCTCATTTAAATTATTTTTCCTTCTGGTGTCAGATACTCAGCTGAACGAGAAGCAATCACAATCTAGTCCAAATTAGTCTTGCCTGATCTCACACATCTGTATTGCCAGTAGATTGCTGAGCAATAATGAAACAGAAAGTTTAGAGTCAAAAAAAAATTGCAGATGCTGGAATCCAAAGTAGACAGGCAGGAGGCTGGAAGAACACAGCAAGCCAGGCAGCATCAGGAGGTGGAGAAGTCAATGTTATGGGTGTAACCCTTCTTCAGGCAATAATGAGAAGCACACCTTTAGAGGATGTGAATTGCCAAACCTCCCATTTCTTTGGAGTAAGGCTAGATAAATCAACAGGGAATTAAAACCTTACTGGACTGGGGATAAAATGGTTTTACAAAAACTATAATTCAGTGGATGTATATGCTGCATATGCAACCAATCATAATATTGTGACTCAATGTCTTAGAGGCTTTAGTATCTCCTGATGTCATGTTCATTCTCAGTTGCAGCGTGGAACTGGTTAAAGACAGAAAATATTGGAAAGTTCAGGAAGCCAAGCAAAATCTATGGTGAAGGATTTTACCAGGGTCCATAAAGGAGCCCGCAGCATTCACATCCTGCATACCCCCTCACCTCGCCCCCACCGCCTCAGTCACCTGCAGTGTGTTACACTTTAGATTACTGAGAACCAAAAGGCATTAAGAGATTTTACTGTTGGTTCGGAATGCCACAACTTTATCCCTCTTCATAAAGCCAGCTGAGCCTTTCTGGCATTTTCTGTTTTTAATTTAGATTTCCAGTGTACACAGAATATTGCTTTTGTCTTTGAAACCAAATGCTCCAAGTGTTGACAGTTGCTGTGAAGTCCCCGCTTCTCAATGGCAATGAGAGAAGGGCAGTAAATCCTGTTCTTGCCAGCAAGGCCCATATTCCATGAATGAACAATAAACATAAGCTCCCTGATGTCTTTCACCTAGAGGAGCTCTGCCACACCCATATATGACACTGACATATGCTAAACCTGTCAGTTGTAAAAAATAAACAATCACTTGCAAATAGGAATGGGCAATAAATATTCTGAAAACACATAAAAATTAAAGATCAGTAATGAGGGCATGAGCTCAATGAAAATAACCAAATATGTGCTATTTTGAAACATTTGCCATTGTTATCAGCGTGTACAAGAGGGAATATGTGTCAGTGGCAGAGAATTGCTCAAAAATGTCACAGGAGGCAGGCAGTATTCACATGTAGAGGCCTTTATCTGCACACAGCAGACCTTTCTGTGAATCTGTTCTTATTAACCAAACATAACATTGGTAGATTCCACAGGGATAATAAACTGAGAGATATATTCAGAACCATGTGGAGTGGTAATAATGTCAGACAGTTCCCTAGACTGATTGTTTTGCTTTAGAGAATTCAACTCACACATTATAAAATCCTCCTATATTGCAGTAATCATGCTCTAATATGATGGTTTATGACAATAGTATTAATGTAATCCTGTAATAAGCACTGTTCTTTTTTCTTTATTTTAGCGGCCTTCTTTTCATCAATTTACAATTTTGACTTTTCATTTAGTTCAGAATAATTTTATTTTGTACTTTAAATTTACCTGTTTAATTGTACCATTACGTACTTGCCTCTCTTCTGAAGCCTGTACTCATACCAGTAAATTTAGAGTCATAGACATCACAGAGTACTGAAACTGACCCTTCGGTCCAACTCATTCATACAACCAGATATTCTAAATTAATCTAGTTCCATTTGCCAGCATTTGGCCCATATTCGTCTAAACCCTTCCTATTCATATACCCATCCATATGCCTTTTGATGTTCTAAGTGTACCAATGTCCACCACTTCCTCTGACAGCTCATTCCATACACGCACTGCCGTCTGCGTGATAAAGTTGCCCTTTAGGTCCCTTTTAAATCTTTCCCCTCTCACCATAAACCCTAAAAGAGTTTTGGACACTTCTACCCTGGGAAGAAAGACCTTGGATGTTCACTCTATCCATGCCCCTCATGATTTTATCAAATTCTATAACATCATCCCTCACCCTCTGATGCTCCAGGGAAAATAGCCCCAGCCAGTTCAGCCTCTCCCTATAACTCAAAACCTGCAACCCTAGCAACAACCTTGCAAATCTTTTCTCAACTCTTTCAAGTTTTTCTTTCCTATACCAGGGAGACCAGAATTGAATGCAGTACTCCAAAAGTGGTCCAACTAGTGTCCTGTACAGCTGAAACATGATCTCCCAACTCCAATACTCAATTCACTGACTATTAAAGGCAAGCATACCAAATGCCTTCTTCATCACGCTGTTTACCTGCGACTCCACTTTCAAGGATTTGGACTTGATTAAGCAAAATTCTTTCCAAAGTCATTTTCCAACCAATGAAGCAACTAACAAATTGATTCACAAAAGAAGATTTAGGCGCCTTCACTTCTTTACAAGCATGAAATTTGATGACTTGCTGTCATCATACAGTTTCAAATGTTCACCACCAGGGAATATAACATCAGCAGTAGTTCAAGGTTAAAACTGAGTGAAATGTTTTAATTGCAAATGAAATAAAATGAAATGGCTGTCCTTTATTAAGGTCAATGCTAAATATGTCAAATTAAAACAGAGCAAGGAATCAACAAAGCCAATATTATGGAGTGCTATATAGCCAAAATAATACTATTAAAAATTCATTCAGGGTTGGTTGGACCAGTATTTATTACCCAACCCTAGATGCTCTTGAGAAGGTGGTGGTGAATTGCCTTTTTGAACCACTGCAGTCCATTTGGTGTATATACAGCCACAATATCATTGTGGGGGGGGGGGTTGGGTCTGTGATGTTAATAACAATGGACCAGTAACCCAGAACCACAGATTTATATTCTGGGGACCTTACCTACCAACTATCGGCCCACTGCACCAATTCTTGTCTTTTTGAAGTTCCACATTATTCTCCTCACAGTTTACAGTCCTTCCAAGTTGAGCATCAATGACAAACTTTGAAATTGTCCCCACACACTAAGATCAAGATAATTTATATATCAGGAAAAGCAAGGGTCTCAACATCGGCCACTGGGGAACTCTACTCCAAATCTTCCTTCAAACAGAAAAATATTTATTGACATTACTCTCTGTTTCCTATCATTCAGCCAATTTTGTACCCACGTTGCTACTGTCCCTTTTATACCATGACCTAGAACTTTCCTCACAAGTCTGATGTGTGGCACTGTATCAAATGCCTTCTGGAAACTCATGTATACCACCTTAACATTGTTACCTTAATTAACCCTTTCTATTATCTCTTCGAAAAAAACTCCATCAATTTCACTAAACACAATTTCCCCTTTAGAAATCCATGCTGACTTTTCCTAACCAAACCATCTTTTCCATGTGACTATCCCAAATAAATGATTCTAGAAGTTTCCCTGATACCAAATTTAATGTAACTGTTCTGTAATCGCTGGGATAATCCTGACAACCTTTCTTGAAGAAGGCCATAATATTTGCAGTTCTCTAGATTTCTAGCACCTCCCCCAAGTACAGGGAAAACTGAAAGATTACGGCTGGTGACTCGATAATTTTTACCCTCAGTTCCTTCAAAATTTTTGGATGATTGTCATTCAGTCCTTGTCAACAATCTATCCAAGACTTTGTCCTTATTAACTTTGATTTCCTTCTAGTGATTTCCTCCTCTGCTGCTGAATCTGATGACAATTTCTAATATTTTCCGTTGATATTTCATACCTCCGACATCCGCATAGGTTTTCTTGTGATGTTTGAGCTCTGAACCCTAAAGTATTGGTTTCAACCTCTGCAAGTAAGAAGGAAGATTAGATGGAGTAGTGGCAGTGATGCAGAACAACTTGGTTAGGCCAAGGGGAGCCAATGGATGTTATCTATCTGGACTTCCAGAAAGCCTTTGATAAGGTGCCGCGCAAGAGGCTGCTGAGTAAGGTAAGGGCCCACGGTGTTAGAGACAAGGTACCAGCATGAATAGAAGATCGGTGTCTGGCCGAAGGCAGAGAGTGGGGATAAAAGGGTCCTTCTCAGGATGGAAGCCAGTGACTAGTGGTGTTCCACAAGGGTCAGTGTTGGGACCACAACTTTTCACTTTATACATTAATAATGTGGATGAGGGAACTGAGGGCATTCTGGCTAAGTTTGCAGATGATGCAAAAGTAGGTGGAGGGATTAGTAATAAGGAGGTGGGGAGACTGCAGAAAGATTTAGACAGGCTAAGAGAGTGGGCAAAGAAGTATGAAATACAACAGGGAAAGTGTGAGGTCATCCACTTTGGTGGGAAGAATAGAGGCATGAACTATTTTTTAAATGAGGAGAAAATTCAGAAATAGAAGTGCAAAGGGACTTGTGAGTCCTCGTCCAGGTTTCTCTCAAGGTAAACTTGCAGGTTGAGTCATTAGTTAGGAATGCAAATACAATGTTGTCATTCATCTCAAGATCCCTATAGTATAAAAGCAAGGATGTATTCTCAGGCTCTATAAGGTTCTGGTCAGATCACATTTAGAGTACTGTGAGCAATTTTGGGCCCCATTACTCAGGAAGGATGCATTACCTCTGGAGCAGGGCCAGAGGAGGTTCACAGAAATGATCCAAGGAATGAAAGACTAAACATATGAGGAACATTTAAGGACTCTGGAATTATATTCAATGGAGTTTAGAAGGATGAGGGGGGATCTGATTGAAACTTAAAGAATACTGAACAGGTTGTACAAAGTAGACCTTGGGAAGAGGTTGTCATTGGCTGGAGAGACGAGGACCTGAGAGCACAACCTTACAGTAAAGGGAAGACCCTTCAGAATGGAGATAAGGAGAAACATCTTTAGCCAGAGAGCGGTGAATCTGTGGAATTCATTGCCACAGAAGGCTGTGGAGGCCAGGTCATTGAGTATATTTAAAATGGAGTTAGATAGGTTCTTGATTACCAGTGGGATCAAAGGTTATGGGGAGAAAACAGGAAAATGGTGTTGAAAAACCCATCAGCCATGACTGAATGGCAGAGCAGACTCAAAGGGCCGAATTGCTTAACTTCTGCTTATGTCTTATGGTCTTATGGCTTTCGTTTGTGTTGCATAAATCTACAGCTTTATGTTTAAAGAAACAGGAGAAGGCCATTCAACCCTTTGAACCTATTCTGCTATTCTCGATCGGTTTTAGATAAGTGGTCAGCATGGACGAGTTGGACCAAAACGTCTGTTTCTGTGCTGCACATCTCTATGACTCTATGTCTGTCTATAACATAGCTCCATCTACCTACACAAATTCACAAATACAATTCCGACAGCATTTGCATTCCTTACTATCTCCAAACAATCTCAGACAATTGTCTTAGAATCCATGATCTGTTGGGGAAAGAATTACACGTGTATATGACTCCTTATGTGATCTCCTCAAAAAAAAGTTCAACGAGATTAGTTAGGTGCATTGGGCTGAACCTTAACAGAAATGGGATGCATCATCTTTGCTGATTTTCCTGGAGACTTCCTCGCCTCAAGTCCTTGTGATATTTCTTGCGCTATCTTCCCAAATTCTCCTCATTGCTTATGCACCATATTCCTATGGCACCCAATTTCTGGAATTATCCAACTCACTATAGTACTCTCTACTGCTGAGACCTCTCTGAATTTCTGGCAGCAGTGTCATCTTTAAAGCCCAGCTACACACCCAGTCAAACTGGCAGTCTGCAGTTGCCCAGTCTGGATGGTTATTTGCCACAGACTCATTGGACAGAAGGTAATTGGCACACCACTTTGGAGGTCTTACTGGATGGGGTAGGTGGGACATGGTCACTGCCCATGGGACATACCCGGTGATGTTGGTGACTGATGGAGGTCTGGAAGAGCAAACAGTGAACTAGAATTACAAAGTAACAGCTCTGCCTTTCATGTGGGGAATTGTCATCATCCAGTTTCCATCTGGCAGGTGAGAGGATGGGAAACTGCACATCAATAAGGCAAGATGATGTAGTTGTCAGGATATTATTGAATGTATGTTTAATGATTTGAATCGGGTCTTGCTATTCAATACTTGGTTGGAAAATGGGGCTTTTTGTTCTTGACAGTGAGAAGTTCCATGTTATCCATCTCTTTCACCAATGCTCACATTTCAGTGGCCTAGGAAGATTCGATGTAATGTACGTTTTGAAAATCTCTAATTGGTGATTCAAGTTGCTACTTCACAACTACCATTAAGCAATTGCTCTGCCTTTTCCTGATTTCTGTCCTTTCCTGTTTTCCTGATTTTAGACATTTGGAAAATTATGATGAATGTATCAACAAAGTTTCTACCACTATTAATATCGCCTAAGGTGGAACAATCAGGTCCAAGAGGTTTGCATAATTTAAGAAATTATAAATTCAACAGGCCTGGCAGCATCTGTGGAGAGAGAGAAACTGAAAATGTTAATTCTCCTTCTCTCTCTACAGAGTTTCTCCAGCACTTTTAAAGAATTCATTTACAGCATGAGGCCAGCATTTATTGCCCATCCCTAATTGCCCAATGGGCAGTTAAGAGTCAAACACCTTGTTGGGGGTCTGGAGTCACATGTAGGCCAGACCAGGGAATGATTGCTTTTTTCTACCCTAAATGACATAATGCTTCTTTCTGAAAATCGACAACAGTTTCCTGATCGTCATTAGACTATTAATTCCAGATTTTTAAAAATTCAGTTCAAATTCCACCATCTGCCATGTTGGGATTTGAAACCAGGTCCCTGGAACATGAGTTGGGGTCTCAGCACCACTCTGATGTAAACTCTAGATGAATAGTCCAGCAACAATACCACGGGGCCATCACTGGTAGCGATCACTCTGCTTTCTACTTTTATCTCAGCTTTCCAACATCCACAGTAATATGCTTTTATATTGTTTGTTTATTTGTGTTAAATCCAACAAAAGCATCTCTATTATATTTTTAAGGTTTGCTTGTAGTGCTAGTATTTTGTTTTCTCTTTCCAGTATGAAAATTGGTTTAGTCATAGAAATGTACAGCACAGAAACAGACCTTTCGATCCAAATAGTCCATGCCGACCAGACATCCCAACCCAATCTAGTCCCACCTGCCAGCACCTGGCTCATATCCCTCCAAACCTTTCCTATTCATATACCCATCCAAATGCCTCTTAAATGTTGCAATTGTACCAGCCTCCATCACATCCTCTGGCAGCTCATTCCATACACGTACAACCCTCTGCGTGAAAAAGTTGCCCCTTAGGTCTCTTTTATATCTTTCCCCTCTCACCCTAAACCTGTGCTCTCTAGTTCTGGATTCCCCCACTCCAGGGAAGGGACTTTGTCTATTTATCCTATCCATGCCCCTCATGATTTTGTAAACCGCTATAAGGTCACCCCTCAGTCTCCGAAGCTCCAGGGAAAACAGCCACAGCCTGTTCAGCCTCTCCCTATAGCTCAAATCCTCCAACCCTGGCAACATCCTTGTAAATCTTTTCTGAACCCTTTCAAGTTTCACAACATCTATCCGATAGGAAGGAGACCAGAATTGCACGCAATATTCAACAGTGGCCTAACCAATGTCCTGTACAGCCGCAACATGACCTCTGAACTCCTGTACTCAAATATCCTGACCAATAAAAGAAAGCATAACAAACGCCTTCTTCACTATCCTATCTACCTGCGACTCCACTTTCAAAGAGCTATGAACCTGCACTCCAAGGTCTCTTTGTTCAGCAACACTCTCTAGGACCTTACCATTAAGTGTATATGTCCTGCTAAGATTTGCTTTCCCAAAATGCAGCACCTCGCATTTATCTGAATTAAACTCCATCTGCCACTTCTCAGCCCATTGGCCCATCTGATCAAGATCCTGTTGTAATCTGAGGTAACCTTCTTCACTGTCCACTACACCTCCAATTTTGGTGTCATCTGCAAACTTACTGACTGTACCTCTTATCCTCACATCCAAATCATTTATGTAAATGACAAAAAGTAGAGGACCCAGCACCAATCCTTGTGGCAATCCACTGGTCACAGGCCTCCAGTCTGAAAAACAACCCTCCACCACCACCCTCTGTCTTCTACCTTTGAGCCAGTTCTGTATCTAAATGGTGAGCTCTCCCCGTATTCCATGAGATTTAACCTTGCTAATCAGTCTCCCATGGGGAACCTTGTCGAACGCCTTACTGACGTCCATATAGATCACATCTACTGCTCTGCCCTCATCAATCCTTTTTGTTACTTCTTCAAAAAACTCAATCAAGTTTGTGAGACATGATTTCCCACGCGCATAGCCATGTTGACTATCCCGAATCAGTCCTTGCCTTTCCAAATGCATGTACATCCTGTCCTTCAGGATTCCCTCCAACAACTTGCCCACCACCGAGGTCAGGCTCACCGGTCTATAGTTCCCTGGCTTGTCTTTACCGCCCTTCTTAAACAGTGGCACCACATTAGCCAACCTCCAGTCTTCTGGCACCTCACCTGTGACTATCGATGATACAAGTATCTCAGCAAGAGGCCTAGCAATCACTTCTCTAGTTCCCCACAGAGTTCTAGGATACACCTGATCAGGTCCTGGGGATTTATTCACCTTTATGCGTTTCAACGTCACTAGGAGACAATGTTTTCAGCTGGTAATGACTAGCCCGACGCCCAGAATCATTGATGTAGTGCAGGCCAGAGGCAGTTGGTGGTGACGACGGAGGGGATTGATGGGACTGGAAATTACTTAGCAGGGTTTGGGCGTGGGGTTCGGACCCCACGCCCAAACCCTGCTAAGCACCTCCTTCCATTCCTCTTCCCAATGCCTGCTCACTCAGTTATGAATGGGAAACCTCACCCCACCCAGATTCCAGCAAGTAGTTCTGACAAGGTTTGCTGTTGCATTTGGAGGGGAAGTGAAATCTTAAATGGGCATTAATTACTCATTTATGACTTTCTTATATTAGCTTACAACTGCTATTTTGTTCTTCCAGATGCTGCCAGACTTGATATGTATTTCTAGCACTTTCAGTTTTTATTTCAGATCCCTGGAATTTGTGTTTTTGTGAAATGTTGGAAGGCAAGATATGTTCACTGGCTATTGATTCTGTAACCTAAATTTCACATTTAAAAGTTCCGGGTCATTGCTGCAGAAGTTGTTTGATAGAACAATTAAGGACAACTGTGAAAAGCTTAATGTGAAAATGAACTATATGGTTATTTGAAAATAACAATGTGTGGTGTTACAGGGAGAAGACAGGAGAATGGAGTTGCTTTTTTGGAGAGATGTACAGAAGCGATGGGCTCAATGCCCTCCTTCCATACTCTCGCAATTCTATGACCTCGATTGGCAGTGGGAGGTGGGGGGTGTGCACTAACTTTCTTGTCACCAAATTAATTGGGGCAGAGATGGGAAAGAAGCAGGGACGCTATGTGCCATCATCCACTTCCACTAAACACTGCATTTTGTGAATGGTGTCGCTGAGCGGCTACATGTTGGAGGGAGCCAAGAATAGATTTTTAACAGATACCCAAAGTGACACTGTGAGAGTAGGAAGCAAAACCACTCCAATTGTAACCAGGCGAGTGCAGTCCCACCCGACTGAAGACCACAGGAGAGGTGCGAGAGCAGGATGGTGTGCCAAGTCAGAATATGAGTTTCCTCACAAAACTGAGATGAAGATTGTCATTCTCAAGAGGTACTACTCCTCCAGAGCTGATGCTGAAGTTTTGTCCTGGTGTTTTCGATTTCTCTTGGAGGTCATCAAGTTGAGATTCTCTGTAATATTCATTTTGTCCACATCTTTTCTCAGTAATTGTTTTCATCTTTGCTTTTGCTAGGTTTGACCCAGAATATTCTGGTTCCGTATTCCTTGTCAAATATCCTTTGTGATGCTTTCACTCCTTAGAGTGACCTAGTTGCCCAAAAGGATGTGCCACCACCTTATTCTGTCTCATAGAAATGTAAATGTGAGGCTGTATTTTTCTCGTTACACCTCCAGTCCCATCACTGCAAATTAGAGATGGCATTCAGGACTGAAATCAAGAAGCTCTCCTTCATGAAAAGAGACTAGAGAATGGGGAAGTTGGTGGCTTACTGGTATTATCTCTAGACTATTAATCCAGAGACCCAGATAATGCTCGAAGGACTCAGGTTTGAATCCTGCCTCATGCAGATGGTGGAATTTAAATTTCATACAAATTTGGAACTAATACTCTAATGATGACCATAAGCAATTGCCAATTACTAGCAAAAACCCATCCGGTTCACTAACGTCCTTTAGAGAAGGAAACTGCCATCATTATCTGGTCTGGTCTACATGTGACTCCAGACCCACAGCATTGTGGTTGACTCTTAACTGCCTTCTGGGAGATTAAGTTTGGGGAATAAATTCTGGCCTAGCCAGAGATTCCCACAGTCAATGAACAAAGTACAACAGGATTCTCATAATAACATGTTGTGGTTACTTTTGTTCCCCACGATGATTCATGGAAGTGATTTAATTTTCCACAGGGAGTTAACGTGCCACCATTTCAGAACTTTATTTTATGTTCTTACTGTGATTTAATGCAATATTCCTGCACTTTATAGGTACTCATTCATATTTCATTGTGATGCCAGTATTTCTCAGAGGAATTTTGTTGCTACTTTCTTGATTATTACATGGTTTGATGTACTGCAGTTGTATAGTGCCATCAATATAGCATAGTTTACTGGAACACCACTTTAGTCTTTTAAGAGATTCAATGCAGACCCTTGTGTCATCTGCACCACTTCGATCAATTTGCTGTGATGGTCTAATTTCCCACAGGAATTCTCCGTAATACATTTCAATGCTGTAATTTATTGCCATTTGCAGCAATGCTTCATTTGTCAGTTTCCAGTTTCTCTGCTTCCTTGAAGAATTTTCATGCTGGTGTGTGACCTCTCACAGAAAGGAGTTTCAATGTGTTCGGAGATGTAACAACATAATTTCATCATTATATTGACATTGTGAACAATCTAAGAGCGAATAGAAGGTTGAAATTCTGACCACATTGAGTGATATTAAGCTTATATCAGAGGTTCATTTACATTGGCATCAAACCTTATTAGAGTCGAGAGTGTGGTGCTGGAAAGGCATGGTAGGTCAGGCAGCATCCGAGGAGCAGGGGAATCGATGTTTCGGGCATAAGCCCTTGATCAGCAATGAGGCTTGTGGGCAGGGGTTGGGGGGGGGGGGGGGTGTTGCTGAGACATAAATAGGAGGGGAGTGGGGTTGGGGTGGGAGAGGGTAGCTGAGAATGTGATAGATAGGTGAAGGTGAGGGAGAAGGTGCTAGGTCGGAGAGGAGGGTGGAGCAGATAGATGGGAAAGGTGATGGACAGGTAAGAAGGCCCTGCCAAGTTGGAGGCTTGGGACTGGGATAATGGGGGGGGCGGGGGGGAAGAAATGAGGAAACTGGTGAAATCCACATTGATCCCATGTGGTTGCAGGGTGCCAAGGTGGAAGTTGAGGCGTTCTTCCTCCACGTGATAAGGGTTTGGCGATGGAGGAGGCCCAGGACCTGCATGTCCTTGGCGGAGTGGGAGGCGGAGATGAAGTGTTTAGCCATGGGGCAGTGGGGTTGGTTGGTGTGGGTGTCCCAGACATATTCTCTGAAACGATCTGCAAGTAGGTGTCCTATCTCCCCGATGTAGAGGATACCACATTGGGTGCATCGGATATTGTAGATGACATTGATGGAGGTACAGGTAAATTTCTGCTGGATGTGGAAGGATCCTTGAGGGACTTGGACTGAGGTGAGGGGAGTGGTGTGGGCGGAGGATTTGCACTTCCTGCGGTGGCAGGGGAAGGTGCCGGGAGTGGGGTGTAGGCTGGTGGGGGGTGTGGATCTGACGAGGAAGTTGTGGAGGGAATGGTCTCTCTGAAACGCTGATAGGTGTGGGGAGGGAAAAATACATCTGGTGAAATATATCAAACCCTATTATTACATATTCTTTTCATGAAAGGCAGCTTCCTGATTTTAATCCTGAATGCCAGCTCTAATTTTAACGTTATTGCTGGAAAAAGTAGATGGTGTTATTTTCCCAGACACTGAATGACTTGGGCATTCGCAAGAGTGTTGGAGGAATTGTGAGTTTAACAGTAAGGAGATTCCCAAAGGTCGGGAGCAAAATGTATCATGTTCCTAATGAGCGTTGCATCGAGAGAAGAGATTCTCGCTAGTGAGCAGCGAGAGACCAAACATTCTCGTTTCTATATCATTGATATGCAGTTTCCATTCTCCCACCTACTGGAGAGAAACTAGATAGCGACAATTCCTAACATGAAACTCAAAGTACTAACCTGGGGTCTCAGCTCACTGTTTGTTCCTCTGTCCCTCCAACTTGGGGGGCAGTCACCAAGATCTTAGGATAGCATTAATTAATTAATTAGTTTAATAAGCACAATAAAATGGCAGAACAGGCAATGTGTCACAGCTGCAATATGTGAGAGTGCTTGGATTCCATGGCAATACATGGTAACTGCATTTTGGTAAGAGTCTGCAGGTTGAGGAGTGTCATTTCAGAGTTTAGTTCTGAAGATCAAGCTGCAAACATTACGATACATCATGCAGGGAGAATGGTACCTGGTCACCTTTCCAGAAAGAGGTTACAACCCTTAGCCTGGTGTAATCTCTTTTTTTCTGGAACTGGAATTGGAATTGAGGGGGATCATGAAGGTAGGAATGGTGGAGTATCAACATTTACAATTGTCCAACAGGTTTGAATTTTTACAGCTTGAATGAATGAGAACAAGGGCTATAGTGTGAATGAAATAAAAACAGAAAATGCTGGAGAAACTCACCAGGTCCAATGAGGTAATGTTTTGAGTTCCAAATGACTCTTCTTTAGAAGTAAATGTGGCTGGAAAATGGTGTTTTTTAATTCTGTTGATTCCCACATCGGCAGGCTATGATAGGCTACTGCAAGGATTACTACTTGTGCCCCAGTAGTTCATACCATATATCATATAGAGTGGAGGACAAAATGTTATACTTTGTCCAAATAATATAAAGGCAAGCAGGAATATGCATTGAGAGGAAGTTGTAAGGGGGCTTCAGAAGGATTTGGACAAGTTAGTGAGTGGACAGGAATATGGCTGATGGAACTTTATGTGGAAAAATGAGAAGGTGAAATCACTGCAGAGACACCGGTATCCCATCACCAAGTGATCCTTTATTTACTTGTGCACAATACACTTGCTGTGGCCAGCTAGCTCCAGGTCAGTCCCCTAAACTGAGGAGATTCTATATTTTGTTTATATTCTCTTTTATTCAAAATTCACATAAAGTTACAATGTCACAGACCACAACACATAGCATAAGTCACTATACAACAAAACAAGTCACCGAAAGGCAGAGATATTAACATAGGACATCCTATCGAAAGACATCTCAGCTTAAATAGTCCACATGAGGTTACAGTGTCTCACACACAACACATAGAGTCATAGCGATGTACAGCATGGAAACAGACCCTTCGGTCCAACCCGTCCATGCCGACCAGATATCCCAACCCAATCTAGTCCCACCTGCCAGCACCCGGCCCATATCCCTCCAAATCCTTCCTATTCATATACCCATCCAAATGCCTCTTAAATGTTGCAATTGTACCAGCCTCCACCACATCCTCTGGCAGCTCATTCTATACACATACAACCCTCTGCGTGAAAAAGTTGCCCCTTAGGTCTCTTTTATATCTTTCCCCTCTCACCCTAAACCTATGGACTCCCCGATCCCAGGGAAAAGACTTTGTCTATTTATCCTATCCATGCCCCTCATAATTTTGTAAACGTCTATGAGGTCACCTCTCAGCCTCCGACGCTCCAGGGAAAACAGCCCCAGCCTGTTCAGCATCTCCCTGTAGCTCAGATCCTCCAACCCTGGCAACATCCTTGTAAATCTTTCTGAACCCTTTCAAGTTTCACAACATCTTTCAGATAGGAAGGAGACCAGAATTACATGAAATATTCCAACAGTGGCCTAACCAATGTCCTGCACAGCCGCAACATGACTTCCCAACTCCTGTACTCAATACTCTGACCAATAAAGGAAAGCATACCAAACGCCTTCTTCACTATCCTATCTACCTGCGACTCCACTTTCAAAGAGCTAAGAACCTGGACTCCAAGGTCTCTTTGTTCAGCAACACTCCCGAGGACCTTACCATTAAGTGTATATGTCCTGCTAAGATTTGCTTTCCCAAAATGCAGCACCTCGCATTTATCTGAATTAAACTCCATCTGCCACTTCTCAGTCCATTGGCCCATCTGGTCAAGATCCTGTTGTAATCTGAGGTAACCTTCTTTGCTGTCCACTACACCTCCAATTTTGGTGTCATCTGCAAACTTACTAACTGTACCTCTTATGCTCGCATCCAAATCATTTATGTAAATGACAAAACGTAGAGGGCCCAGCACCGATCCTTGTGGCACTCCACTGGTCACAGGCTTCCAGTCCGAAAAACAACCCTCCACCACTACCCTCTTCTTCCACCTTTGAGCCAGTTCTGTATCCAAATGGCTAGTTCTCCCTGTATTCCATGAGATCTAACCTTGCTAATCAGTTTCCCATGGGGAAACTTGTCGAACGCCTTACTAAAGTCCATATAAATCACATCTACTGCTCTGCCCTCATAAATCTTCTTTGTTACTTCTTTAAAAAACTCAAGTTTATGGGACATGATTTCCCACGCACAAAGCCATGCTGACTATCCTGAATCAGTCCTTGTCTTTCCAAAGACATGTACATCCTGTCCTTAGGATTCCCTCCAACGACTTGCTCACCACCAAGGTCAGGCTCACCGGTCTATAGTTCCCTGGCTTGTCTTTACCGCCCTTCTTAAACAGTGGCACCACGTTTGCCAATCTCCAGTCTTCCGGCACCTCACCTGTGACTATCGATGATATAAATATCTCAGCAAGAGGCCCAGCCATCACTTCTCTAGCTTCCCACAGAGTTCTCGGGTACACCTGATCAGGTCCTGGGGATTTATCCACCTTTATGGCAAAGTCACTCTACATCAAGGCGATTGGCTGAAGAGCAGAGATGTTGACATAGAACCGTACAGAAACACATCTCATTTCAAACAGCAGTGCAAAATATTACGGACAAACATTTCCCAGGGCAACCAATTGGCCTACACATGGGGTTGTTGCTTTCTACATTTTGTTTAACATACAGGGCTATGGGTTGGCCTACACACACCTACACATGGGGCTATCAACACACATGGACATGCAAAGGCACAGTCCAAACATTAAGGTACAATGCTTTCATAAAGGCACAAACCAAGCATGAATGTACAGTACACACATGAAAGCTGGCCCACACATGGAGACCTAATCCACACATTAAGGCTCAATCCATGTTCAAAGATTCAGTTAGGACCCACATTCAAAAACAGCAGCACAAAGGTTGGATCCCAACATCAAGTCACTACTTACCTTTACAAGTACAAAACAGTACCACTGGCTGTTGCCAGCCAGTTCAGAGTCAGTTGCATGAACTGAGGAGATTCTAAATCTTCTGTTTATATATATTTATTTTCTAAATCCCTGATTTTCTAAATCAATTGATGATTCAACAATTGGATTATATTTATTTTCCTGTTCCGTTCTCTCTTTCACCCCCATACTTCTGTCTAACATCGGTAGTGGTTATTTTTCCCTAGCACCCATGCTGTGTGTGGGTGTGCAGGTGTTGGACACAATGACGAACGAGTGTATAAACCTTTTTTTTATACAACCCCATATATTTTTTCCTTTTTGTTCATTGTTTTTTATATGACCCCCACATTACCGCCTAACAGTTTATATTTTTTTTTTCTTTTTTTTTCTTCTACCACCTAAGTGCGGTAGTGCTTATTTTTTTCCCCAGCACCCATGGTGTGTGTGTGCAGGTGTGAGACACAGTGAAAGACACAAAGTGCACGAATCTTTATTCAAATTCCACCACCAGGAAGATAGGAAAACACCCGGGTGGCCAGTGACAAACACTGCCCTTCACATCAAAGGGCAATGCTGTGTGATCAAAACAGTGAAGGGGAGGGTAGGGACTAAATCAAAATAGAGTTGGAGGGAGAAATAATGCACTCCACTCCCTGCGGCGCCCACCTCTCCCTGAACAACTCCAGGGTGTTGGTCGACACCGCGTGCTCCTTCTCCAAGGACACCCGGGCTCTAACGTAACCGCGGAAGAGGGGCAGGCAGTCGGCCCTAATGACCTCCTCCACGGCCCGCTGCCTCGACCTGTTGATGGCCAGTTTGCCTAACAGTTTATATATTTTTTTTTTTTTTTCCTCAAATCCCAGTTCCACGTGTCCTCCCAGTTGTTGTTTTTTTTTTTTTTTCCTTTTTTTTTTATTTTATTTATTTTTTTTTTCTTTTCTTTTTTTCTTTTTTTTTTTTCTTTTTCTTTTTTTTTAACCCCCACACTACCACCTAAGTGCGGTAGTGCTTATTTTATCCCCAGCACCCATGGTGTGTGTGTGCAGGTGTGAGACACAGTGAAAGACACAAAGTGCGCCAATCTTTATTCAATTTCCACCACCAGGAAGATAGGAAAACACCCGGGTGGCCAGTGACAAGCGCTGCCCTTCACATCAAAGGACAGTGCTGTGTGATCAAACAGTGACGGGGAGGGTAGGGACTAAATCAAAATAGAGTTGGAGGGAGAAATAATGCACTCCACTCCCTGCGGCGCCCACCTCTCCCTGAACAACTCCAGGGTGTTGGTCGACACCGCGTGCTCCTTCTCCAAGGACACCCGGGCTCTAACGTAACCGCGGAAGAGGGGCAGGCAGTCGGCCCTAATGACCCCCTCCACGGCCCGCTGCCTCGACCTGTTGATGGCCAGTTTGCCTAACAGTTTATATTGGTCAGTCAAGAGCTTTCCTGATTGGTCAAGGACCTCATTGTAGTCAATGAGGTCCACCCGGTTCCAATCACTACATAAGTTGTCCACATTAGTCAGAGAAAATGATGTGCAGAGTGTTTGTTAAATGGTAAGAGGTTGGAAAGTGTAGTTGGAAAATGAACTTGGTATTCTTGTGAATAAACTAACATGCAGGAAGGTTAATGGAATGTTAGTCTTTATTGCCAGAGGATGTGTGTATAAATATAATGAAATCTTGATTCAATTGTATAAGATATTGATTAGACTGCATCTGGAGTATGGTGTACAGTTTTGGTCTCCCTATCTCAGGAAAGATATTATTGCCATAGAGGGATTTCAATGAAGATTTACTTGACCTGTCACTGGGGCTGTGGTTCTGTCCTATGGAAAGAATTTGGGCAAACTAGGCCTGTATTCTAGTTCAAAGATTGAGAAATAATTTTATTAAAATCTACAAAATAATTAAAACATATAGTCAAGGTAGATGTAGGCAAGTTGGGGAGTGTAAAACCAGAAGGCACAATTTAAAAACAGGAGAAACGCCATTTAAGGCCAGGCTGGGAAGAATTTTAACCTGGAAAAATCAGATGACTAAAAAGAGTCTAGATGAGGAATTCATTGTAGTATTTTGCTTTTACATGTGTGTAGAGTTGAGTTCCCAAGGTCAGTATTGAGATCGTTGCATTGCCTGATGTATATAAATGTTGAAAGTTTTGTCCCCTCTAAAACTGTGTGCTTCTGGTGTTCCATATTTAGTATTTCTTGTGTAACATGGGACCTTATTTAATTGTGTTACAGTACTAACTAGCCTTCTACAAATGCAAGAGGAGAAGGCGAAGAGGAGGTTTGATTACCATCTTGAAAATCATGAAGGGTCTTAAGAAAGGAGGTATGCATAAATGATTGCCATTCACAAACAGATCAAGAATCAGAGTTCTAAGAATCATTTCTAAAGTGTTTTGCGAAAGAAATAAATGTGAGGGAAGAAAAAACTTTCATTCAGTAAATAATTAGGGTCTGGAATGCACTGCCTGGAGTGTAGTGCAGTCAAGTTCAATTGATGATTCAACAATTGGATGATTAGTGTTAAAATGTTCAGAAAGCCAGTGCAGACATGATGGGTAAAATGGTCTCCTCTGATAATTCAGTGATTTTATGTGTCAAGGGATTTTATACATATGAGTATTCTCCTTAAACTTGACAGATGTATCCCAGATTAAGGCAGGTTTGGGTAAGGTAAACAAGGAAAACTCTTCCCATTAACAAATGGTACAAGGACTCGAAGGTGCAGAATTAAACTTTGGGCGAGAGGGGCAGGGAGAATGAGGAAGAAATTCACTTGTTGTAATCCCTATGACTTTCCTGTAAAAGCATAACATTAGATAATATAAATAAAACCACTACTCATTAATGAGATTAAAACAGTGATAATGTCCTATGGTTTAGATTCCCCTGATATCAACACAACACTTTGAATGCTAATGACCCTGAACTTGCTGTTCATGAAGTGGTGAGACGCAGAGTCTGTTATTGATTTCAAAAGGAAATTGGATGGGTGTATGAAGGAAATAAACCTTCAGCGCTACAAATGCAGGGTAAGACAGTGAGACTGACTGGTTTGTTGGTATTGTATGGGCATATATTGCCCATCCAAATTGCCATTGAGGTGTAGTGGTGACCTGCCTTCTTGAACTGCACAAGTCATGAGGCTCTTGCACTTCACAACTTATAGTTTATTGTATGTTAGCAATGAATTACAGGTTACGTTGATATGATAGTTGCAGAGACTTTAAGGAGGACCAGATAGTAGGTCAAGAACTTAAACTGTTTTTCCCACAAATCTATATGACAGAATCATGGTAGGTAGTGCTTGTCAGTATCAACATGTTTAGACTCCCATACAGTAGTCTGCTCTACAGACAACTAGCATGCACTCAAAGTGCAAAATGACTTCTCTCTAGGTTGGAATAGTTGTATGAGACACAATGACCCAATGTCTTTTTTTCATTCACTTGTGGGACACGGACACCGCTAGGTGGCCATAATTTATTGCTCATTCCTACTTGCCCTTGAGAAGATGGTCACAAGCTGCCACCTTGAAACAGAATCCAGAAATGTTACAGCACTGAAAGAGGCCATTTGGCCCATTGTGCCTGCATCAGCTTGTTAAATGAGCCCATATCCTTGCACACTATTTTTATCCAATCATCCAGTGTCTTTTGAACCAGCCTCCACCACATTTCCAGGCAGTGCATTCCATTTCCTAAATACTCAGAGTGAAAAAGTTTTCCTCAACATCACCTTTGCTTCTTTTGAAGATCACTTTAAACCTGTTCAGTCTAAGTCTTTTTTTTTGAGCAGGAACAGTTTCTTGATATCTGCTCTATCTAGCCAGCTCATGATTTTGACAACCTCGATCAAATTTCCCCTTAGCTGCCTTCTCTTCAAGAATAACTGTCCCAAATTTTTCAAACTATCCTCATAACTGAAGTTCCTCATCCCTGCAATCATTCTTGAAAGCCATTTCTGCACTCTCTCCAATTGGTTCACATCTTTCCTAAAATGTGGTGTCTACAACTATACACAGTACTCCAGCTGAGGTTTTATAAACATTCAACATTACTTCTTGCTCTTGTACTCCATGCCCTCCATGCTGAGGTTACTGTATGCTCTCTCTCTACTTGTCCTGCCACTTCCAATTATCTGTGGTCATGTACACTCAGGTCCATCTGCTCCTGCACCCACTCTTAGACTTGTACCTCCTACTTAATATTTCAATGGTCTTTCAAAAGTCTTCCCACCAAAATGTATCACCTTTGCATTGAAACTCATCTGGCACCTATTTGCCCACTCCATTACAGAGTCATAGAGATGCACAGAATGGAAACAGAACCTTTGGTCCAACTCATCCATGCCTACCTAATATCCTAAATTAATCTAGTTCAATTTGCCAGCTCTTGCCCATATCTCTCTCAACCCTTCCTATTCATATATCCATTCAGATGCCTTTTAAATGTTGTATTTGTACCAGCCTCCACCACTTCCTCTAGCAGCCCATTCCATACATGCACCACTCTCTGTGAAAAAGTTGTCCCTTAGGTCCGTTTTATATCTTTCTCCTCTCACCTTAAACATATGCCCTCTAGTTCTGGACTCCCCCACTCCTGGGAAAAGACCTTGTCTATTGGCCCTATCCATGCCCCTCATGATTTTATAAATCTCTAAACGATCACTCCTCAGCCTCCAATGCTCCAGGAAAAATAGCCCCAGCCTATTCACTCTTTCCCTATAGTTCAAGTCCTCCAACCGTGGCAACAACCTTGTAGACAATAGGTGCAGGAGTAGACCATTCTGCCCTTCGAGCCAGCACCACCATTCATTATGATCTTGGCTGTTCATCCTCAATCAGTATCCTGTTCCTGCCTTATCCCCATAACCCTTGATTCCACTATCCTTAAGAGCTTTATCCAACTCTTTCTTGAAAGTATCCAGAGACTTGGCCTCCACAGCCTTCTGGGGCAGAGCATTCCATACACCCACCGCTCTCAGGGGGAAGAAGTTTCTCCTCAACTCTGTTCTTCGTGGCCTACCCCTTATTTTTAAACTGTGTCCTCTGGTTCGGGACTCACCCATCAGCGGAAACATGCTTCCTGCCTCCAATCCTTTAATAATCTTATATGTCTCAATCAGATCCCCTCTCAGTCTTCTAAACTCAAGCATATACAAGCCCAGTCTCTCCAATCTTTCAGTGTAAGGTAATCCCGCCATTCCGGGAATTGACCTCATGAACCTACGCTGCACTCCCTCAATAGCCAGAATGTCTTTCCTCAAATTTGGAGACCAAAACTGCACACAATATTCCAGGTGTGGTCTCACCAGGGCCCTGTACAGCTGCAGAAGGACCTCTTTGCTTCTATACTCAATTCCTCTTGTTATGATGGCCAGCATGCTATTAGTTTTCTTCACTGCCTGCTGTACCTGCATGCTTGCTTTCATTGACTTGTAAATCCTTTCTGAATCATTTCAAGTTTCGCAACATCCTTCCAATAGGAAGGAGACCAGAATTTCACACAATATTCCAAAAGTAGCCTAACCAATGTCCTGTAACATGACCTCCCAACTCGTATACTCAATGTTCCGACCAATAAAGGAAATCATACCAAATGCTTTCTTCACTATCCTATCTACCTAAGACTCCAAGTGCAAGAAAGTGTGAACCTGTACCTCAAGGTCTCTTTGTTCAGGTCCCCAAGACCATTAAGTCCATTAAGTGTATAAGTCCTGCCCTGATTTGCCTTTCCATAACGCAGCACCTCGCATTTATCTAAATTAAACTCCATCTGACATTGTTCATGCCATTGGCCAATCTGATCAAGATCCCAACTTGTGTTTGTCCTTGTGGAGTTCTACACTGTCATTTTAACAGTTTACAATTCTTCCAAGGTCTATGTCATCTGCAATTTGTAATTGCCCCTTGCACACCAAGATCTAGATCATTAATATATATCAGGAAAAGCAAAACGTCCCAACTATAAACTTTCCTCCAGCCTGAAAAATAGTAATTGACCATTATGCTCTGTTGCCAATCAGTTAGCCAATTTTGTACCAATATTGCACCTTTTACTCAACGTCCTATAACTCATCTCTTTCCATGTAACTACTAATTCTATCCTGAATAATTGTCACTAGATACTTCCCCACCACTGAATCTAAAGTTAAGTGGTCAATACTTTCTGGCCTTATCCTTACAAACGTTTGAGAACAAAGTAATAATGTTTATAATTTTTCAGTCTTCTGGCACCTCCCCTGAGTCTAGCGAAAATTGAAAAATTGTTGCCAGTGGCCCAACAATTTCCACTTTCACTTTATTTGAAATTCTTAGATTCATCTCCTCTGGTCCTGGTGTATTGTCAACATTAAGTACCAACAGTCTAGGAGAAAGTGAGGACTGCAGATGCTGGAGATCAGAGCCGAAAAATGTGTTGCTGGAAAAGCGCAGCAGGCCAGGCAGCATCAAAGGAGCAGGAGAATCGACGTTTCGAGCACAAGCACATTCCTCAAGAAGGGCTTATGCCTGAAAGGTCGATTCTCCTGCTCCTTTGATGCTGCCTGGCCTGCTGCGCTTTTCCAGCAACACATTTTTCGATACCAACAGTCTGTCCAACACTATTATCCTATTAATTTTGAACCCTTCTAGTGATTCAGTTCCATCCTCTTTGGTAAAGTTAAAAATCACACAACACCAGGTTATTGTCCAACAGGTTTATTTGGAAGCACTAGCTTTCGGAGCACTGCTCCTTCATCAGGTAGCTGTGGCGCGGGACCATAAGACACAGGGTTTATAGCAAAAGATTACAGTGTCATGCAACTGAAATGATATATTGAACAAACCTAGATTGTTGTTAAGTCTTTCATCTTTTAAAATGGGTTGCAGGTTTTGGTTCATTAATATGTAAATCCCAGAACTTCTTTTAAATCACATTCTCGAGATAACTTAAGTTGTATAAAAAAAGGTGACATCTCAGCTCTTTGGTAAAGACAGATGTAAAGTATTCAATGAACACCTCAGCCTCAATGCAGTATCATTTTATGATTCTATAAGCTTGTCATAGTATCTTCTTATGTCCATTGGGCAAATGTTTGACAACACTTAGGACATGAGAACACAAGAACTAGAAGCAGGAGTAGGCTGTCCAGCCCTTTGAGCCTGCTCCGCCACTCAATAAGATCATGCTGATCTTTTCGTGGACTCAGCTCCACTTAACTGCGTTTTCACCATATCCCTTAATTCCTTTATTTTTCAAAAAAGTATCTGCCTTAGGTTTAAAAGCAATTACTGAAGTAGCGTCAACTACTTCCCTGGGCAAGAAATTCCACAGATTAACAACCCTCTGGGTGAAGAAGTTCCTTCTCAGTTCAAAACCTGCTCCCTCTAATCTTGAAGCCATGGCCTCTTGTCTTAGTTTCACCTACCAGTGGAAACATCTTATCTATTTCTATTTTATCGATTCCCTTCATAATTTTATATGTTTCTATAAGATCCCCCCCCCCCATTCTTCTGAATTCCAATGAATTATAACTCCAATTTACTCAGCCTCTCCTCATAAGCCAACCCCTTCAACTCTGAAATCAACCTAATGAACCTGCTCTGCACCCCCTCCAGTGCCAGTACATCCTTTCTTAAGTAAAGAGACCAAATCTGCACACAGTACTCCAGGTGTGGCCTCACCAGCACCTTGTACAGCTGTAACATCACCTCCCCGCTTTTAAACTCAACCCCTTTAGCATTGATGGACAAAATTCCATTTGCCGTCCTAATTCCTTGTTGTACCTGCAGACCAACCTTCTGCGATTCATGCACAAGCACACCCAGGAGCCTCTGCAAATCAGCATGCTGCAACTTTTTACCATTCAAGTAATAATCTATTTTGCCGTTACTCCTACCAATATGTATGACTTCACATTTACTAACATTGTATTCCATTTGCCAGACCTTTGCCTGCTCACTCAATGTATCTAGGTTCCTCTGCAACGTTTCACAGTCCTTTGCACACTTTGCTCTGCTGCTCATCTTAGTATCATCAGCAAATTTTGACACTGTACACATGGTCCCCAACTCCAAATCATCCATATAAATTGTAAATAATTGCAGTCTCACCACTGATCCCTGAGGCACAGAACTAGTCACTGATGCCAGCTAGCATAGCACTCATTTATCCCCACTCTTTGCTTCCTGTCAGTCAACCAATCCTCTATCCACGCTAATACTCTAGCCCTAACACCATGCATCCTTATCTTATGCAGCAGCCTCATGTGTGGCATTTTATCAAAAGGCCTTTTGGAAATCTAAGTACACTACATCCACTGGGTCCCCATTGTCCACCTTGCTTGAAATGTCTTCGTAGAATTCCAAAAGATTTGTAAAGCATGACCTGCCCTTCATGAACCCATGCTGCATCTGTACAACAGGACAATTTCTTTTGAGATGCCCTGCTATTTCTTCCTTGATAATACTCAAATATCTTCCCCATTACAGAGGTTAAGCTCACTGGTCTATAATTCCCCATTTTTTGGCTACTTTCCTTTTAAACGCTGGCATCACATTTGCTATTTTCCAATCTGCTGGGACTGCCCAGAGTCCAGCAAAATTTGGAAACTTACTGCCAGTCCACCTGCTATTTCTCCCGCCATTTCTTTTAGTACTCTGGGATGCATCCAGAAGGGCCAGGAGACTTATCTATCCTTAGCTCCATTAGCTTACCCAACACTAGCTCTTCCATCATAATGACTGTTTCCAGGTCCTCACCTACCTTTGTCTCTTCGTCACTTACTGGCAACATTTACTTTAGCCACTCTTCTTCATTTTATATATTTTTAGAAACTTTTGCTATTCTGTGCTAGTTTTTTTCTCATACTCTATCTTACTTTTCTTTATAACTCTTTTTGTGGCTTTCTGTTGACCTTTAAAGTTCCCCCAATCTTCTAGATTCCTGCTGTTTTTGCCCACTTTGTATGCCTTCTCTTTCACTTTGATTGCCTGCCTTATTTCCTTAGACACCCATGTTAGATTACCCCTCCTCTTACAGTCCTTCCTTCTCACTGGAATATACTTTTGCTGAGCACTTTGAAAAATTTCTTTGAAAGTCCTCCACTACTCATCAACTGTCGCACCATAAAGTCTCTGTTTCCAGTCTACTTTAGCCAGATCCTCCCTCATTCAAGCATAGGATCCTGGTATTGGATTTTATTTTCATACTATCCAACTGTATTTTAGAGTCAACGATACTGTGATCACTCCTTCCAAGAGGATCCCTGACTATGAGGTCATCAACTATTCCTGTCTCATTACACAGGACTAGACCTAGGGTAGCTTGCTCCCTTGTGGGTTCCATTACATACCGTTCAAGAAAACTATAACGGATACACTCAAGGAACTCCTCCTCAAGGCTACCCTGACCGAGCTGGTTCAACCAATCTACATGCAGATTAAAATCCCCCATGATAATAGCCGCACCATTTTTGCAGGCGTTAGTTATTTCCTTGTTTATTGACCGCCCCAATGTGTTGTTATTATTTGGTGGCCTGTAGACTAAGCCTATCAGTGACATTTTCTTCTTGGGAATTCCTAATTTCTACCCAAATTGATTCAACCTCATGCTCAATAGAATCTATATCATCTCTCAGCACAGCCCTGATCTCATCCTTGAATATCAGAGCTACACTACCTCGCTTGAATTCCTGTTTGTCCTTCTGAATAGTCTAGTACCCCTGGATATTTAATTTCTAGTCATGACCATTCCACAACCATGTCTCCGTGATGGCTACCAAAACATATTCATTCACAATGATTTGTGCAGTTAACTCATTAACATTGTTACGAATGCTACGAGCATTCAGGTAAAGTGCCTTTATGCTAGCTTTCTTGCCATCATGATTCACAACATCTCTAATATCTCCTGAGTTATCCTTCATTTTTGCTTCTTTCATAGTCTGCTTTGAACTTAAACCCTCCTGCATACATGCTAACCTGCTGCTCACCATGTCATTTATCACCATACTTCCTGTTGCTTTCCCTTTCCCTTTCCCCCTGCTTACAAGTTTAAAGTCCTAGTGACCACCGTACTTATCCTTATCACTAGAAGACAGGTTCCAGATCAGTTCAGGTTGAGACTGTCCCATCAGTACAGATCCCCCTGGTTCCAAAACTGATGCCAATGCCCTATGAAATGAAACTCCTCTTTCCCACACCACTCCCTTGGCCGTGTGTTTACTTACCAAATTTTCTTGTCCCTAAGCCAGTTTGCACATGGCTCAGGCACTAATCCAGAGATTATGACCCTTGAGAACCTACTCCTTAATTTTGTTCTGAGTGCTTAGTAATCCCCAAACAGGTCCCCCATCCTAACCTTGCCTATGTTGTTAGTCCCAACGTGGACCACAACAACTGGATCCTTCCCTTCTTGCTCCAGTATCCTATCCAGCCGGTCAAAGATGTCCTGCACCCTGGCACCAAGCAGGTGACACAACCATGCAGGACTCCCGATCCAGCTTTCAAATGACACTATCCGTCCCCCTAATTATAGAATCCCCTATAACTACTACTTGTCTTTTTGCTCCCCCCTCTTGAATGGCCTTCTGCACCATGGTGCCATGGTCAGTTGGCTCATCCTCCCCACAGCCCTTTTCCTCATCCACACAGGGAGCAAGAAGCTCACACCTGTTGGATAAGGTCAAAAGCTGACGATCATCTACTCCTGAACTCAGGATCCCCCTATGTGCCTCACTTGCAATCACACCCTGTTGTCCCTGATCACTAACTGAATTTGAATTGCAAGGTACTTTTTGCAAAGTACTTGCATAAAGTACCTTCTTTTATACCAAAAACATTCTATAAGTACAAGACATTGTAGGACATTGTCCCACACGAAGTCTGTCTCATTGAAGATCTGTCTTCTCTGAGGACCATCCATCAGTGACTTCAAAATCCATTAACTACTGAGCAAGAAGACCCAAGTTGAACGAAAGATTCTCTCCATTTCTATGCAGAATTGATTTTCATTTTCCTCCTCTCTTCCTGACCTCTTCTTTATTTGGGTTGACCAGTCTGATGGGAGGTAAAAAATCTGCATTATTTTGGATTAATTTTTCTTTGGTCTTCATAACTTTTTTGGCAGGTAATTCTTGAGTTACTCTCAATGACAAGAAATTTGTTTACCATCTCGAAAGTTCATTGTTGCCAAAGCTATTACTGTTACTTTTCACAATAACCTTAAATTTATTGCATCACAGTTTGGGAGAAGATTTGTAGCTCGGGTGCTTGTTGTCGTGGTTCTGTTCGCCGAGCTGTAAATCACTATAATGCCGGACGAAACATCATAGAAGCACTTCACAGGAGGCTCCCAAGCACTGAGGATGTCACCTAGACAGGGGACGAAACGTCTGCAACACAAATTATTGCATCACATTCAGTCGGCTGCATGCTTGAGGCAGTGTGTTCATTGATTTCCCTAGCACTGAAGCTATATATTCATAGTTTCATGTCATTCAAGCGTCAAGGATGAGATTAATGTTTTACAAGTTATGACTTAACTTAGAAGCCTTATTAATATTGTATACAAGACCAAAAACTGTAGCAATATCCAAGCCATAATGCATTACAAGTAAATAATCATATTGGAAATTAACGCATTATCAATGAAGCATTTTGGATGATGTACAATAATTGCAGCAGATGGATGCTTCTAGTAACACCCCTTCAGGGGGTGCCGTAGGTGAAGATACTTATTTAAGCACTTCCTCTAACATCCTTGCCCCAACTTCACTTCACTAACCACTGACACAGGTTTTAGAGTCATAGAGTCATAGAGATGTACAGCATGGAAACAGACCCTTCGATCCAACCCATCCATGCTGACCAGGTATCCCAACCCAATCTAGTCCCACCTGCCAGCACCCGGCCCATATCCCTCCAAACCCTTCCTATTCATATATTCATCCAAATGCCTCTTAAATGTTGCCAGCCTCCACCACATCCTCTGGCAGCTCATTCCATACACGTACCACCCTCTGCGTGAAAAGGTTGCCCCTTAGGTCTGTTTTATATCTTTCCTCTCTCACCCTAAACCTATGCCCTCTAGTTCTGGACTCCCCGACCCCAGAGAAAAGACTTTGTCTATTTACCCTATCCATGCCCCTCATAATTTTGTAAACCCCTATAGGGTCACCCCTCAGCCTATGACGCTCCAGGGAAAATAGCCCCAGCCTGTTCAGCCTCTCTCTGTAGCTCAGATCCTCCAACCCTGGCAACATCCTTGTAAATCTTTTCTGAACCCTTTCAAGTTTCACATCTTTCCGATAGGAAGGAGACCAGAATTGCACGCAATATTCAACAGTGGCCTGACCAATGTCCTGTACAGCCGCAACATGACTTCCCAACTCCTGTACTCAATACTCTGACCAATAAAGGAAAGCATACCAAACGCCTTCTTCACTATCCTATCTACCTGCGACTCCACTTTCAAAGAGCTATAAACCTGCACTCCAAGGTCTCTTTGTTCAGCAACACTCCCTAGGACCTTACCATTAAGTGTATAAGTCCTGCTAAGATTTGCTTTCCCAAAATGCAGCACCTCGCATTTATCTGAATTAAACTCCATCTGCCACTTCTCAGCCCATTGGCCCATCTGGTCCAGATCCTGTTGTAATCTGAGGTAACCCTCTTCGCTGTCCACTGCACCTCCAATTTTAGTGTCATCTGCAAACTTACTAACTGTACCTCTTATGCTCACATCCAAATCATTTATGTAAATGACAAAAAGTAGAGGACCCACACCGATCCTTGTGGCACTCCACTGGTCACAGGCCTCCAGTCTGAAAAACATCCATTCAGGCAGCATCCGAGGACAGGCAAAATCGACGTTTCGGGCAAAAGCCCTTCATCAGGAATAAAGGCAGAGAGCCTGAAGCGTAGAGAGAGAAGCGAGAGGAGGGTGGGGGTAGGGATAGAGTAGCATAGAGTACAATAGGTCAGTGGGGGAGGAGATGAAGGTGATAGGTCAGGGAGGAGAGGGTGGAGTGGATAGGTGGAAAAGGAGCTGGGCAGGTCGGACAAGTCCGGAGAAACTAGGATGAGGTGGGGGAAGGGGAAATGAGGAAACTGTTGAAGTCCACATTGATGCCCTGGGGTTGAAGTGTTCCGAGGCGGAAGATGAGGCGTTCTTCTTCCATGCGTCTGGTGGGGAGGGAGCAGCGGTGGAGGAGGCCCAGCACCTCCATATCCTCGGCAGAGTGGGAGGGGGAGTTGAAATGTTGAGCCACGGGGCGGTGTGGTTGATTGGTGCGGGTGTCCCGGAGATGTTCCCTAAAGCGCTCTGCTAGGAGGCGCCCAGTCTCCCCAATGTAGAGGAGACCGCATCGGGAGCAACGGATACAATAAATGATATTAGTGGATGTGCAGGTAAAACTTTGATGGATGTGGAAGGCTCCTTTAGGGCCTTGGATGGAGGTGAGGGAGGAGGTGTGGGCACAGGTTTTACAGTTCCTGCGGTGGCAGGGGAAAGTGCCAGGATGGGTGGGTGGGTCGTAGGGGGGCGTGGACCTGACCAGGTAGTCACGGAGGGAACAGTCTTTGCGGAAGGCGGAGAGGGGTGGGGAGGGAAATATATCCCTGGTGGTGGGGTCTGTTTGGAGGTGGCGGAAATGTCGGCGGATGATTTGGTTTATGCGAAGGTTGGTAGGGTGGAAGGTGAGCACCAGGGGCGTTCTGTCCTTGTTGCGGTTGGAGGGGTTGGGTCTGAGGGCGGAGGTGCGGAATGTGGACGAGATGCGTTGGAGGGCATCTTTAACCACATGGGAAGGGAAATTGCGGTCTCTAAAGAAGGAGGCCATCTGGTGTGTTCTATGGTGGAACTGCTCCTCCTGGGAGCAGATACGGTGGAGGAATTGGGAATACGGGATGGCATTTTTGCAAGAAGTAGGGTGGGAAGAGGTGTAATCCAGGTAGCTGTGGGAGTCGGTGGGTTTGTAGAAAATGTCAGTGTCAAGTCGGTCGTCACTGATGGAGATGGAGAGGTCCAGGAAGGGGAGGGAGGTGTCAGAGATGGTCCAGATAAATTTAAGGTCAGGGTGGAATGTGTTGGTGAAGTTGATGAATTGCTCAACCTCCTCGGGGGAGCACGAGGTGGCGCCAATGCAGTCATCAATGTAGCGGAGGGAGAGGTGGGGAGTGGTGCCGGTGTAATTACGGAAGATCAACTGCTCTACATAGCCAACAAAGAGACAGGCATAGCTGGGGCCCATACGTGTGCCCATGGCTACCCCTTTGGTCTGGAGGAAGTGGAGGATTCAAAGGAGAAATTGTTAAGGGTGAGGACCAGTTCGGCCAAACGAATGAGAGTGTCAGTGGAGGGGTACTGTTGGGAATGTCTGGAGAGGAAAAAACGGAGGACTTGGAGGCCCTGGTCATGGCGGATGGAGGTGTAGAGGGATTGGATATCCATGGTGAAGATGAGGCGTTGGGGGCCGGGGAAACAGAAGTCTTGGAGGAGGTGGAGGGCGTGGGTGGTATCTCGAACGTATGTGGGGAGTTCCTGGACTAGGGGGGATAGGACGGTGTCGAGGTAGGTAGAGATGAGTTCAGTGGGGCAGGAGCATGCTGAGACAATGGGTCGGCCAGGGTGGTCAGGCTTGTGGATCTTGGGAAGGAGGTAGAACCGGGCAGTGCGGGGTTCCCGGACTATGAGGTTGGAGGCTGTGGTTGGGAGATCCCCTGAGGTGATGAGGTTCTGTATGGTCTGGGAGATGATGGTTTGGTGATGGGGGGTGGGGTCATGGTCAAGGAGGCGGTAGGAAGAGGTGTCCTCGAGTTGGCGTTTGGCTTCAGCGATGTAGAGGTCAGTGTGCCAGACTACCACTGTGCCCCCTTTGTCCGCTGGCTTGATGGTGAGGTCAGGATTGGAGCAGAGGGATTGGAGGGCTGCGTGTTGTGAGGGTGAGAGGTTGGAGTGGGGGAGGGGGGTAGACAGGTTGAGGCGGTTAATGTCCCGGCGGCAGTTGGAAATGAAGAGGTCGAGGGCGGGTAATAGGCCAGCGCGGGGTGTCCAAGTGGATGCAGTGTATTGGAGGTGGGCGAAGGGGTCCTCGGAAGGTGGGCGGGAGTCCTGATTGTGAAAGTAAGCTCGGAGGCGGAGGCGACGGAAGAAGTGTTCGATGTCACGGCGTGTATTAAATTCATTGATGCGTGAACGGAGGGGGATGAAGGTGAGTCCTTTGCTGAGGACTGATCATTCGTCCTCAGTGAGGGGGAGGTCTGGAGGGATGGTCCGTCCACGCATCAATGAATTTAATGCTTTTATTCCTGATGAAGAGCTGAAAAATGTATTGCTGGAAAAGCGCAGCAGGTCAGGCAGCATCTAAGGAGAAGGAGAATCAACATTTCGGGCATAAGCCCTTCTTCAGGAATGATAGAAGAAAGGCTTATGCCTGAACCTTCGATTCTCCTTCTCCTTGGATGCTGCCCGACTTGCTGCGCTTTTCCAGCAACACATTTTTCAGCATTTTGTAAGATGTCACCATCTATTTCCCTCCTGTCTATATCTTCCATATCCTTTTCCACAGAAAATACTGATGCAAAATATTCATTTAGTATCTCCCCTGTTTTCTGTGGCTCCACACAAAGGCCACCTTGCTGATCTTTGAGGGACCCTATTCTCTGTTGAAACTTTATTGCTGGAACAGCACAGCAGGTCAGGCAGCATCCAGGGAACAGGAGATTCGACGTTTCGGGCACAGGCCCTTCTTCAGGACCCTATTCTCTTCCTAGTTACCCTCTTGTCCTTAATATATTTGTAAAATCCTTTCGATTCTCCTTAATTCTATTTGCCAAAGCTATCTCATGTCCCCGTTTTGCCCTCCTGATTTCCCTCTTAAGTATACTCCTACTTTCTTTATACTCTTCTAAGGATTCACTCGATCTACCCTGTCTATACCTGACATATGCTTCCTTCTTTTTCTTAACCAAACCCTCAATTTCTTTAGTCATCCAGCATTCCCTATACCTACCAGCCTTCCATTTCACCCTGACAGGAATATACTTTCTCTGGATTCTTGTTATCTCATTTCTGAAAGCTTCCCATTTTCCAGCCGTCCCTTTACATGCAAACATCTGCCTCCAATCAGCTTTCGAAAGTTCTTGCCTCATACCGTCAAAATTGGCCTTTCTCCAATTTTAGATCTTCAACTTTTAGATCTGGTCTATTTTAAAACGAATAGAATTATGGTCGCTGGCTCCAAAGTGCTCCTCCACTGACACCTCAGTCACCTGCCCTGCCTTATTTCCCAAGAGTAGGTCAAGTTTTGTACCTTCTCTAGTGGGTACATCCACATACTGAATCAGAAAATTGTCTTGTACACACTTAAGAAATTCCTCTCCATCTAAACTTTTAACACTATGGCAGTCCCAGTCTATGTTTGGAAAGTTAAAATCCCCCACCATAATCACCCTATTATCCTTACAGATAGCTGAAATCTCCTTACAAGTTTGTTTCTCAATTTCCCTCTGACTGTTAGGGGGTCTATAATACAATCCCAATAAGGTGATCATCCCTTTCTTATTTCTCAGTTCCACCCAAATAACTTCCCTGGATGTATTTCCGGGAATATCCTCCCTCAGCACAGCTGTAATGCTATCCCTTATCAAAAATGCCACTCCCCATCCTCTCTTGCCTCCCTTTCTATCCTTCCTGTAGCATTTGTATCCTGGAACACTAAGCTGCCAGTCCTGCCCATCCCAGAGCCATGTTTCTGTAATTGCTATGATATCCCAGTCCCATGTTCCTAACCATGCCCTGAGTTCATCTGCCTTCCCTGTTAGACCCCTTGCATTGAAATAAATGCAGTTTAATTTATTAGTCCTACCTTGTCCCTGCCTGCCCTGACTGTTTGACTCACTTCTGTTCTCAGCTATTCCCGTCTCAGATTGATCTCTTTCCTCACTATCTCCCTGGGTCCCACCTCCCCATCTTACTAGTTTAAATCCTCCCAAGCAGCTCTAGCAAAAATCCCTGCCAGTATATTAGTCCCCTTCCAATTTAGGTACAATCCGTCCTTCTTGTACAGGTCACTTCTACCCCAAAAGAGATTCCAATGATCCAAAGATGTGAATCCTTCTCCCATACACCAGCTCCTCAGCCATGCATTCATCTGCTCTATCCTCCTATTCCTGCCCTCACTAGCTTGTAGCACTGGGAGTAATCCAGATATTACTACCCTTGAGGACCTCCTTTTTAAATTTTTTCCTAACTCTCTATAATCTCTCTTCAGAATCTCAACCTTTTCCCTTCCTATGTCTTTGGTTCCAATGTGGACAATGACCTCCTGCTGGCCCCTCTCCCCCGTGAGAACATTCTGCACCCTCTTTGAGACATCCTTGATCCTGGCACCAGGGAAACAACACACCATTTTGCTTTTTCTCTGCTGGACACAGAAACATCTGTCTGTACCTCAGACTACAGAATTCTCTAACACAATTGATCCCTCGGAAGCTGACATACCCCTTGCTGCATTAGAGCCAGTCTCAATACCAGCAACCTGGCTGTTTGTGCTACGTTCCCCTGAGAATCCATCAACCCATACATTTTTCAAAACAGCATACCTGTTTGAAATGGGTATATCCACAAAAGACTCCTGCACTAGCTGCCTACCTCTCTTACCCTTCCTGGAGTTCACCCATCTATGTGACTGTATCTGAGACTTTCCCCCCTTCCTATAACTGCCATCCATCACATTCATTCCATTCACCCCAGTTTAGGGCAATTCAGCCCCACAAACTTCCTGCACATTGCAATTAGGAAATGACTGATCTGTATCTCAACTCCAGTTTACTGCCTTAGCTCTATCTCCCTTGATACCTAACAAAAGTACATAGATCTCAGTACCAAACTTCATTCTCCTTAGGACACTTGTGCCACCAGGAATCTCCGTTGAGAAGGGCTAACATAATGCAAATTGAATGCTGAATCTAAGGTGTTGTACTCTGCATGTTTTAAGCTGGCCAGTTCACGTACGAAATTACATGCCAGGTAACAGTCAAAGAGTCAAGAGTTTTACAGCGTGAAAAAAGGCTGTTTGGTCCATCTAGTCTGCGATGGTCATCAAGCATCTATTTATTTTAAACCCATTTTCCAACATTTAGCCCAGAGCCCTTACTGCTGTGATGTTTCCTGTCCTCATCTAATACCTGTTTCAACAAAAGAGGTGACAGCCAGGCAGTAGATAATTTCTTAGGTGAATGCCCGTAACAATCAAAGTCGACCTGCCTGGTTTAAAATTTCACAAAGCCTGCTGATAATTGCATTAATGAGTGCAACAATTTCAACAATCAGAACCAATTCACCAATCTATCAGTATTCTTCTCTCATGTAGTATAAATGATGATTATCCCCTTGAATTTGTATCCTTGGTAAATGTCCTGATGAATCCAAGACAAAATGGTTTTGATAAGATGTCTTTTTTCAGTAATACTCATTTCCCATACTACAAAAAAATGTCATTTTTTACAATGTACTAATGTAGCACATATCCTTAAATCCCCTTTTTACACCTGTCCCACAATCCATAAAATGTACCATTAAGTAATGCTGAACAGAAATAAAAGAAAAATCACAGCCAAACCTTCAGTGGTATGTAAAGTCTCTGAAGGATTATATTGTGCAAACGCAGGTGTACAGTGCAAAGCTAACAATGTAAGCAAAGCTGAAGCAATAGGAGATTAAAAATATTACAGATAAAACTTTTGCTAAAACAAACTGGAAAATCTTGGGTTATTTTACTTAAAAAAAGGGGCAACTTTAACTTTCGAAACTTTTAATCCACTCTTGACATCAACCAATTTAAATTCGAACAAGAAATTTTTTTTGTTGCAATGAGGCTCCAATAGAAAAAAAATCTTAGGTTGATGGCTGCTTCCTGGGTGGCTTATATGGGTGATCTCATCAACAACACTAGCTTCTGACATTCCTGTCTACTTGAAACAATCATCTGAAAATATCTAACAATTTTGCCCTAATTCAAGTTTGATTATATTGACTTTTTTCTCTTCACTCTCCTTTTTCTGATTTTTCTCTTAGAGTCATAGAGATGTACAGCATGGAAACAGACCCTTTGATCCAACCTGTCCATGCCAACCAGATATCCCAACCCAATCTAGTCCCACCTGCCAGCACCCGACCCATATCCCTCCAAACTCTTCCTATTCATATACCCATCCAAATGCCTCTTAAATGTTGCAATTGTACCAGCCTCCACCACTTCCTCTGGCAACTCATTCCATTGTTTTACTGCCAGCATTTTGCTGCCCCCCAAGCCTTTTCTTATGTATTTATTTCTTGTATTTGACTGTGTTGTTTATTTGGCCTTCACTGTTTTAGCTTTCCAATTCTTTGTTTGATCTTTTTTATTTTGATGCCTTGTTGAGTGGGCTTATACTCTTTAGATTCTGTCTGCATTGTGTGTTTTATTGTATAATTTAGAAATCTACCAAATTGTAGGCCCACCCTCTCCCTCCAGCCTATGTTAATTGTGAGGGATGTTCAGGCATTCAGTTCTTGTAGTCCATGTAGTTACAAATCATATGACATTTCTGATCAATTTACCTGGTGTATAGCTAGCCTGTCTTCTCATGATCATCTTGACTATAATCTAAGTTTTAAAATTTGGTAAGAAAAGCAGCTTCCGTTTAGCTCTTTTCATTGCCAATACAGATTGCCTGGTCAGTATTACTTTGATCTTTATGGGAGCTTGTTGTGTGCAAATTGATTGCCATTATTTCTACATTACAATTGTGACTACACTTCACAAGTCCATCATTAGTTGTAAAGTGCTTTGCCCTGTCTATTGATCATGCATATCGCTCTATAAAACAATAAAACATAGGAGCAGATGTAGGCCATTCAGCCCATATATAAATGGGCAAATCTGCAAAACAAAAGGAAAAAAATTATGAACAATAGAGGTTGATGTTTTACTATTTTACATCACCAGTTTCAAATATGAATTGCATATTAAGGCAGTTTTGGAGAGATGGATGGGTTGTTATCTAGAAGTAGTCTGACATTCCATGAGTTTAGATCAGAGTGGTGCTGGAAAACCACAGCAGATCAGGCAGCATCCGAGGAGTGGAGAAAACGACGTTTCGGGCATCAGGAATGAGCATTCCATGAAACAAGCTTCTGTATTTTCAGAGAATATAGTTCATGAGGAGTGGGTTTTGATTGTTGGCCAGTATTTGTTACACATCTCTAGTTACCCTTGAAAAAGTGGGAGTAAAGAGCCTTCATGAACTAATGTAGTCCACTTATCATAGCTACAACACAATGTTTTTGGGTTCCAAGATTTTTACCCAACGATCCTAAAGGAATGGGAATCAAGATTGTGGCAAAGTAGTGCTCCTAAGCAGGGGCTCATCTGATCCAACTGCTTTTCTTTTTTTTAATCTTTTTTTTTTAGTTTTTCTTTCTACTTACCTCTTGTCCTGAACTTGGAGGCATCAATGGTAGCGAGGAATCCACTCATGAATTTGAGTGGGCCCAGCGCGGACCTTGTGGTGACGGCAAGTGAGTCTCTACTTACTTCTCTCGGGCGAGCACTTGACCTTGCGTCAGAATCAGCAGCTGCTGCATCAGTGGCTGTTAGTCATTCTTAAAACTATTCAAAATGGCGCCAGATGGAGGTGACAGTGAGAAAACGTTTTTCATTGTATTTTACTGTTTTCTCACGGTAAAACATTAATTCAAGTCAGGACAGTGACTGGCTTAAAGAGGAATTTGTAGGTGATGGTGTTCCTATGTATTTGCTGTCCTTGTCCTTCTAGATGGAAGTGGTTATGGATTTGGAAGGTGTTGCCTCAGCAGCCTTGGTAAATTTGGTAAGCTTGGCACAGCAATGAAAGATGGGGCATGAGGATCAGCGAATTTGTCCTTAGTTGGCTGGTGGCAGAAGGGCATCATAGTGACATCAAAGTGGGTCCAAAGGCAAGAGATGCCACTGTAACATTGGTTGGTCTGGCACAGGCAACAACAAGTTGGTGATGGAGGCGAATTGGCCCAGTAGCAAAAGACGCCTGAAGAGTGGCAACTTCAAGGTTAGTTGGATCATTAGTTGCCTAAGGAGCCTTGGTAAATTTTTACAGTACAGTGTGAGAAGCTAGGGAAGAAATTGTAGGATCCCAAGCAGAGATATTTGTATCATCGACAGCCATGAGTGAGATGCCAGTAGACTGGAGGATGGCTAATGTTGTGCCATTATTTAAGAAAGGCAGCAAGGAAAAGCCAAGGAACTACAGACCAGTGAGCCTGATATCAGTGGTGCAAGTGGTTGGAGGGGATTCTGGGACACAGGATCTACATGCATTTGGAAAGCCAAAGACTGATTACAGATAGCCAGCATGGCTTTGTGTGTGGGAAATCGTGTCTCACAAACTTGATTGAGTTTTTTGAAGAGATGACCAAGAAGATAGATGAAGGCAGAGTAGTAGGTTCCAATTGGCGGTCTGGCTAGTAAGGTTAGAACACATGGGATTTAGAAAGGGGTAGCCAACTGGATACAAAATTGACTTGATGGCATAAGTCGAGAGTTGGGCGCTGGAAAAGCACAGCAGGTCAGGCAGCATCGAAGGAGCAGGAGAATCGACATTTCAGGCATAAGCCCTTCATCAGGAATGGAGACAGAAGGTGGTAGTGGAGGGTTGCTTTTATTATCAAGGCCTGTGACCAGCAGTGCACTGCAAGGATTCCACCGTTGTTCGTCATTTATATAGATGATTTGGATGAGAATATAGGGGGCATAATTATTCGGTTTGTAGATGACACCAAAATTGGACAGTGAAGAAGGTTATCTAAGGGTACAACTGGGTCAGTGGGCCAAGGAATGGAGTTTAATTTAGGCAAATGTGAGGTGTTGCATTTTAATAAGACAAACAAGAGTGGGACTCACAAAGTTATTGGTAGGGCCCTGTGGAGTGTTGTTGAACAGAGAGTCCTAGCAATGCAGGTATATAGTTCAAAGTGTTGTCTCAGAGGGTGTTGAAGAAGTTGTTTGGCCTACGTGCTTTCACTGGTCAGAGCATTGAGTATCAGAATTGGGAAATCATGTTACAGCTGTACAAGACATTGGCGAGACCACATTTGGAGTATTGCATACAATTCTGGCTGCTCTGCTATTAGAAGGATGTTATTAAACTGGAAACTGTGCAAAAAAGATTACAAGGATGTTACTGAGATTGCAGGATTTGAGTTATAAGGAGAGGCTAGAATGTAGGACGCTGAGGGGGGAACCTTATAGAGGTTTATAAAATCATGAAGGGCATAGATAAGGTGCATAGCAATAGGTTTTTTCCCCTTAGGATAGGGGTGTCCAAACTAGAGGTCATAGGTTTAAGGTGAGAGTGGAAAGATTTAAAAGGAACCTCGTGGCAACTTTTTCATACAGAGGGTGGTGCATACATGGAATGAACTGCCAGAGGCAATAGTTGAAATGAGTACAATTAGAACATTTTAAAGACATTTGGACAGGCACTTGTTTAGGAAAAGTTTAGAGGAATAGCTGTAAGAATTGGGCAAATATGACTAGTTCAGTTTAGTAAACTTGGTCAGCCTGGACAAGTTGGGCTGAAGGGTCTGTTTCTGTGCTGGAAGACTCAATGACTCTGAGTATTGTCTGTAGATGATACACACTGCTGCTAGTGAGCATTGGTAGTGGAGGGAGTGGACGTTTGTGGTTGTAGTGTTAATCAAGTGGGCTTTGTCCTGGATGTTTTTTTAAAATTCACTCAAAGGATGAGTGCGTCTCTAGTCAGGCCAGCAGTTATTGTCCAACCCTAATTGCCCAAAGCACTGCTGTGGGTCTGGAGTCATATGTAGGCCAGTCCAAGTAAGGATGACAGATTTCCTTCCAAAAAGGACATTAGTGAACCAGAAGGGTTTTTCTGACAATTGGCAACTGTTTCATGGTCATCGTTCCTGATTCTTTTTATTAATTTCAAATTTCACCATCAGCCTTGGTGGAATTTGAACCTGGTCCACAAAACATGAGCTGAGTTTCTGAGTTAATAGTCTAGTGGTATATCACTACAAAATCATATTGTTTCAAGTCTTGTTGCAGCTGTATAAAACTTTAGTTAGACCACATTTGAAGTATTGTGTGCAATTCTGGTTGCCACCAGAATAGGAGGAATATCAAAACTTTGGAGTAGGGTGCAGAAAAGGTTTACTAGGATGTTGCCTGGATTGGAGTGTATTCGCTATAACAAGAGGTTGGACAAACTTGGATTGTTTTCACTAGAGCATTGGAGACTTAGGGGCAACCTGATAGAAGTGCACAAAATTATGAGAGGTATTGTTAAGGTGGATAGTCAGAGTCTTTTGCCCAGGGTGGAAATGTCAAATACTAGGGATCATAGGTTTAAGGGAAGAGGGTAAAGTTTAAAGATGATGTGTATGCCAAGGTTTTTCCACAAAGGATGGTAAGTGCCTGGAATGTGCTGGCAGAGGACATAGCATAAGCAGATACGACAGCCATGTTTAAGATGCATTTAGACAGACACCTAAGCAGGCAGAGAAGAGGGATACAGACATTGTGCCGGCAGATAAGATTAGTTTAGAATGGCATCATAGTTGGCACATATATGGTGGGACAAAGGGCCTGATCCTATGCTCTACTGTTCTGTGTTGGAGCTGCACTCATCCAGGCAAGTTGGCAATATTCCATCACACTCCTGCCTTATAGATGGTGGACAAGTATATGGGCTTCAGGATGTGTGTTAAGAGCTGCAAGATGTGTGTTACAAGCTGCAGGATTCCTATTTCTAACCACTGTATTTGTAGCCACTGTATTTATATGGCTAGTCCAGTTAATTTAATGTCAGTTTAATCAGGCAGTTTCCTGATGACGGGCTGATACCCAAAACATTGATTCACCTGCTCCTTCGATGCTGCCTGAGCTGCTGTGCTTTTCTCGCACCTCACTCTTGACTCTGATCTCCAGCATCTGCAGTCCTCACTTTCTCCCAGTCAATTTAATAGTCAGTTCTCGACCCTAGGATGTTGATTGTTTCAATGAATGTAATGCCACTGAATGCCAAGGAGAGAGCCTCCTCCCATTCTCTCACTAAAGGCAGCTGCCACTACACTGGTGTAATATGGGCCATGATGGAGTTACTGAAGTTTCGCAGGTTTAACTTTGGAGTTGTCCTCTCCTTGATGAATTGCTGGGCAAGTTGAAGAGCCCCATCTAATGTTGACACTGCCATGCAGTCCTTTGATACGAGTTGAGATCCTTCCGCACTATCAGTTAACATACACTGAGTGAGCTAACCCACAACTGGCAGCAATGAAGGCAGTTACCTTCTCTAAGTAGATGTCATTTATAGAACATAGAACAATACTGCGCAGAACAGGCCCTTTGGCCCTCAATGTTGCGCCGACCTGTGAACTATTCTCAGCTCGTCCCCTTACACTAACCCAATATCATCCATGTGCTTATCTAAGGATTGTTTAAATCTCCCTAATGTGGCTGAGTTGAATACCTTTAGCAGGTAGGGCATTCCACGCCCTTACCCACGCTCTGCATAAAGAACTTGCCTCTGACATCTGTCTTAAATCTATCACCCCTCAATTTGTAGTTATGTCCTCTCGTACATGCTACGGTGGGGGGGGGGGCGAAATGTGAGCGCAGGTTTTGTAATTCCTGCAGTGGCAATGGAAGTTGCCAGGATGGGAGGGTGGGTTGGTGGGGGGTCATGGACCTGACAAGGGAGTCGGGAGGGAATGGTCTTTACAGTAAAATAGGGTGGGGAAAGAAATGTATTTCTAGTGGTCTGGTCCGTTTGTAGGTGGGAAATGGCGGAGGATGATGCGATATATTTAGAGGTTGGTGGGGTGGAAAGTGAGGACGGTGGGAGGGGGTTCTGTACTTGTTGCAGTTGGAGGGGTGGGGTTCGAGGGAGGAGGTGTGGGAAGTGGATGAGATGCGCTGGAGGGCATCATTAACCATGTGGGAGGGGAAAATGCGGTCTATAAGGAAGGAGGCCATCTCGAGTGTTCTGTGGTGGAACTGGTCCTTCTGAGAGCCGATGCGGCAGAGGCAGAGGAATTGGGAATAAGGGACAGTGTTTTTACAGGAGGCAGGGTGGGAGGAGCTATAGGTTTGTAGAAGATGTCAGTGTTGAGTCTGTCACTGTTGATGGAGATGGAGAGGTCCAGGGGAGGGAGGTGTCTGAATTGATCCAGGTGAACTTAAGGTTGCGGTGTCAGGGGCTCCCTGACATCCATCCTGGCAGATGGATTAACCTGTCATCCAAAAGGCAGAACCTCCTGTAGTGATGGCGTCAAAATATTTGATAACATGGAAAGAGGCTCTTTAGCCCATCATATGTAGGCTAGTCATAAGACCATAAGACATAGGAGTAGAAGTAAGGCCATTCGGCCCATCAAGTCCACTCCGCCATTTAATCATAGCTGATGGGCATTTCAACTCCACTTACCCGCATTCTCCCCATAGCCCTTAATTCCTTGTGACATCAATAATTTATCAATCTCTGCCTTGAAGACATTTAGCGTCCTGGCCTCCACTGCACTCCGCGGCAATGAATTCCACAGGCCCACCACTCTCTGGCTGAAGAAATGTGTCCGCATTTCTGTTCTGAATTGACCCCCTCTAATTTTAAGGCTGTGCCCACGGGTCCTAGTCTCCCCGCCTAACGGAAACAATTTCTTAGCGTCCACCCTTTCCAAGCCATGTAATATCTTGTAAGTTTATATTAGATCTCCCCTTAACCTTCTAAACTCCAATGAGTACAATCCCAGGATCCTCAGCCGTTCCTCGTATGTTAGACCTACCATTCCAGGGATCATCCGTGTGAACCTCTGCTGGACATGTGCCAGTGCCAGTATGTCCCTCCTGAGGTGTGGGGCCCAAAACTGGACACAGTTCTCCAAATGGGGCCTAACCAGAGCTTTATAAAGTCTCAGTAGCTGCGTTTATATTCCAACCCTCTTGAGATAAATGACAACATTGCATTCGCTTTCTTAATCACGGATTCAACCTGCATGTTTATCTTTAGAGAATCCTCGACTAGCACTCCCAGATCCCTTTGTACTTTGGTTTTATGAATTTTCTCACCGTTTAGAAAGTAGTCCATGCTTGTATTCTTTTTTCCAAAGTGCAAGACCTCGCATTTGCTCACATTGAACTTCATCAGCCATTTCCTGGACCACTCTCCCAAACTGTCTAGATCCTTCTGCAGCCTCCCCACTTCCTCAGTACTACCTGCCTGTCCACCTATCTTCGTATCATCGGCAAACTTCGCTAGAATGCCCCCAGTCCCTTCATCCAGATCATTGGTATATAACATGAACAGCTGCAGCCCCAACACTGAACCCTGTGGGACACCGCTTGTCACTGGCTGCCATTCCGAAAAAGAACCTCTTCTCCCAACTCTCTGCCTGCTGTCAGACAGCCAATCCTCAATCCATGCCAGTAGCTCACCTCGACCACCATGGGCCCTCACCTTACTCAGCAGCCTCCCGTGTGACATCTTATCAAAGGCCTTTTGGAAGTCTAGATAGACCACATCCACTGGGTTTCCCTGGTCTAACCTACTTGTCACCTCTTCAAAGAATTCTAACAGGTTTGTCAGGCACGACCTCCCCTTACTAAATCCATGTTGACTTGTTCTAATCCGACCCTGCTCTTCCAAGAATTTAGAAACCTCTTCTTTAACGATGGATTCTAGAATTTTACCAAAAACTGAGGTTAGGCTAATTGGCCTAAAATTTTCCATCTTTTGTCTTGATCCTTTCTTAAACAATGCGGTTACAACAGCAGTCTTCCAATCATCCGGGACTTTCCCTGACTCCAGTGACTTTTGAAAGATCTCAACCAACGCCTCCGCTATTTCCTCAGCCAACTCCCTTAGAACTCTAGGATGTAGCCCATTGGGGCCAGGAGATTTGTCAATTTTAAGACCTTTTAGCTTTTCTAGCACTATCTCTTTTGTAATGGTAACCATACTCAACTCAGCCCCCGACTCCCTTTAATTGTTGGGATATTACTCATGTCTTCCACTGTGAAGACTGATGCAAAGTACTTATTAAGTTCTCCAGCTATTTCCTTATCTCCCATCACTAGCCTTCCAGCATCAGTTTGAAGTGGCCCAATGTCTACTTTTGCCTGTCGTTTGTTTTTTATGTATTGAAAGAAACTTTTACTATCATTTCTAATATTACTGGCTAGCCTACCTTCATATTTGATCCTCTCCTTCCTTATTTCTCTCTTTGTTATCCTCTGTTTGTTTTTGTAGCCTTCCCAATCTTCTGATTTCCCAGTGCTCTTGGCCACTTTATAGGATCTCTCTTTCTCTTTGATACATTTCCTGACTTCCTTTGTCAGCCATGGCTGTCTAATCCCTCCCCGGATAATCTTTCTTTTCTTTCGGATGAACCTCTGTACTGTGTCCTCAATTATACCCACAAACTCCTACCATTTTTGCTCTACTGGCTTCCCCGCTAGGCTCTGCTTCCAGTCGATTTTCGTCAGTTCCTCTCTCATGCCCTCATAATTACCTTTGTTTAACTGTAACACCATTACATCCGAGTTTGCCTTCTCTCTTTCAAACTGCAGACTGAACTCTACCATATTATGATCGCTGCTTCCTAAGTCTTCCCTTACTTAAGATCATCAAGTATTCAGTCCCATCTGCTAGCACTTTATCCATAACGCAGTGTGCTAGGCATTTCAAGTGATCATCCAAATACTATTTAATTGTTATGATGGTTCCCGTCTAAACTACCCTTTCGGGTAGTGTATTCCAGACACTGCGTAAAAACAAAAATTCCTTATATTCCTTCTAAACTTCCCATTGATTACAGTCTGTGCCCCGTTATTGATCTCTCTCCTCGCGAAAAAAGTTTAGTGCTGGTCCTTTTGACTCGAGTCCTGCCGTGAGATTTATGTGACTCGGAGGTGAGTGTGCACCTAAATAACAACACTCAGTGGAAGTCTCATACAAGAAATGAAACACATAATAAATACTCACTTTGCATTTCAATATCAACACAGACTCCTTGCGTGTGTGTTTGCAATTGTGATGAGGAATGGCTGATTATTGACCTCTCTCTCTCAATGCACAGATGCTACTTCAGCGGAGGCGTACTCCCTAACACTTTATGCTTCTATTTCCGATTTTTACCTACCGCAGCAATTTGCTTTTTTCTTGTTTTGTGCGAGTGTGCTGCTCAGAAGGCGAGGAGGTTAGTTTGCAATGATACATGGTATGTGCAGGTGCACTGTGGTCTCTGAACTGCAGAGGGAGATAGATCCTGTTCAGTTTTCAGTACTCTTTCCCCCACCCCCACACCCACCCCCAGCCCCAGAAAAGGAGTCTACGCACAAATCGGCACGTACTGTGTGAACCTGCTCACTCCCCACCAAAACAATGTCTCCCGCCGTCAGCATGCACAGGCCGCAAATGCAACGCAACAGCTTCTGTTTTTTTTCTTTTTTTTTGCAGCGGCAGCGAGCGTGCCCGGTGGCTCCACTTTCTCGGTTCGGCGCTGGGAAATACATTAGCTTGGGGAACCTCCGCTCGTCATGCGAGCTATTTCGCTCCGAGTGATTGATATGTGCCAGGGGCGGGGGTTAGGAGGAAATCCCGGGAGCGCAGTCGCTCGAGGTCCCTCCCGTCCTCACTGTATCCAATGAGAGGCGTGACATTGTTAGATTGTGTACGCGCGGCGGGGCACGGGCGTTTGGATGTAGCGGGTGGCGGCGCGTGGAGTCCGGAGTCCGGGCCAACGTTCTGAAGATGGAACGTTGCGACATGTCTCCTCTCGAGATGCAGCAGCAAGAGGCTGCGCCCTCGGAGCTGGTGGGAAAGCGCTTTCTTTGCATTCTCGGCGGTCTGAGCCAGGAGCTCCAACTCGGGCGAGTGTCTGAATGGGACTGGAAGGCGGGCATTATCAGAGCCGTCTCCCACAAAGATCCATCGCACCCAAATGTATTGGTAAGTGCGAAATCTGGAGCTCCATTTGCGCCTGGTAGGCGAGGAGGGTTTTAAATTGTCAAACGTTTTAGTTTCAGTAGGAAAATTGTCCACTGAGAAAAGTACTTTTTTAAAAAAAGTTCTATCAATGATCAACTCGATGCACATTAGGGAGATTGGCAAGACGAATTCAGTCTGATTTGGTGAAATGCGGTATTTCATTCAATAGGTTGTGACTTTCTTTTGAAGTTTGATCGTTTTAAAGTTCATAGAAATGTCCTGTGTTCGATAATTTAACCGAGGTAAAAACAATGACTGCAGATGCTGGAAACCAGATTTTGGATTAATGGTGCTGGAAGAGCACAGTAGTTCAGGCAGCATCCGAGGAGCAGCAAAATCGACGTTTCGGCCAAAAGCCCTTCATCACTAATCCAAAATCTGGTTTCCAGCATCTGCAGTCAGTGTTTTTACCTCGGTTAAATTATCCAACAAACACAGGACATTTCTATGAACTTTAAAACGATCAAACTTCAAAAGAAAGTCACAACCTATTGAATGAAATACCGCATTTCACCAAATCAGATTGAATTCGTCTTGCCAGTCTCCCTAATGTGCATCGAGTTGATCATTGATAGAACTTTTTTTAAAAAAAGTACTTTTCTCATTATTCCTGATGAAGGGCTTTTGCCCGAAACGTCGATTTTGCTGCTCCTCGGATAATTTAACCTGTTCACTTTTCCGGCTGGTATCCATTGCTGTGTTTTGTGCTTCCCGTTAGAAATTTGGTCCACTGTTCACATTTCCCAGCTTGCTTAGGTCCTCGTTAGTTTAGTTTAAGCCATCTAAACGTTTCACCGATATAGACATGTAAGAGAAGACTAAACTAATAGTAGTTCAGTTATTGTTCAGTGAATGTATCTGATCTCAGTAACTCGTGTAGTATCAAGCCAACAGCAGAGGGAACCAGTCTTGACCCCGAGAGGATTAGTGCCATGCATTTTGTATTGATTTTTGGGGTGTTAACTAGAGCAAAGCAGCTGCAAACTAGCAACTTATTATTATGAGTGATCATTCTACGTTTGTAACGCAAAGCCAAGCGAGGAAAACGTGCTGAGGAGCACCTTTTCCAAAACAAAAAGTTAGGGATAATTGGATAGTTGTTGAGAGAAAACGTTGCTTGGGAGTAACTGAGCAGGGAACAACTTCATGAATGTGAAAAGGAAAAAAAAAATTCTGCTTCCTTTTGAGGCAAGGGCTCTTGAGTGACACAGGGTTTGAGTTCATCCTTGGTCTTGATAGTTCATAATTGCAGTCAGTCCAGGCAGGAGTAGCTTTTTTTTCCCCTGCCCACCACAAAAAGTGAAAGGCAAACAATTGATCATTGTCTCGCCACCCCACCGAGACCATAGTGTGAATGACATAAGAAATTATTATGGCCATGACGAAATGACAAAGATTAAGGCTAAGCCCGAGGACTGGGGAAGTTTGGTCAGTTTTTTTTCAACAAATAAAATGAGGGCAAAGGTCAACTTTGAGAGTACATTTGCAAGTAACAACAGCAAGAACCTCTTAAAATATAGTGTTGCTGAACAAAGAGACTTTGGAGTGCAGGTTCATAGTTCTTGAAAGTGAAGTCGCAAGTAGTTAGGATAGTGAAGAAGGTGTGTGGTATGCTTTCCTTTGGATGCAGGAAATGATGTCACCATAGGAAATGACATCGCCAATCCAAGGAAACCCAAACATAAATAGAAAGCAGAAAACACCAGCAGTGCTTCGTCGGAAGGCTCACTGAAGATGTCACCTAGTATGGTGACGAAATGTCTGAAAATGAACCTTCCACTGAGCGAGCAAACCTACACCCAGAACCTCAACCTGAGCTACAAATCTTCTCAAAACTCGCTAATGCTTTCCTTTATTGGTCAGAGCATTGGGCATAGGAGTTGGAAGGTTATGTTGCGGCTGTACAGTATGTTGGTTAGGCCACTTTTGGAATATTGCGTGCAATTCTGGTCTCTCTCCTAGTGGAAGGATGTTGTGAAATTTGAAAGGGTTCAGAAAAGATTTACAAGGATGTTGCCCGGGTTGGAGGATTTGCGCTAAAGGGAAAGGTTGAATAGGCTGGGAATGTTTTCCCTGGAGCGTCGGATGCTGAGGGGCAACCTTATAGAGGTTTATAAAATCATAAGGGGCATGGATAAGAGAAGTAACAAAGTCTTTTCCCTGGGATTGGGATGGCGGGGGGGGGGTCCGTCCAGGACTAGGTTTAGGGTGAGAGGGGAAAAATTTGAAAGGGACCTAAGGGCAACTTTTTCACACAGGGTAGTGCTTATGTGGAATGTGCTACCAAAGGAAGTACAATTACAACATTAAAATCTGGAAGGGTATAGGAATAGGAAGGGTTTAGAGGAATATGGGCCAAGTGCTGGCAAATGGGACTAGCTTAGATTAGGAAATCTGGTCGGCATGGGTGACTTGGACTGGAGGGTCTGTGGAATTGAGAGTCTAATGTTGCCCATGAAATAATTGCGAGGAAAAGTTCATCTGGTTCAGTAATGCTTTTTAGGGAAGGAAGCTGCCGTCCTCAACTGGTCTGGACTACATGAGGTGCCAGACCCCCCAGTGATGTGGTTGACTCTTAACTTCTCCTGAGATGGACAATAATTGATGGCCGAGCCAGCAGAGCCCTCATTCCATGAATGAACTTTTTTTAAAAAAAAAGAGGGAGAGAGTCAACGAATCAACTACACTTTCGTTCTGACATCAGTTAATGAATTTTAATATTTAGATCAGATTATGCTCCGTTTAAGGTCCACAGACCCTTGAGGTAGATAATTCTAAAAGGTTCAACACCCTCTGAGTGAATGCCCCATATCCTGAGAGACTCATTTCCCCTTGAGACTCATCAGCCTGGGAATACATTTGATTGACATCTAATCTAACATGCTCAGTAAGAATTTTATACACGTCAATGAGATCATGCTTCATTCTTCTAAAGTACCAGACCCATCTTCCCCAATATTTTCTCAAAGGACAGTCCTAACATCACACGGACACTCTGCACTTCCTCTGTATTTGTGATAACATTGAGTAAACACAGCATAGCAGATGGTTGGCTATTAATATATAGGTTATATTTTAGATTTTGTCTCATCACACTTCTCGGAAGTGAGAATTTTCAGGTAACTGGTAAGGCTTCCAATTTATAGAAAGCTGTAGTATCTTGTCACTTTTACCTTGAGATAAGTCCAAAAGTTTTAGATAAAGGAGAAACGTTTGGTTACATTCATTTATTCTTCTGTTTGCTACTCCACTGCAGGTTTTTCTAGAATTCGACGAAAGCTGGTGTCGGTGGATGAAACTCCATGATGAGGAGCTCAGGATCTTCCTGATTGAACATCAGTTAGTTCTGGCTGACAGGAAATCTCTGAGAGGATCTGCAGATGACGTGCAGTGGCCTGGACTGGTGTGGAACTTTTTATGCCTTCAATTTTTCTTTTGTTAGTATTTAATGTCTGTTTGGCCAAACGCTCTTGGGCCAGAGGATGTGACCGGCAGCTAAGCTATTCTAAAGTGTGTGGTAGCTTTACACTGATCACTCCTATTACCTTGTTGCACTTGCAACCTCTGCAAGTATATAGTACTGACTAGGATTGTTTTCGGTAGTTTGCTGCCACCAGTCCCCCTTGATTTGCCTGGTCTTGGGATATCTAATGATTAGTAATAGGGGTTACACCATAGTAGAAGATTTTTCTTCCATATTTGGTAAGAAGCCCAGCATTGACCTGCAGGATTCATAATATTATCAACAAACATTTTACAGCTGCATCAAAAGATTGTACTCTAGTCAGAGACATCATCATTAACTAAGTTAACATGTAGACATCATAATTGTGGATGTTAATTATGTGATCAGAAGTATGCAGGTGGCCCAACCATTTAACTGTTGTTTCTGTAATTTATACATTCCAAAGACTCAGACATTTTATATTTGTTCCTGTTTTAATTTTTTACTCTGCCTGTATAAATGCTTAGCTTATTCTAATCCCTAATCATTATATGACATGCTTGTTTACACTTCATCTAATCAATGCAAGCAGTAAACTCCCACTGAAGCATAACCCAGCAGTTAACGCTTGGCTTTCTCAGAAGATGGTGTGGTGCTGGAAAAGCATGGCAGGTATCTGCTCCTTGGACGCTGCCTGACCTGCTGTAGTTTTCCAGCACCACACTATTGACTCTGATCTCCAACATCTGAGTGCATCATTTTTGCAGTCCTTATTTTCTCCTTTCTGAGAAGATAGTCAAAGACATACATGAATCATACAGGACATTAAACAGTTCCACATATTGCCTACAGTATTCAGTATCATCACTGCAATTCGGGTCTGATTTATAGGTTCATTATGTAGAGGGAAGCTTGAACAACAACATTTTATTGAGGGTTTCTTTCACTATATCAGGAGAAATTTCAAAAGTGGCAGGCTTGTTACTGGTATTTAGATCTGTGTAGTCATGTCAGATTTAGAATCATGCTTAAGATTTCTCTTTTGAAATTAGTGCAAAAGCTCTTGTGATATGTATTGTGAATATCTGAGGCCCCGAGTGTTGATCCTTACAGTATCCCACTAGTCAGAGCCTACTCTGGTTTCTGTCAGTTTCACAATCATTAATCCATGTCAGTACATTATCTCCTCTGTCAACTTTAACAAAATCTAAATATGCTACATCCATTAGCTCCCCTTTATTAATTTTGTTAATAATAATCTCAAAATAGTGCAAGTTTTTGGAACACTGCTTTTCATCAGGAAACCTGTGCTGACTCTGCCTGGTCAGATCATTTTTATCCAAGTGTCCATTTATCACATCATAGAATTTTCCCTACTGCTGATGTCTGACTGTTTAGTTTTCCTCCTTATTCTTTTCTTTAACTAGTGGTTTACATTCGCAAGTTTCCCAACTGCAGGAATAATGCCAGAATCGCTAGAAGTTTGGAGAATGGTTACCAATGCATAGACTATACCGTAGCCATATCCTTCAATACTCTGTGGTTTGGATTGTCAGGTCTGGGCACTTAGCCACTTCCAGCCCCATTGATTTCTCCAGTACTATGTCTTACTGATACTAATTTGCTTCAATTCCTTGTTCTCCCTAGTCAATTGGATATCTAATTCTGGGAGGTTTTTTGTATTTTCCTCATTGAAATCAAGCACAAAGTGATCAGTTAGCATCTCTGCCTTTTCTGTATTTCCCATTATAAATTCTCCTGACTCTGCCTATAATAGACATTAGACTTAGCCGAAGGTTTTAGACTCCTTCAGAAAGTTTTACAATTCATTTTTATGTTTTTTTGTTAAATTGCATTCTATTCCGTTCTTCTTTTCCTTTCAGTTTTGTTGCCTTCATTTGTTATATTCTTAAAACTTCACATTCCTCTGGTTCATTTCTAACCACTTTATAAACTTTCCTTTTAATCTTGCGCAACCCTGAACTTTGTTCGCCATATTGACTAACCTTTGAATTTTTGCACCTTGAAGGAATGTGTAATTACTGTAAGTCATATAATAGTTATTAAAGACTTAACATTGACCATGTACAGTCACACCTTTTAATGTACTTGCCCAATACAGCTGAGCTAACTTTTTCTCATGCTTTCATAATCTCCCTTAATCAAATTTAACACCTTTTGAACATCAGGTAAGTGCAGAAGTCGGCCATTTAGTCCATCGAGTCTGATCTGCCATTCAGTGGGATAAAGGCCAATCTGATAACTCTCATATCCACTTTCCTGCCTTCTCCCATGACCCATGTTTCCTTGCTTCAGAATGAACTATCTAATTTTCAAAAATACCATAAACGTCTATCATATTATGGTCACTCATCCCTAAAGGTTCTTTTATAGTAAGATTATTAATTAGCCCTTTTCATTATGTATACTAGACCCAAAACAGTCTGTCCACTGGTCAACTCTTCAACGTACTCTAGAAAGCAAACTTTAATGCACTTGGGAACTTGTTCTCGAGAGCTTCATGTTCTATTGGTTTACTCAGTCAATGTGCAGATTAAAATCACCCATGATAACTATGGTGCACATGCTAAAAGCCATTCTTATCTTCTGATTTATTCCATAGAGCACACTGCCACCACTATTTGGTGGAAGCTTGAGATTGTTAAGGCAATCAAGAGGTGGTCTTCCAATTCCACTTTGTTAGTGAGAAATGTAGCTCTCTGTCTAAGGTCCAAATTAGTGTAGCAACCACTCCTGCCTATGGCTTAAGTGCATTCAAGTTTTGCATGTATCCATCTGAAAATAACGTATACAAAAATAGAAATTGCTGGAAAAGCTCAGCAAGTCTGGCAACATCTGTGGGGAGAAATCAATGTTTCAGGTCCAGTAACCCTTCCTGAAAATAGAATATATTTTATGTTTCAGACATTTAAATGCTTGCTGGACAAAGTTGGTCTTGCATCAGTGACTCCTGTGGAATTTCTTGCAGACAAGTACCGAGTGTTTCTGCAAAACAAGGTCTCTCTTCAGCCACTAAAGGTAACAAATTTCAGGTTCAGGTGGATCTTTGGCTTGTTTGAGTGAATTATCTACTTTGCAAATTGCTGGCAGAAGTTACACTTATCCTTTGGTCAAGACATTTAATGTAATAGTGTGGCATTTTGGAGCTCCTGTCCATGACTTTCTGCTGCTTCCCTGCCATGCCTAAGCTGATAGTGTTCTTCAGTCAGACAGCTGGCAATTAAAGCTCCAACTGTGCCCAGTAATGTGTCAAAAGTCCAATTTTTCAGCGTTGCAGTGATTGCAGCATTGCCCCTCCTACTCATTCCTGTAACTTTGTGCATGACTGTTTACAGTATGGGTGTTAACATTTCAACCGATTGGAAGCCAAAAATAATGCATTCAGTTTGTCAACTTCAGTTAAGTTGAATAGACATTTACAAATCTCTAAAATTGGAAAGAAGTAGTCTCAATTTTGACTGTTTGGCCAGATCTGCCTAAAACCTACCAAGACTGAATAGGATTCTGATTTCAATTTGATAGGATCAGTGTCCTCTGTGGGGCCATACTAGAGGGATAGGATTGACACTGCCCATTTCAGAAGGATCTCTATGTTTTTGAGAGAAATAAGTTAACATTGCACAACATTTCTATGATACTTTAGACAATGTGTTTGACTGCACCTGCATACTATTTTTTGTTTCCACTTCCTGCTGTCTCCCATGTTTGTTTTATCACTAAACAAATGAGAGATCTTTCATACGGCAATGCTAACTATTTTGTGCATTTCACTTGATTATATTGAAATAATAAAAACCATGTAGTTTTTGGTTCTGCTTCTCAGCCTCCTTTATGTTTAGAGGCTGCAATGATGATCTTTGCGATACAGCTATTGCTACAGAATGATGAATTATGTAGTGTAAATCTTCTTTATAGATGAGAACTAAATTTATCTACCATGGCTCCATTAATGCCCTCCCTTGTGTGGAGATAGGGTGTGACTTTCCTCCTTTATCTCTCCTCTTTCCATTAACCCCCCACTCTATCACCATTACTACTGATCTCCTGTGCTGTGCTTCAAAACTCGAGCTCTATCTGACCTTAAATAAAGTCATGGGGGATTATCTAACTCGGTTCCACTTTGGCACACTATATTTGTAAGCGGCATTCCCTCTTGGCTGTGTAGGTGAGGCTGCTTTGAGGGTCTGCTGAAGTAAGTGTGCAGGTGTTGAAGAAGGCAAATGGTATGTTGGACTTCACAAAGAGAGGATTTGAGTGCAGGAACAGGGACGTTTTGATGCAATTGTACAGGGACTTGGTGAGACCACTCACCTGGAGTATTGTGTGTAGTCCTGGTCTCTTTACCAAAGGAAGAATGTTCTTATTATAGAGGGAGTGCAGTGAAGGTTTACCGGACTCATTCCTGGGTTGGCAGGTCTGATATATAGAGAGACTGGATCGCTATATCCACTCTCAAGTTTAGAAAAATGAACAGGAATCTCAAACCTGTAAAACATCTAATGGGATTAGATAGGGTAAATACTGGAAGAATATTTGTATTGACGAGGAAGCCCAGAATCAGGTGTCACAGCCTAAGGATATAGGATCGGCCATTTAGGACTGAGATGAGATTAAATTTCTTCACCTAGAGAGTGGTGTGTAGAGAATTCTCTGCCACAGAAAGCAGTTGAAGTCACAACTTCTAATGCTTTCAAGAAGCAGTTAGATATTGTTTTTACAACTGAAAGGGGTCAAAATATTTGAGGAGATAAATGATCTAGAAGAGGGCACTGTTGGCATGATCAGCAAGTTTGCAAATGACACAAAGATTGGTGGAGTGGCAGAAAGCGCAAGGGACTGTCAGAATACAGGAGGATATACATAGACTGGAGAGTTGGGCGGAAAAGTGGCAGATGGCTTTCAATCCAGACAAATGTGAGGTGATGCATTTGGGCAAGTCTAATTCTAGTGCGAATATACAATGAATGGAAGAGCCTTGGGAAAAGTTGATGGGCAGAGAGATCTGGGAGTGCAGGTCTATTGCACCCTGAAGGTTGCTGCACAAGTGGATAGAGTGGTCAAGAAGCCATATAGTATGCTTACCTTCATCGGACGAGGTATTGAGTATAAGAGCTGGCAAGTCATGTTAAAATTTGTGCAAGACATTGGTTCGGCTGCATTTAGAATACTGTGTACAGTTCTGGGTGCCACATTACCAAAAGGATGTGGATGCTTTGGACAGGGTGCAGAGAAGGTTTACAAGGATGTTGCCTGGTATGGAAGGTGCTAGCTATAAAGAGAGGTTGAGTAGGTTAGGTTTATTTTCACTAGAAAAAAGGAGATTGAGCGGGGAACCTGATTGAGGTTTACAAAATCATGAAGGTTATAGACAGGGTGGATAGAGACGAGCTTTTTCCCAGGGTGAAGGATTCAATAACGAGGGGTCATGCTTGCAAAGTGAGAGGTGGGAAGTTTCAGGGGGATACACTCGGTAAATACTTCACACAGAGGGTGGTGGGCGTTTGGAACGCATTGCCAGCAGAGGTGGTAGAGGCAGGCATGGTAGATTCATTTAAGATGCATCTGGACAGATGCATGAGTAGGTGGGGAGCAGAGGGATACAGATGCTTAGGAAATGACTGACCAGTTTAGACAGTACATTTGGATCGGCTCAGGCTTGAAGGGCCGAAGGACCTGTTCCTGGGTTGTAAGTTTTTTGTTTTTTGAGAAGGCAGGAATAGGTTACTAAGACGGATGATCAGCCATGATCTCATTGAATGGTGGAACAGGCTCAAAGGGCCTTAAGTAGAGTGCATTCAATTGGTGCAATTGGCAAGCTTCCTACCAATCAGGACACAGTCCTTTGGTATGATGCGGAGGTGAACCCGTTCACAGCCCTAAGCCACCGCACCCCGACCCCCCACCAGTTCTCTCAAGTGCTTACTATCTGCCTCTAACTCTATAACAAAAAGCTGTTCCAATAAGACACTTATTAAAATTATATCAACTTAATTTCAAAACCGCACAGTTCCTGCTGAGGATCTCCCTAGGTCGTCATCTGTATTTTTACTGCAAGTATGTTTCATATGTAAAGGTAATTTTGATAGAGTGTGTTTCCTAATTTATTGGAGAGAAAGACATTAGCTCTCCATGTGTTTCTGTCTTGATGCGCGCGCTCTCTCTCTAGGGAACGGTACACGCCTTCAACTTCATAACACCTCTCTACAAATGTTATTAAGTTCCTCTGTTGCATTGGTGTTCTTGGGAATTGTCCTAATGAGTGCAAGATGAAAAGCTTTCATTAATACTCGAATGCTGTACTACCAATAGCTATTTCACATAATGCTGTCAAACCATTATTTGTATGCCTTGTATTTTTTAAGATAGAAGTTAGTCATTTAATTCGTAACAATGACGATGGGGCCCAATGGTGATAATTTCTGAAATCAATCCACAACATTGTCCTTTACTGAACTGATTTTGATAACCTGCTAAAGCCATTCATTCAGTGACTGGCCACCAATTTATGTTCTTTCACTTGTTATCTCTATAGCATACTTTTTTTTTCTCAATTGTTTAAAAATCAGAATTATCTGTAAAGTTGGATTTTTGTATGGACTTAAGTTGCACTGTAACTTAATTTAATAGATGAATATGAATTCCTGGGCAAAACCATTCCAGGATGATGAGATTTGTGCCAAGATTAAGACGTGGTTCATTAACAAACGTACCCAAGAACTGCTCCTCTATGGTAAGCATCCTACTACTTCTCCAAAAGTTACGCAAAATTCTTTGATCATTTTGAAGACTGTATTTTAGTTAGTTCTTCTTGATGTGTTCTTTGCAACTAAAGTTTTCTTGGAAATTGAGGTGACAGTATTACCCTTGTAAATTGCAACATTTCTGAATCAAACGTTCATGGCTATAAATAGGAATAAAAGGCTGAAAAGGCACGTCAGAGCTTTTGACATTGGAAAGAGAAAGATATTTATGTTTTTGGTGGTAAACATCATTCAATGCTCCTTCAATTGTGAAATCAAACTCAAATGAACTGACAGTGACTGATCTATCTCTTTCCAGCTATCAGGATTTCTGGTTATGGGATAGGGTGCAGGAAATTATTATTACAATATAGTGTTCAAAATACTTTTGTCCTAAACTTACTTCTCAAAGGGTGAAACTGAAGGTCATGCAGTTGAAAGATTTAATTAGAATTGAGATGGTTTCTGAGATGGTGCACTGATGTCAATAAAAGAAGGTTTGATTGCTAATATCATACTTTGCTGCTGTGACATCTCTCTCTGAGCTCAACATAGGATTGTGGATGATTTAACCTGACGGAATTTGCTCTTGACTAGGCAGTCAGTCAATTTGACTCTAAGTGGCTGCTGGAGTTAGGCTGACAGAGGAAATGTCAGTGGTCTATGAAGAGAGATGGTCTAATTCATGGAGATATAGCTACGGGCAATAGTGGAATTTTAAACACTTGTTGGAGCAAAGATTTTTCCTGATTACACTGACTGAATTCTTTTCTGCAAGGCAAAGATAACATGGGGAAATTCAGATGTGTTCATTGCTTTGAATTATTATGTTCCATGGAATCATGGAGTCATGCAGCATAGAAACGGCCCTTTGGCCCACCATGTCTGTGCTGACCAACAAATACCAAATTACCCATTTACCTGAACTTGGTCCATATGCCTTAGCATTTTAAGTGCTCACCCAGATGCACCTTGAGTGTAGCAACAGTAAATCCACCACCCCGCAGGGATCATGTTCCATATTTCTACCATCCTCTGGATAAGTTATTTTTTTTCTCCGAACTCTGCTAAACCGTTTACTCTTTTCCTTAAATATGTGCTGTCTGGTCTTATACATGTCTGCCATGGGGTAAAGATTCTCACTATCTACCCTGTGTATGCCTTTCATAATTTTGTAAACCTCCATCCCCCACCCCTGCTCCAAGGAAAACAAACCCAGTCTATCCAGTGTTTCCTTATAACTGAGAATTTCCATCCCAGGCAACATCCTGGTAAATTTCCTTGCACCCTGTGTGAACTGCATACAGCATTCCATCTGTGGCTTGACCAATGTTTTGTAACAAGACTTCCTTGCTCCTATGTTCTGTGACCTAGCTAATGAAGGCATGCTTTCTGTTTGGCACCTTCACTGCCTTTACTGACACCTTCAGGTATCTGTGGACTTAGGCACTAAGTCCCTTTGTTCTTCACTACTCTCTATGGACTTGCCATTCACTGTGTATTTCGTTCCCTTATTAGATCTAAAATGCCTCTCTCCACACTTTATCAGGATTAAACTCCATCTGCCATTGTTTTGCCCAACACTCTCAAATGAAGCTGCATTATAACATTATTTCAACAAGCCACCACATGCTGCAGCACAGAGGAGCTACGAAGAGCAGAGAAAAATCACCTATGCAGTGTATTCAAAAAGAATGGGTACCCAATGAATACAGTCCACAGATTTCTCAGCAGCAAGCCCAAGCAAGCAGACAAAATATGCCCAGAAACACTAGCCGGTCTCCCCCACATCAAAGGCATCTCCGAAATGACTGCCAGACTACTTAGACCTCTTGGCATCATGGTAGCCCACAAACCCACCAACGCACTAAAACAGCAGCTAATGAACTTAAAATACCCTACACAGACAAGCAACACGAACATCATTTACAAAATACCTTGCAAGAACACTATATTGGACAAACAGGCACTACATTGGACAATCAAGCCATTGGCCTTGATTTTTATGTCCTCTTTGTCTACAGGAGTAGTGCCAGAAGACTGGAGGATAGCAAATGTGGTTCCCTTGTTCAAAAAGGGGAGTAGGGATAACCCTAGTAACTATAGGCCGGTGAGTCTCACTTCTGTTGTGGGCAAAGTCTTAGAGAGAATTGTAAGGGATAGGATTTATGCACATCTGGATAGGAATAATGTGATCAAGGATAGTCAGCATGGTTTTGTGAAGGGCAGGTCGTGCCTCACAAACCTTATTGAGTTCTTTGAAAAGGTGACGAAGGAGGTTGATGAGGGGAAAGCGGTAGATGTGGTATATATGGATTTTAGTAAGGCGTTTGATAAGGTTCCCCATGGTAGGCTACTGCAGAAAATACGGAGATATGGCATTGAGGGTGAGTTGGAGGTTTGGATTAGGAATTGGCTGGATTGAAGAAGACAGAGGGTAGTAGTTGATGGCAAAGTTTCTTCATGGAGTGCCGTCACTAGCGGTGTTCCGCAAGGATCTGTTTTGGGACCATTGCTGTTTGTCATTTTTATAAATGACCTGGAAGAGGGGTTAGAAGGTTGGGTGAGCAAGTTTGCGGATGATACGAAAGTCGGAGGAGTTGTTGACAGTGAGGAAGGATGTGGCAGGTTACAGCAGGATATAGAGAAGCTGCAGAGCTGGGCAGAAAGGTGGCAAATGGAATTCAATGTAGCTAAATGTGAGGTGATTCACTTTGGGAAGAATAACAAAAAGATGGGGTACTGGGCTAATGGTCGGATACTTGGTAGTGTGGATGAGCAGAGGGATCTTGGTGTCCATGTACACAGATCTCTGAAAGTTGCCACCCAGGTAAATAGTGCGGTGAGGAAGGCATATGGCGTACTGGCTTTTATTGGTAGAGGAATTGAGTCCCGGAGTCCTGAGGTCATGATGCAGTTGTATAAAACTCTGGTGCGGCCACATCTGGAATATTGTGTGCAGTTTTGGTCGCCATACTATAGGAAGGATGTGGAGGCACTGGAACGGGTGCAGAGGAGGTTTACCAGGATGTTGCCTGGTATGGAAGGAAGATCGTATGAGGATAGACTGAGACACTTGGGGCTGTTTTCATTAGAGAAAAGAAGGTTTAGGGGTGACTTGATTGAGGTGTACAAGATGATTAGGGGGTTAGATAGGGTTGACAGTGTGAACCTTTTCCCGCGTATGGAGTCGGGTATTACAAGGGGGCATAGCTTTAAATTAAGGGGGGGTAGATATAGGACTGAAGTTAGGGGTAGGTTCTTCACTCAGCGAGTCGTAAGTTCATGGAATGCCCTGCCAGCAGCAGTGGTGGACTCTCCCTCTTTATGGGCATTTAAGCGGGCATTGGATAGGTATATGGAGGATAGTGGGTTAGTATAGGTTAGGTGGGCTTGGATCGGCGCAACATCGAGGGCCAAAGGGCCTGTACTGCGCTGTATTCTTCTATGTTCTATGTTCTAAAACTAGCTACCAGGATACACGAACACCAACTAGCCACAAAAAAACAAGACCCACTCTCACTAGTATCCTTACATACAGATGAGGAAGGACAGCACTTTGACTGGGACAACGCATTCATCCTAGGACAAGCCAAACAGGGACACGCATGAGAATTCCTCGAAGCATTGGATTCCCACCAGAACTCTGTCAACAAACACATTGATTTGGACTCCATCTGCCACACTCTGAGAAAAAGAACAAGAAATGACATCACCTACCCAAGGAAACACATACATAGAAACGGGACATAACACCAGCACTTCACTGGAGGCTCACTGATGATGTTACTTCATATGGTAACAAAACATCTGAAAATGAATCTTCCAGCTCAGCGAGCAAACTTACATCCAGAACCTCAACCTGAGCAACAAATCTTCTCAAAACCCGCTAATGGCTTTGCCCAGTTTACCACTGATCAATATCAGACATAGTGACAAAGACAGCGTCAGGCTATCAACAACACAATAATTTTCAAGTCTTCTGCAGACTTACTAATTTAATCCTGTACATTCACATCCAAGTCATTAATGTACGTGATAAACAGCAATGGTCCTGATGATACTCTGCTGGTCATGAGCTTTCAATTGCACAAACATCCCTCCACCATCATCCTTTGCCTCCCACTTGCAAATCCTTTTTGGATCCAGTTTGCCAATTTGCCTTAGATCCTGTGGGCTGTTAACTTTTGGACCAGCCTTCCACGAGGAACCTTGTCAAAGGCCTTGCTGAAGTCCATGTAAGCCACATCATCTGCACTACCCTTATCAATATATTTAGTTAGCTTTTCAGACAACTTAATTAAATTAGTTAGGATCTCACTCGAACAAATTCATACTGACGATCCCTGATCAATCCCTGCCTTTCCAAGTGTTGATTAATCCTGTACCTCAGAATCTTTTCCAATAGTTTCTGTACCACTGACATTAGACTAACTGGTCTGTAATTACCTGGTCTATCCCTGCCCCCCATCTTGAACAGAGGAACCACATTAGCCATCCTCCAGTCATCAGACACTTCACCTGTGGCTAAAGAATATTACACATTCCGGCCAGGGCCCCAGTAATCTCCTCCCTTGCCTCCCATCTCAGTCTGGGGTACATCTCATCAGGCTCTGAGGATTTATGTACTGTATGCCTGCTACTCCCTCCTTGTAAACATGTCCTAGAACCTCACCATCCCAATTGAAACCCCCAGCTACAATGTTGTTCTCCTTTCTGAATACACCTGCAGCTGTTGCTTTGCATGCTATGCAATAAAATTGTTTCTTCATTCATATCTAACTTTGTTTCTCCAAAGTATTTGCATGTTCTGCCTTTGCACAGTTTGAAGAATCGCACATACAAAAAATGCGACTATCTAGGTTGGAACTCAATTTTATGAAATCGTGGGTTATGTTAACGCATGACTGAACATAAGTCTGAGTGAATGAACTGCCATTGTCTGTTTAAGGTGTGATAAATACCATTGAGTCGAGAAGATGTCAAAATGATTCTGAATGGAAAGCTGAAACTGACATCTTGGCTTTTTTTTTGTTTCCATAATATATTCCCCTCTGCCTTTCACAACTTAAAGTCTAAGACTATTGACAAATTCCCGGGCTCTGCTGACACCCATACATAGTGTGTCTGCTTTTGATCAAGCCATTTTAACAGCTAAGCAACAGCTATTGGTGTAGGGTTACTCTGCAGGAGTTCCTCAGGAGAGTGTCCTCAGCCCAACCATCAATTTAACTGCCCAGGTCTTGCTGCATTTGAACATGGACAGTGTTCATGGGGTGGCAAGTAACATGTATGCCACAGAGGTGACAGACGATAACCAGCTCCAACGCAAGGGAATCCAGCCGTTGCTGAGTCCCCCACTATCCATATCTGTTGACTAGAAACTGAACTGTGCTAGCCATGTAAATACTGTGACCTCAAGAGCAGGCAAGAGGCTAGGAATCCTGCAGTGTGTAACTCACCCACTGACTCCCCAAAGACTAGCAGCGAACTACAAGAACAAGTCAGGAATGTGTTAGAATCTCCTCTTTGCCTTTCTCCTCCCTCCTCCCTCCCCTCAACACTGGCCCAAACAGCACTCATAACCTGGCACCACTCAGGACAAATCATCTTACTTTTTACCCTGATAGAGCGGCAATGTTGAAATCCATCTGCTACCTGGAAGAACAAGGGCAGCAGTTACATGGCCACCAATTTCATTTCCAAGCCTCATGATATCCTGACTTGCAACTATGTGGGTGTTCCTTTACCTGGCTGGATCGAAATCCTTGATCTCCTTTCCAAACATAATTGTGGGTGGATGGATCGAGAACACCTGGACTGCAGTGGTTCAAGGAGGCAGTTCACCACCACCTTCTCAAAGGAAGAATTCTGGGTGTGGGTGGTCAGTTAACACTAGTCTAGTCAAAGACTTCCTGTGAATGAAATTTTTAAAGAAGGAATCTTGATTGGCTAGTCTAAAATTTTCAAAAAGGGAGGAGACAATGATTTTACAAAGTGACGTAAACTCGACGTAATCTGTGGCTTTACAAATAGTGGTCTGACCCTCTGAATAATTGATTGTCATAGACTGAAAACTTTAATGTTTGTTTACTTTCTACCGGTGTTCTTCTGGTTATCAGGTACTTGCAACTTGGCTGGCTACAAAGTTAAGGTGTATGACTTGAAATCTGCTACTCATTGGTGCCCAGCAATAGTGACTCATCACAATTTAACAACCAGATTAATGCAGATCAAAAGTGAACAGGTAAAGAAAGCCTTTTGACTTCAGTTGAAAATGTACGGTTATAGGCTGACACTTTTGTCATTCTATTGAAAATGATTTTAAAGATTTAAAATTAAATAGCTTGGTGGTTTTTCACTTGATCTGCTCATATGTACTATTGGACAGGTGTGGCTTGAACTTGGATTTCCTGGCCCTGAGGTAGAGGCAGTACCAATGTGCCACAAGCCCCTGATGATAAACCTTAGTGCCTGTTAAAGCATGCTGCTCTGAGTAGTAAAACGTTTGGTTCTTCAATGTCATCCGCTGCCTAGAGTGAAGATTGTATTTGATCAGATGGCTGACTTTGTTTGTTTTCTTCTTGAGTTCTTTGCCTGAAAGTGGGCCTGACCCACAGCGCCGCAACCTCCACTCCCATGTCTGACAAAGGAGCACAACCTGAGTCCACTTCAGATCAAATCCAGTGCTGATTCGCTCCATCCCACCAACTGACCCTGCAAAGAGTCATGTTGTGGCAACATAACATTTTGCCTGCATACTGGACACTGAAGCCCCAATGTCTTTCCATCGCATAAATCTCTCTTGCACTCTTATTGTATACCATTGGAGTGTTTAGGAAAGATTTAGAGGTTGATGGTCAACCTGTTTATCTGTGTTATGAATACACCTTCCTTCAGCACCTAATTCTGGAGTGGGGCTTGACTCTGGAGCTCCTGGCCTCTGTACCACAGAACTTTTGTGTTTATTGCTTCAGTTTTATTTTTTTTTAAATGCAAACAGGTTTTTGTTGGTGTGCAATTAAAATTTGAGGTAAAATACTCTTTGAAGAGTTGAGAAAGCAATCGTCATACGCTAAACTAAATGACTAGTTTCAACACAAAAGTCAAACTTTTTAATCACCTGTCGTGATTTTATATAACCTCCCCAGATTTATTTTATTTTATAAATGCAATGCTGGCTCTGAGTCCCTAACACACTTATGCAGGGGCCTGTCCATTTTGAAAAATGTTTTGAGAGTTTTCAAGAGGATTTTAATGATTTTTTTTCCAATGTTGCAGTTTTCAGAGAAGCAAATAGTTGATCCAGCTCTGATTCACATGTCTTTCCTTCATGATGAAGATATTGAAGCATTGGCCAATGATGGTGATGGTGAGTGTCAAATCTAGTTGTTACTAACCAGTCTCTTGTCAATGGTCTTTATGACTTAGGTGGAGTATGGGTCCACGTTGTTAATGTGCCTTTCTCTTCTGGGCTGCTGTGCAGAGCAGTTCCAGGGTCATATATAAATTTCTCACTGTGAAGTGATTGCTAGATTTTTGTGAATTTCTGGTACCAGGCAATTATCCACTTTCTCTCCAAAATATCCTGTCTCAAAATAAAAGGAACAACTCTTGAAATCATTGTCCTTGCAAGCTACCACCCCTTCTCCAATTTCCCTTTCGACCTTGAACATATTGATTCAGGGGATGTGGGCGTCGCTGGTTGGCCACTATTCATTGCTCATCCTCAGCTGTGTTTGAATGGAGTGGCTTGCTAGGCCATTTCAGAGTCAACCACATTGCTGTGGGTCTGGAGTCACATGTAGGCCATAACCAGGTGAGATGGCAGATTTCCTTCCCTGAACGACATTAGTGAAGCAGATGAGTTTCTCCAACAATCCGCAATGGTCTCAGCAGATTCTTAGTTCCAAAATTTTGTTTTCAATTGAATTCAGATTTCACCTTCTGCTGTGGTGGGATTTGAACCTGGGTCCCCAGAACATGAGCTGAGTTTCTGGATTAATAGTCTAGCGATAATACCATTAGGCCATTGCCTCCCCTTTTCCTAAATCTGCGTCCATCTTTCCTGGAACACCTGCTTGTATTCCTGCAATCTGGTTTCCACCCTCTGCATTGTCAAAGTCACAATTGATGTCCATTGTAATTGTGGTAAATGTAAACTATCCTATCACATTCTTCTTGACTAGTCTGCAGTTTTTAACATGGTTGTCCACACCATCTCTTCCAAAGTCTCTCTTACTGATCAACAAGGTGGGATTGCACTTGTCTGGATCCATTTGCATCTATCTGATCATAATCAAATAATCTCCTCTTGCTCCCTCATCAATCTTGCTTTCACCCCCACTCCCACAAAAAAAGATGTTGCATTTCTTATCTGCTGACAATGTCATCCAAAATGAAGTGTTAATTTTTACATCTACAGCTGGATGTACCTGGTCATCAGTGTACCTTGCTGTCACTTCTAACTTCTCCCTTATTGCTAAGTTATTAGATAGCTATCCACATGCAGTACTGGATGAGCAGCCATTTCCCCCAACTACATGTTGAGAAAATGTCAGCCATCCTTTTATCTCCGTTCTCTAGCTACCAATAGCATTCATCTTCCTTGTGACTGTGTTTTGTACTAAGTCAGGTGGTTCTCAATCTCCGTGTGATATTTGGTAGTGAACTTTGAGCCACATTGTCGTACTGTTGCTTAAATCAGTCTCATTTCATCAAAACCACAACCCCGTCTCTGCTCATCTGCTGAAACTCATTCATGCTCTTGTTACCTCTCTAAATCTGACTGTTCTAATGCACCCCTGGCCAGTTCCTTACACTCTTAGCACTAGGACTGTTACTTGTAGCTTAGCGCACACCTTTTTGTCTATATTTCCTGTGCTCGCTGACCCACACGTTTCTAGTACAAACTGATATTTTGATTTTAAAATTATCATTCTTGTTTTCAGACACTTCGGTGGCTTTGCCTCTCCCTAACTCTATAATCTCCCTCAGTACCACAATCCCTCCCACCTGTAATTCTACACTCTGGTACACCCCCAGTTTCAGTCACTGCACAATTACTGGCCACACTGTTAGCTGCCTAGGATCTAATATCTAGATTTCCCTCCCTACATCGTTCCAGCCCTTTTCTTATAGTCATAGTGCATGGACCCTTTGGTCCTACCATAATCCCAAACTAAACTAGTCTCACCTGCCTGCTCCTGTCCCATATCCCTCCAAACCTTTCTTATTCATGTACTTATCCAAATGTCTTTTAAACATTGTAATTGTATCCGCATCCACCATTTCCTCTGATAGTTTATTCCAGACACACACCATTCTGTAAAAAAAAAAAAATTGCCCCTTGTCTTTTTAAAATTTTTCTCCTCTCACCTTAAAAATGTGCCCCCACTCTTGAAATTCCCTATCCCAGGGAAAAGACAATTACGAAACGAGGGTGCTTTAAATTAAGAATCACATTATTTATCTAATGAAAGAACTGACCTTAGTCGATAAAAGGACTTTATTAATGTGTAGATATCCATCGCACTTCAGCTTATTAATTTCGTGACATCTATATATCTGTATTTTCAGCTTAAGGATACAACAAGTGGCTAAATGTGTCCACTGCCTACCTGATCTTCAAGCTGTGTGGATGTCAGGTCCTTGGTTAGTTGCAGGCCGGGAGAAGCATGTACTGCGTCCCAGTTGAAGTTAAAGCAAAGTTGGCAAATGAAGGAGATGGGGAAGGCTCAGCAATGATTTAGAAATTGTATTTATGGAGCCAGATACAACATTGAAGTTGTCCATTCCCCTCCCACATAGTTGTGGAGAACTACAGCACAGAAAAAGACCATTCAGCCCATTGAGTCTACACTGGTCAAAAACAGCCCTCTAACTATTCTAATCCTATTTTTCAGCACTTGACCCAAAACCTTGTATGCTTTGGCATAACAAGTGCACTTCTGAATAATTCTTTAATATTCTGAGGTTTCTGCAGTTGCCACCCTTTAAAGGCAGTGTTCCAGGTTTCCACCACCTTCTGGTTGGAGAGGTTTCCCTCACACCTCTTTTAAATCTCCTTCTTCTTAAATCTAAGCCCTCATCATCAAGAGGAAAAGTTTTTTCTTCTTCTTCTACACTAATTATGCCCCACATAATTGCCACCATTAGTGGGCGGCACGGTGGCACAGTGGTTAGCACTGCTGCCTCACAGCGCCAGAGACCCGGGTTCAATTCCCGCCTCAGGCGACTAACTGTGTGGAGTTTGCACGTTCTCCCCGTGTCTGCGTGGGTTTCCTCCGGGTGCTCCGGTTTCCTCCCACAGTCCAAAGATGTGCAGGGCCAGGTGAATTGGCTATACTAAATTGCCCGTAGTGTTAGGTAAGGGGTAAATGTAGGGGTATGGGTGGGTTTCGCTTCGGCGGGTCGGTGTGGACTTGTTGGGCCGAAGGGCCTGTTTCCACACTGTAAGTAATCTAATCTAATCTAAAAAAAAAATAATATTTTACATAGCAGTCATGTCCCCCTCAGTCTCCTCTGCTCAAGGGAAACAACCTCTGTCTATCCAGTGTTTTTCAATAACTGAAACTGTCCAGCCTAGGCAACATCCAGGTAAATCTCCAGTGCTATTACATCCCTCCTGTAACGTGGATTCCATAATGCTTTAAAAACAAAAGATACAAATTAAGTTTGAGCAATTAATCGAGTGCTGCTTTAGAAATTGTTGGTTAGGGTGCTCTGACCCTGAAAATGACAGGTGTAATATTGGTCTTCCATGCTCCATCCATTTTTAACTCCCAATTTTACACAGCACTGGGTCCAACCATTAGATTTGTATGTCTTTGTATTTGATGTTTCCATGGAGCACCTAGGGCACTTTACAACAGTAAAGGCCAGTTGAAGGTGGTGGTTAAAAGTATCTGCTTTCCTGAATGGAAGTGGAGGGCAACTGGAGTGCACAATGCTCAAGACCCTATCTTTGGGAACAGCTGGAGTGACAACTTGAAAACTAATAAGTAACTACCTTCAGGTCTCTAGTGTTGCTTTTATACTTCGAAGTTAAAATTGGACCCAGGGAGTCAGTGTTGAGTGCAGATTTTATAAAAAGCTGTGTTAGACATTGGGGTATAATTAGAACAGGGTGTACATACCTTCAGTTGTTGTAAAGTCTTCCATGGAGCATAGAACGTTACAGCGCAGGCCTTTCGGTCCTCAATGTTGCACCGACTTGTGAAATTAACTTGATACCCAACTAATCTACACAGTTCCATTATTATCCATATGTATGTCCAATGTCCATTTAAATTCCCTTCATGTCAGTGAGTCTACTACTGTTGCAGCCCTACTACTGAGTTAAGAAACTACCCCGATATCTGTTCTAAATCTAACACACCTCAATTTAAAGCTAAGTCCCCTCATGTTAGTCTTCACCATCCGAGGAAAAAGGCTCTCATTGTCCATGCTGCCTAACCCTCTGATTATCTTATACGTCTTGATTTAACTCATCTCTCAACCACCTTCTCTCGAACAAAAACAGCCTCAACTCCCTCAGCCTTTCCTCGTAAGACCTTCCTTCCAAACCAGGCAACGTCCTCGTAAATCTCTCCTGAACCTTTTTTTCCAAAGCTGCCACATCCTTCCTGTAATGTCGTGACCAGAACTGTAGGCAGTACTCCAGCAGAAGCATAACCTCGAGGCTCCAAAACTGAATCCCCCAACCAATAAGTGCCAACACACCATATGCCTTCTTAACCCTATCAACCAGGGTGGCAACTTTCAGGGATTTATGCACCTGGACACTGAGGTCTCTCCATTCATCTTCACTGCCAGGAGTGTTACCATTATTTCTTTTGAAGTGAACTACCTCACACTTTTCCACGTTAATCCCCGTTTGCCACTTCACAGCCCAGCTCTGCATCTTATCTATGTCCCTATGTAACACACAACATCTTTCAGCGCTATTCACAACTCTGCCGACCTTAGTGTCACCCGCAAATTTACTAACCCATCTTTCTACGCCCACATTAAGATCATTTATAAAAATGACAAACAGCAGTGGCCCCAAAACAAATCCTTGCGGCATACCACTGGTAACTGAGCTCCAGGATGAACATTTCCCATCAACCACCACCCTCTGTTGTCTTTCAGCTAGCCAATGTCTGATCCAAACCGCTAAATCACCTTCAATCCTGTATTTTGTGAAATAGCCTACTGTGTGGAACCTTATCAAACGCCTTTATTGAAGTCCATGTACACCACAGCAACCGCTTTACCTTCATCCACCTGTTTTGTCACCTTCTCGAAGAACTCAGTAAGGTTAGTTAGACATGACCTACCCTTGACGTGACCTATCTCTAATCAATTATTCCTTTCCAAATAATTATAAATCCTATCTCTAATAACCTATTCCAACACCTTACGCACAACCAAAGTATGGCTCACTGGCCTATAATTACCAGGGTTGACTCGACACCCCTCCTTAAACAAGGGAACAACATTTACTGTCCTGCAGTCTTCTGGCACTGCTCCTGTCGACAATGAAGACATAAAGATCGAAGCTAAAGGCTCTGCAATCTCCTCCCTGGCTTTCTAGAGAATTCGAGGATAAATCGCATCCAGCTCCCGGGTCGTATCGATTTTCAGATCTTCTAAAATTGCTTTAAAAAAACCTCCTTGTTGTCAACAGCAATCCCATCTAATCTCCGTACTGTCACTAACATTGCCCTTTTCCAATATGAATACTGAGGAAAAGTATTCATTAAGGGCTTCCCCATGTCCTCAGATTCCACACACAGCTTTCCATTTTACACTTGGTCTTAATCTCTCCAAAATAAATCAACAACTGCATCAATAATGGAACCAGCCAACGTAATCTGGGCTGGGAAATTGCATTAAACAAAGTGAAGACTGTCCTTCATTCCTAACTGTCACCAGCAAGCACAACATTATTGCCACAAAAACCAAAACTGTTGGAAGCACTCAACCGGTCTGGCACTACATTATTACATTATATTGCAAAAACGCGCTTGTATTAATTGTAGGGGAAAATGTCTCCTCAGAGTCTCAGTTGGATTTCGAGTCCTATTAGTCATGCTGATCTCTTGAGTGACAACACCCAGTAATATGTTAAAAGACTATTATAAATGGTGAAACCAGTGGCAAGATTTCAACATGAAAAGGGAAGATTTCTTTATTGGAAAAGAAAGGAATAATGTATTGACAGAAGGACAACTTTGTTATTGCACACACAACCTCAAATTGGTATGTTCAATACTGGTCCAAAATTGAGAAGATAACACTTAGCGAGCTTGGAAAACATTTGTAGCTCAGGTTGAGGTTCTGGATGTAAGTTTGCTTGCTGAGCTGGTAGGCTCGTTTTCAGATGTTTTGTCACCATAGGTAACATGAGTGAGCCTCCAGTGAAGCACTGATATGCTGCTTTCTATTTGTGTTTAGCTTTCCTTGGGCTGGTGATGCCACTTCCTGTGTTGATGTCATTTCCAGTTCTTTTTCTCAGAGTGTGATAGATGGGATCCAAATTGTTGTGTTTGTTGATAGAGTTCCAATTGGAATGCCATGCTTCTAGGAATTCTCATGTGTGTCCCTGTTTGGCTTGTCCTAGAATGGATGTGCTGTTCCAGTCAAAATGCTGTCCTTCCTCATCTGTATGTAAAGATACTTGTGACAGTGGGTCATGTTTTCTTGTGGCTATTTGATGCTCATGTATCCTGGTGGCTAGTTGTCTGTCTGTTTGTCCGATGCAGTGTTCGTTACAGTTCTTGCAAGGTATTTTGTAAGTGACGTTTATTTTGCTTGTCTGTATGGGGTCTTTCAACTTCATTAGCTGCTGTTTTAGTATGTTGGTAGGTTCATGGGCTACCATGATGCCAAGAGGTCTGAGTAGTCTGGCAGTCATTTTTGAAACAAATTAGAAGAAATCTACAAGACCATCAATAATAATCTTACAGGCTTAAAATTCACAAAGGAGGAAAACAATAGCAAACTGCCGTTCCTAGATGTCATAGTAGGGTGAATAGTCAATGGGGCACTTGAAACCAGCATCTACAGGAAAACAACACACACAGACCAAATACTGAAGCAATCATCCCAACACACTCAAATGAAGCTGCATTAGAACATTATTTCAATAAGCCACCACACGCTGCAGCATCAAGGAACTATGAAGATCAGAAGAAAACCACCTATACAGTGGAAATGACTGCCAGACTACTCCGACCCCTTGGCATCATGGTAGCCCACAAACCCACCTACACACCAAAACAGCAGCTAATGAACTTAAAACGCCCTATACAGACAACCAGCAAAACGAACATCATTTACAAAATACCTTGCAAGAACTGTAACAAACACTACATTGGACAAACAAGCAGAAAACTAGCCACCAGGATACATGAACATCAACTAGCCACAAAAAGAAATGACCCACTCTTACTAGTATCCTAGTACAGATGAGGAAGGATAGCACTTTGACTGGGACAACACAACCATTCTAGGACAAGCTGAGCAGTGACACGCACAAGAATTCCTAGAAGCATGGCATTCCAACCTGAACTCTGTCAACAAACACATCTACCACCCTCTGAGAAAAAGAACAGGAAATGACTAAGGAAACCTAAACACACAAATAGAAAGTGGGCCATACCATCAGTGCTTCATGGGAGGCTCACTGATAATGTTATCTAGTATGGTGATGAAACGTCTGTAAACAAACCTTCCAGCTCAGTGGGCAAACTTGTATCCATAGTAATTAAATATCAGTGTTATTCTATAATTTGTACGTATAATCTTACAATGGGGTGGAATCCCCTCGTCAATCTGTTTGCGTTCCTTCCTGTGGTTGATGGGTACTTTCTGGCTGAGAGCTTTTGGAAGCTGTGCCTTTTTTAAGCTTCATGTCTGACTCCATCCTAGTCTTTAAAGGGGCTGTTGAGTTTTTTTTCCCCAAAAAATGAAGGATGCATTTCATCAAATCCTTTCTTCTTCTTTGCAAGGTCTGCATACTTTGTAGAAATCAGGCTGTTCAAACATTGTTAATAGTGTGTCTCCCAGGTATTATTTTGTCCATCCATCCATCCAACTTCATCTCCATGTAATTGATCATCCAGTGTATCAATGAAGTCAATATAGTAAGAACAGTTTCACTTTTCAATGACACTTTTTCGACCATATAGGTAGAAGGAGGGGGACAATAAAAAAAGCAATAACTCAGTCAGTACAACAGTTGTGAATATGCTGTGGTTCTGTTCGCCGAGCTGGAAGTTTTTGTTGCAAACGTTTCGTTCCCTGTCTAGGTGACATCCTCAGTGCTTGGGAGCCTCCTGTGAAGCGCTTCTGTGGTGTTTCCTCCGGCATTTATAGTGGCCTGTCCCTGCCCCTTCCGGTTGTCAGTTTCAGCTGTCCGCTGTAGTGGCCGGTATATTGGGTCCAGGTCGATGTGTTTGTTGATGGAGTTTGTGGATGAGTGCCATGCTTCTAGGAATTCCCTGGCTGTTCTTTGTTTCGCTTGCCCTATAATGGTAGTGTTGTCCCAGTCAAATTTATGTTGCTTGTCGTCTGCGTGTGTGTGATGAATATGATGCATAAGGCAAGTCCTTTTTATTGGCTGGGGGAAGCCCATGTCTATCCTTTGTAGTATTGTGCTGATTACATAATTGATTTATTTTGACTTAAAATGCAGTCACTCTAATCAAAGTTAAAAATTTACTTCAAATGAGTGAAGTAGAAATAGATGTAAAAATGTGGAATTACGAAAATTATCGATTGTAAGTTGCATGCTTGATCTACAATCGATTAAAAATCTTGCTGCCTTAATTGCTTTCAGGTATGTTAAATGTTGGTAATTCCAAAAGAATACAATGCATGAAACGAAAATCTATGGAAGGGCATGATGACAGCGAAATAAAAAGAACAAAGTGTGATACGTTGGCTGAGAGCAAGAGCTGCAGGGCAGAGCAGAATGCTGAAGCAACCGAGCGAAGTGAAGATCAGTGCAGTAACAAACAGTCATTCCACTCTGATCCCGGAAAATTAACAGGACAGGATAATGTGCAAATGCAGCAGTTCATAGAATCCAGAACCTGCCGTCTGAACAGAGTACTTACAAAGGAGGGCATGGAAAATGTGAAAAGTGCAGATCCTCAAAAGCCAAAGTCTTTGTTTGGGTTTGATGGCAGCTGGAATAGTTTTAATCTCATTTTTGCAACTCGGGCGACTGACAACGGGAGAACGGTGGTGGTCGAGGATAAACTCCAGCCAGGGACTGAACCTCTAGCACCCCATCGAGACTCTGCTCCATCACTGAAAGCTCAGCATTCTTTGCAGTTAAACAAAGGAACAGCTACTTGCTCTTCTGAAGTAAGGCTTATTTTTCTTTATTTCACTTTTTAAACCAGCTGTCTGTGACCACTGTTGACTGTTGTAAAAACCTAACTGGTTCACTAATGTCCTTCAGGGAAGGAAATGTACCATCCTTGCCAATCTAGCCTACAGGTGCCTCCAGATTCGCAATACAGTGATGGACCATAAATGCTAAATGTACAAAACCCCTGAAGAGGTGCAGACAAGAATGACGTACCAATATCTGACCTAAAAGAATATGTTAGTAGGCTAGAGGATGTTTTCTAGAAAAAAGGCTGAGAATTATCATTGAGTTGGATAGGATGAGGATACATAGACCAGTGCTGGGGTCACAGTTATTTACAACATGTAGTAATGACTTGCATGAAGTAAGTGAATGTTCTATAAGTAAGCTTAATGGATGACACAAAAATAGGTGGCAAGACAAATGTTGAGGGTGACAGAGTCTACAGAGGGATATAGACAGGTTGTGCACGTGGGCAAAAATTTGGTAGATGGGATATAATGTGTGAAGCTGTAAAGCGAGGCATTTCAGGAAGAGTAGAGGACCTGAATGTTATTTAAATGAAGGAAGACTGCAGAAAGCTACAGCACAGAGGATTTGGAAGTCCTTGTGCATAAATCACAAAACATGAGCATCGAAGTTCAGTAGGTAATAGGTAAAGCAAATCGAAGGTAGGGAATGGAATACCGTAACAGGAAGATTTTTGCTAAAATTATACAAGGCTATAGTCTGACCACAGTTAATATACTGTGAAAAGTTTTGGTCACCTTGACTAAGGAATTGCCCACTTGGCTACTAGCATTGCAGGTGGTCTAGAGAAGGTTCAATAGGCTGAGCCCGAGTATGAAGGGGGCGTGTTTTATGTTTTCATTGGAATTTAGAAGAATGAGAAGTGATCTTATTGAAATTGACAGAAAAGCTGGCCAGAAGTACAGGGTTCTTCAGGAACGAGAGAGGACTAAAGAACTGTGGATGATGTAAATCCAAATTGAAAACAGAAATTGCTGGGGAAACTCTGTTCTGAAGAAGGGTCGCTGGACCTGAAACGTTCACTTGGTTTCATGCCCACAGATTCTTAGGGGACTTGACAGATGCAGAAAGGTTATTTTCCTTTATAGGATCCAAGGACACAATCTCACATGGGGTCACACATTTAAAATACAGATGAGGAGGAGTTTCCTGAGGATAGGGAATCCACCACTGGGGAAGGCAGGAAAGAGGAGTTGGGGATGATTAGTAAGGCACAATCTTGTTGAATGACGGAGTAGACCTGACAGACAGAACGGTCTGCTTCCATTGCTTTGTCTTATAGTTTAGAGAATGTGTTTCCAATCGTGAGCAGAACAAACCTAGAGGCCGTAAATATAAGATTTCTGTAAATAGAACCACTAGTGAATTCAGGAGGAGCATATTTGCAGAAAAGCTGGCCAGCATGTGGAACCTGTTATTACTACAGATTGTTGGGATCAATATAGTTAAACGTGCATGCAGGGAAATTGGATAAATGAGAATTGAGGGTTAAGGTAGCTAAGATAGGGTTCATAACAGCAGCTACACTATATTTATATCCTCCCTTTTTAGTGTGCTTCATGAGAACATTGTAAGGAATATTTGACAATGAGCCCCCTGTGAAGGGAGGTTTTAAGGAGCAGAGTAAGTTGGAGAGGTTAAAGGAAGAAAAATAGGTCTTGGGGCTGAAGACATGGCTGTAAATGCTGGAGCAATTAAAATTGTCAATGTTTAAGGTCTGAATTAGGCTGGTAAGTGTCTTTTGAGGATCGGAGCAGGGGAAGGGTGTGAGGCTGTGGAGGGAATTGAAAACTAAGATGGGAATTTTAAAATCAAGATGGTGTTTGACTGGGAGCCAATTGAGGTCAGAGAGCACTGAGAGTGTGGTTGGGTAGCTTGGTTTTGACCCAGTGTATTTCCGTTCCCTATAAAATGTGGGAGTTCTGACTGAAGAGGGTGAGAGGCACAAAGAGGTTCATGTGGAGTATCAGAGTCTAGTGGGGCTGAATTATTATTATTATCGTCGTCGTCGTTCTCGAATGGAGCTCATTTTACCTATCTGTATGAAATAAATATGCTGTGCATGTGGTTGACTAGATATTTTGGTTGGGTAAACTTTGGCAACTGGGCCAATTCCATGCTGGCTGTACTGTCATCCTAGTTCCCTACCTTTCCCAAACCATAATAGATGAGTCATAGAGTTTTAGAGTTGTACAACTTTGGTTCAACTCATCCATGCTGACCACGTATCCTAACCTAGTCTAGTCCCATTTGCCAGCCCTTGATGCACATCCCTTCCTATTCTTATATACATCCAGATGCCTTTTTAAATGCCGTAATTGTACCAGCCTCCACCACTTGCTCTGGCAGCTCATTCCATACACTCACCACCCTCTGTGTGGAAAAAGTTGCCCCTTAGGTCCCTTTTATATCTTTCCCCTCTCACCTTGAACCTATGCCCTCTGGTTGTGAACTCCCCCCACCCCATTATAAACCTCTATAAGGTCACCCCTCAGCCTGTGAAAACAGCCCCAGCCTGTTCAGCATCTCCCTATAGCTCAGATCCTCCAACCCTGGCAGCATCCTTGTAAATCTTTTCTGAACCCTTTCAAGTTTCACAACATTCTTCCGATAGGATGGAGACCAGAATTGCACGTAATATTTCAAAAGTGGCCTAACCAATGTCCTGTGCAGTCAGTAAAAAGCTTTGAAATAAACCTTCCTTCAGCTCTGAAACCTCCTTGTTGCTTCAGAATCACTTTTTTTTTGCATTAATCTTTAACTCCAAAACACCCATGGGTGACAAAATGTGGTATGATAAAAGGGCCAGAGTGGTGAGACTTGTGGGTCTCCCTGTTTTTGTTGTCACCAGCACAAAGTCCCACACCATCCAAAGTGGGGGTTGCTGGCCTCACTGCAGCCCATGCTCTCACCTACTGTCCACAATGAAAATCTTGACTATGCAGGCACTTTCTTGAAAGGTGAACAGTTTGAGCTGGCAGTTTCCCTAATTCCAGCTACCTGCTTCAGAAGGTAAAAATCCAGCCCACTTTCTCTGAAGTTCAGCAGGTATGTGCTTTAGGGGAAGAAACTGTGTGTAATGTCATTAAAATAGTCAGGGAGAAGCTAATGGGATTAGATGACCTTGTGTATACTTCAAGGTTTATGTATCAGTTCTTCCATGAATGATGCGTGACTGTTTTCCACTTGCTCTGGGTGCTCAGTTACTCGGGCATTGAGGATCCTGATATACTCAGTGCAGCATCAAAATGAAGAAAGAAGCATCTTTGCGTGGAACTGCTACTAGGTTATTGCTGATGCATTGCCTTATTCCTGCTGTAGGCTTCACGAACGATCCGGGCAGCTCAGTTTGTTCACTCCAGTTTGGGTGACATGTTGCTGGGCAGTGCTGCTACAACGCCTGAAAGGAAAGATTTGAGACAAACTACTCCTCCGCCTGCGAATTCTCCCCCAGCCATCACTGCAGTGGTGCCTCAAGGGTAAGTTAGCTGAGTTTTAAACCTCCGAATTACCACCCTGACATAACGTGTGCTTAGCATGAGGCTAATTCGTCTTGAGTTCAGTCTCCAATGTTACTCTAATGTGATCTCCAGCATCAGCAGTCCTCACTTTCGCCTATTCCATTCTAAAGAACCCCTAACGTGAACTTGAGGGACCTGTGTTTCATTTTCAGTCGTTCTTTTCTTTTGACATACGAGTAAACAGGATTCCAGGCACATACGAGCACAACTCCCCCTCTTCAGGGAGCTGGGCAGAGATGGCTCTGTATGGATATGGTCATTCCAAATGGAGGTGGGTTCTACCTGGCAGCACTGGGGTTATTACTATCTTTAAACTCTCTTAATTCCCACCAAGAAAGTGAGAATTAACATAAGATACAAGGATGTGTCAGGTGGGGGGAGGCTTATGGACTGGGGCTTTTGTACCTTGGAGTGTCTGAGGCTGAGGTTTATAAAATCATGAGGGGCATGGATAGGGTAAATAGGCAAGGTCTTTTCCCTGGAGTTCAAAACCAGAGGGCGTAAGTTTAAGGTGAGAGGGCAAAGATATAGAAGAGACCTAAGGGGCAACTTTTTCACACAGTGTGGTGCATGTATGGAATGAGCTGCCAGAGGAAGTGGAGGAGGCTAGTACAATTGCAACATTTTAAAAGGATGGATATATGAATAGGAAGGGTTTGGAAAGATATCGGCCAAATGCTGGCAAATGGGATAGATTTATTTAGGCTATTTGGTTGGCATGGAAGTGTTGGATTGAAGGGCCTGTTTCCATGCTCTTTGATATCTGTGACTCCCAAGATCATAAAATATAGAATAGAAATGGGCCATTTGTCCCATCAAGACTGCTCTGCCATTCAGTGCGATTATGTTTGATATGATCTTCTTCAACTCTACTTGCCTGCCTTTTCCCCATAATCCTTGATTCCTTTACTGATTATAAATCTTATCTATCTCAGAATTGAATCTACTTAAGCACCCAGCCTCTCCAGTCCTGTGTGATAAAGAATTCCACAGATTGACTGCCCTCTGAGAGAAAAAAATTCTCCTCCATCTGTATTCAATGAGCAACTTCTTACTCTTGGCCCGAGACACACTCACAAAGGGAAACAACCATTGCACATTTTGGTTTGTGGGTAATAGGGAAGACAAATGGAATGTTGACCTTTATTTCAAAGAGAATAGAGTATAAAAATAGAGAGGTTTTGATAAAACTATACAAGGTTTTAGTCAGACTACAACTGGAATACTGAACAAGTTTTTTTTGGGGCCCTTACCGAAGACAAAGTACAGAGGAACCTCGATTATCCAAACTAGATGGGCAGGAACTATTTTGTTTGGATAGTCAATTATTTGCTTAATTGATTAAATGCCTTTCCTCTGGAGCTCAGAGGCAGCAGCACATGAGCCCCCAATCCCATCCTACACCACACCCCCCTGTCCTCCTCTTACACTGCCCCCCCCCGCCCCCAACCTCATCCAACATTACCCCCGTGTTCCCCCAGCCCCGACCCCTCTCTGGGGCAGCCGGACTGGACACCAACAATAAGACTGCTGCTGCCTTTGTGAGGTAAGTCTCCAAATAGCATGCAGACACAGCCAGAGCACCCCCCCCCCCCCCCCCCCACACGTCTTTTTGACAGATTCCACCTTTGCCTTGTATAGGACGGTGTTAGAGAGATTATCTGGGGAAGGGGGTGTTTAGGGTACACCCCTGTGCAGAACTCCAGAGAAAGTGTGGGGAGAGTGAGAGAGGATGGGCAGTCAGTCATTTGGAGACGGTGCCTGTTTAATCACTGTAAACAAAAGATGCAATCAGTGTTAGAAACACGTCTTCAATGTAACGTTTCTATCGGGACCTCGATCTCCTTCGGATAATCCAATATTCGGACAATTGATATTCAGATAATTGAGGTTCCTCTATACTGGCATTGGAGATAATCCAGAGAAGGTTTACTACTCTCTGGAATTTAAAGAATAAGAGAGAACCTTTTTGAAACATAGAGGACTTGACAGGATAGATGCAGAAAGGTTATTTTCCCTTCTGGGAGACTGAGACTAAAGGGAACAATGTCAGAATAAAGGGTTGCAAATTTAAGACAAAGTTTAGGCTTTGTCTTTGTGTATTCAGGGCTAAGAGTGACTGATTTTAATTAAATAAGAGAGTTGAAGGTTATAGGAAAAAGGCTAGGAAGTGGAGTTGAAGGTTATCAGATGAGCCATGATCTCATTGATTGGTGGACTATAATCAATGAGTTGAATGACCTACTCTGCTCTTTTGGTGTTATGTTCTTATCTTCCTTTCGATAAAGGGGCCCAAACTTCCTTTATTTTTTACTATTTCAATTGATATCTCAGTTACCTGGTGACCTTGGATACTGGTTTTTCTGTTGTGGATTTCTGCAGTCTATTCTGAGTTAGTTAGCATGGTGGAATAACCTGAAATGTAATCATTGACACCACATGACTAAAATTGTGCTGTAAGGAGCAGTGTGCATTTCATCAGGCATGTATTTCTTTTTTGGAAGAATGGTTGAGCGTTTTTTTTCTTTTTTTTTAGGATGGTGGAAGTGCTGAGTGAAAGGCAGAGTCCTCCAGTAAGTAGCAGCTATACTAACTCCATCTGTTCAGAATCCGGGCTGTCAAAGCTATTCTTGGGTGGTCAGAATAAATCTCCTTCACCAGGACCCCATTCAGATGCTGGTGTATTTGACGAGAGCAGGCCACGGCCAGGGATTTCCAGTAACCGCACCATGGCATGTCCTCCGTCGGGAACATTATTTCAGACTTGTGGAAACGGGCAGCCAGAAAAGTGTGAGAAAGAGAAATCTCTCCATCAGGAGAAGGTGACAAACATTCTGATGACTGATCCTTCTAAATGTGAGGCCTCACTTCCTGTTAAGGGAGATGCAGCAGTTGGTATTCAGAATAATTCGCCACAAACGTTTAACCCGACTGGTGGTTTTCCATTGAACAAATGTAGTCAGCGAGCTGCCCTGCCTTCAGACCTTTCTGAACACTCGGAATCAAACGATGCCAAAGCTTTATTGGTGAATTCCCGACTCTGTGTTGACGGAAGTGAAAGTGATACAGAAAGTACAACAAGTGACTTAAGCTGTTCATCAGGACTGAGTTCCGACCTAGGATTTGAGCCCTCGACCCCACAGGGTTTGAGGAACTCATCATTCCAGAAGACCTGGTCTCCTAGTCCAAAACAGAGAAGGGAAAGAGGTGAGGTGCTGAGAAATACTGTCTTCAAAGAAAGAAGAGGCAGAGGTGAGTAGTTTGTTTTGTCAGGTAAAATCAACTCTGAATAAGTAGGAACAGGATACACCATTGAGGCCTCTATGGAATAGTACCTTAAGTCTAATCTGCCATTTAGTGGAATGATAGCTGATACATGGCCGAACAACCATGTCTATCCTTCATTATTTTCAAATAACAAATTTGCCAATCTCTGCATCAGTTGCCATTTGTTGAAGTGTTCCAAACGTTTTTTTAATCACCTTCTGATTTTTGAAAAATTACTAACATTTTAACTTGAAAGGACTGGTTGTCATTTTCAGATGTCCTCTCGCTCTAGACTCTGCAATGACAGAAAATAGTTTCTCTCTATCTATCCAATTGGTTTCCTTTTAATTTCCTGAAAGTTTCAGTTGGGTCAGTCCTGAAAGCCCCTCCCCTCCACCGTAAGCAGTCCTTGTAATGTAACTCTAGGAGCCTAGGCATCATTCTGGGCAGCTGGTTCATTCTTTTAAGAATGTGAACATCCTGGCATTGTCGCTTTGTTTTGTCTTGTCTATTTTGCAAGTGACTACCCATATACACAAGATTAGAACTTGCAATCTAGATTGCGACAAGCTATCACTTTGTGGGGCAGTATAACAGCTAAATCTGATTTCCCTTATGACAAACAGTTGAGAACCTAAAGTGACTGTTGGAAGGCCTGCTGTTTATTTTCCTTGTCACCCGTAATCAGCTGTTCCTGAGGCCCATGGTAGTGTTCTCCCACAATGCAGTGACAGCAGGCTTGTAGCAAGGTAGAGCTAGGTTTTATTACTGACCTGGTGCCCTCATTAGCTTATCATCCCAACTGTTGTAACCCTTGTTCTGATTTGATCTTTAAAATCATTCAGGTAGCACCCCTAAGTGTTTATGCATTTGTGCAGCAGACGGTTTAATAGGGATCTGCAGTTGACTTAGATTTTCCACAATTCATTCTCCTGATGAATTGTTGGTATGTTTGGGGTGAGTTGATGGGGGTGACAGACTCCAGCAGTTCCTTGGGGAGGTACAAGCTGGCATTTCCTGACTGGAGGTAGAGGCAGTCATGGAATGGGGCAATATATCAGACTTAGATTACCTACGGTGTGGAAACAGGCCCTGCGGCCCAACAAGTCCACACCGACCCTCCGAAGAGCAACCCACCCAGAACCCCATTCCTCCATGTTCACCCCTGACTAATGCACCTAACACTATGTGCAATTCAGCATGACCAATTCATCTATTCTGCACATCGTTTGGACTGTGGGAGGAAACCGGAGCACCCGGAGGGAACCCACACAGACACTGGGAGAATGTGCAAACTCAACACATAGTTGCTCGAGGTGGGAATTGAACCCGGGTTCGTGGCGCTGTGAGGCACCACTGAGCTACCGTGCCACCCCATGCAGTTCCAGATAGATCACTTGCTGTTTGCACTGTTCATTATTCGCCTGAAAGGCTGCTTGGGTATATAAAACACCTCTGGTTGTGCAGTGGCGTGTTTGCTGTATAATAGAGCTGCTACTTTCATGGCTGTTGCTGTATTTTACAGTTGATGCCTCCCAGTCTGTGCTGAATGATGCTCAGAAAGTCCGGGCTTTGCAGCAGAGCGGTGAGTCCTTTCTGCAAGATGGCTCCTGTATTAAAGTTGCTCCTCACCTACACAAGTGCAGAGAATGTCGTTTGTCCACTTACCACCGACGCAGAGATGAGGCAGACTCCAGTGTCTTCTGCAGGTTCTTCCACTTCAGGAAGTGAGTGAGCATTGGATTTTCTAATGGATTGAAAGATGCACAAAACATCTCTGCTTTCTGTCACTTTGCTGTACTCGCGTGGTCAGAGCATGTTTTTCACTGCAAGCCCAACTAGACATTTGGTGTCTGCATGTGCTGTCATGTGCTGCATTGAGCCATTTAGAGCAGAAAGATTTCAGTGGAAATTATTTTTGCCAAATGACCAGTCCACATGAAGAATGATCATTGGGCTAAAGCCTGGTCTCACGATTCCAAGGGAACGGCTTCAATGATAGTTTTGGTGCATTTAAATCCACTGGATTGTTGTTGGTGGTGTGTTACCAATGGGGAGGGTAACTTGTAATGAGTGCATGCTATGGCAGGTAGTATTCTTTTAAGCAAAGACCTGTCTGCAGAAATCAAGATTTTAAAACCCAAACATTTGTTATAAAAATGATCACCTTTGGCTTCTCAAGTCATCTATTTACTCCATGTGAGGTTAAGAACACTGGTCTTCTAATTAAATGTAATTTTTATCATTAATCATTTAGAGTATTTAATATTAAAATTAGATTCTCAAATCACTTGGGGTCAAGTAGATGAGAAAGTGTTTTACTCAGAAGTACAAACCTATGAATTAAGAGCAGGAGGAGGCCATTCAGTCCCTTGAGCCTGCTATGTCATTCCTTAAAATTGTGCGCTGATCTGATTATAGCGTGGAATGCACTGCCAGAAAGGCTGTTATAAGTGGTAACTTTCAAGGAAGTTGGCGATCTATTTGAGGGAAAAGTAGGAGGATGAGGTAATTAGTAGCTCTTTGCAGAGAACTGACAATGGCACAAGGGGCAATGAGGACTCCTCCAAATATGCTTGGACATTACAAACAGTCACTTGGTAATACTGAATCCAACTGTTGCTGAAATGAGACGTGTTGCCAAAGCTTGCATTTACCAGGTTGTCTGTAAGAATGTTGATCACAACCATTCATACTATAGGTCGAAAGGGTGCTGGTTCAGTTATAAGATTGACTGACTGTGTATGAGGTATTGCCTTGGTGTAATCTTGAGAGATTTGTATTCATCCCAGGCTCCTGATCAACTATATGTCCCAGCCTTTGACTAATCCAAGGAGCATGTTCCTTTAGCTGTTCCGAGTGGGCAGAGCGCCGACTGTTCTTGACCAGTCAAAACCTAACCAAGGTGTGATGAATGTGACTCTGTGATGGGGAAGTATGACCTAAACAGTCCTGTTGAAGATGATCAATTTCATAATAAGACACAGATTTTTAATCAGCTTGTTCAGACATGTTATGACACCGCTTTAGAGCAGGTAGGGTATGAACACAGATCTTCTGGTCACGGGTATTGCATCAAAGTACCATATGAGCCCTTTTGAACATTAGTTTAAGTTTCTGCACCGGTCCTCCAAGTTGACTTGCCATCTGAATCAGCATTTTTTGTTTTTCTCTGGGGAATAAAATGATGTGATTGTTTGAAATTTGGCATTTCTTGTATTTGTCTTGTTCAGTACAGGATAACCTACAGCAACATGTCTGTCTTTTCACCAATATTCAAAGATAATATTCTTTCCACAAAGAGACTGTGTTTGCAGGCTCAAATTGTAAACCATTTCCTATCATTGAAACGTGGCAGCTCTAAGTTTTTCAACAACATTGTCATTTTAGGTTGCATTTTAACAAACATGGAGTGCTTCGCGCAGGAGGATTCCTCACTCCAAACCAGTGTGATCCAGAATCATTACGCTTGTGGATGCCCTCTGATGCTAATATTGACGGTTTGGACCTGGATACCTCTAAGTATATTCTGGCTAATATTGGAGACCACTTCTGCCAGTTGGTCATGTCTGAAAAAGAGGCGCTCAAGTTGGTGGAGCCTTGCAGTAAGCATTTCTGACATTTTCTTTTTATAATTTTTAAATTTTGTAAACTTTCTGCCAGGAGTTTTGTTTTTAAATTTTAAGTTTTTTTTAAAATTTGTATCATTTGGCCTGTAACAATTGCAAATCTGTTTAGAAGGTCAAACACCAAACTTTCTACATGCGACAAAGTTATTAATGAATGAAACTTTGTCTGGTGGAACTACGTGGGAATTACAAGATTGAAACTTGCTTGCCTTTCTCACAAACAAGCACTCCTTATACTTTTATATCCATACTCCTTCATTTCACCCTCCCTCTTTGTTTCCTTATCTGCCCAGCCAATCTAATCTTGCATGTTTAAAATGTTTCTGCACCAAGCAGTAGCCAAGTCACCGTCCACAACTTCTCAGTTGAATGTGTGAATTTTCTCTTGTTCTATGTATTGACTGAGGTGCTGTCTGGTATGCAGTGCGGGTTGCACATCCTCTAAATGTCCAAGATGTGTCGATGATGTGGAGTCTCATTGCTGCATATAATGCTGAGAGATTTCATAAAGACTTAAATAGACTCTTTGTTACTTGTTCTCACATTCTACATTTTTATAAAAAGCATCATCTCATGCGTGCTGACATTTGATTCTATCTGCCAGTTTTTTTTTAAGCTTGTCACTTCCATCATTCCTTCCCTTTTTGTAGTTTCCTAAATATTAAGTTTTTCTTTTAACTACAAACTTTTACACTCTCTAACCAATTATCCAAATCATTGACATGTTTAAGTTCCATTCCATTGTGGGATGATGACATCCTCTTTCAACCTCTCTGTAAAATCTGTCTTAGTTTCCATTGAGTTAGTCGTGACCCTTGTTTAAAATCTTTTTTAATTCAGTCCTCCGCATGATTCCATACATTCTTAGTGATTGCAAAAATTTTAGATACTGGTACCTTTACCAAGATGCTGCTAAACCAGAATGTTGCCCTGTTGTAGGAAGGATATTATTATAGCTGGAGAGGGTTCAGAAGAGCTTTAACAGAATGTTGCCAGGATTGGAGAGTTTGAGTTATAAAAATAGTCTGGGACTTTTTACTGGAGTATAGGTGGTTGAGAAGTGACTGTTACAGAGGTTTATAAAATCTTGAGGGGTATAGATAAGGTGAATTGCAGGTGTCTTCTCTCTAGGATGAGGGAATTTCAACACTATGGGACATATTTTTGAGGCAGGCGGAGAAAGATTTTTTAAAAATCTTGAGCAATTTTTTTGTTTTAAACACAGTGCTTCATGTGTGAAATGAAGCTCCTGAGGAAGTGTTAGATGTGGGTACAGTACAACGTTTAAAAGACATTTTAGATAAGTACATGAACAGTAAATGTTTGGAGGGATATGGGCCGAGCGCAGACAGGTGGGGCTAGTTTAGTTTAGGATTATGATCAACCTGGATTGATTGGACCAAAGGATGTGTTTCTGTGCTGTACAACTCTGATTCGCTAGAGTTTGGGATGTGGTGAGAGTCTTATAGAAATCTGTAAAATTCTGACAGGGCTAGACAGGGTATATGTAGGAAGGATGTTCCCTAATGTTACCCCTAGCTTGGACTACCGGTCAATGTAAGGATATGGGGTAGGTTATTTAGGACTGAGATGAGAAATTTCTTCACCCAGGGAGTGGTGAGCATGTGGAATTCTCTGCCATAGGATGTGGTTGCGGCCAAAGCATTGAATATTTTCAAGGAGGAGTTAGATACAGTCCTCGGTGCTAAAGGGATCGAAGGGAGAAAGTGGATACAGTATACTGAGTTGGATGATCCTCCTGTTTTCCAGATTTAAAAAATATTTTCCAATTTCTCTGCACTAAAGTGTAAAGTTCGGGCAGGGGGAAGGGTCTTGTTCACTTCTGCCGCCTTGCTCCTTTAGAAAGAATTGCGTGGAAGCGTGCGGTCCGAGGAATTCGGGAGATGTGTGATGCCTGCGAGACCACCCTCTTCAACATCCACTGGGTATGTCCCAAATGTGGTTTTGGGGTGTGTCTTGACTGCTACAAGATGAAGACCACCAATCCACAGCAAGGTAATCTGAGGAAATAAGGATGATGAGGGGAGTTACCCTCTGAGGAGAGGCTGAGCCGCTTGGAATTGTATGCGCTAGGATTTAAAAGAATGAGAGGGGATCTTATAAAAGCATAAAATTATGAAAGGGATAGATAAGATAAAAGCAGGCAAGTTGTTTCCGCAGGTGGGTGAGACTTGGACGAGGGGATGTGGCCTCAAGATTAGGGAGTAGATTTAGGACAGATGAGCAGGAACTGCTTTTCCCAGACAGTCGTGAATCTATGAAATTCTCTGCCCAAGGAAGCAGTGCAGGCAGCTTCATTCAATATATTCAAGACACAGTTGGATGGGTTTTTGCATGGTAGGGGAATTAAAGGTTACGGGGATAATGCAGGTAGGAGGAACTGAGATGATGGATAGATCAGCCATGATCTTAATGAATGGCAAAGCAGGTTCAATGGGCCAAATGGCCGCCTCCTGCTTTTACTATGATACTAGAAATGAACTGGACCAAAATCTTCAGTGATATCAGATAAGGCTTCTGGTACACATATATCTGCATTGGCGCAAATTCTTAATTGTGTCAATGGCCAAGCTGCAGTGATTTATTGAATGTCTGGAATGTTCAGTCCAGTTCCCTGATGATCCGAGCGTTTTGGCAGTGAGATGGCTCCGAGGATTTCCTCAGGTAATCCAGCTTTGTTCACTCTTTGCAGGTGGACTGGGTGGATATCATGGAGATACTTGGAGCAGCAGACCCCAGATGTTGTAAAATGCTCCTTGATCATTGGAGTCAGTGTTGATGCTGATGTAATGGGCTGTGTTAGGAGTGTCACTGCTCTAGAGCCATGTTTTTTACCATGGCAGACTTGATGGGCTGAAGGGCCTTTTGTTGTGCTACAGACCTCTGAATATGTCCAAGCACTTGTACAGCCCGTACTGCTTGCCTTTCGTTAGCTTTTGTTTTAACGTACGTCATTATGTGTATTTGGTAAATAATAAACCAGGTGAATGCATTGAATCTAATAGTATTGGAAAAATAATGTCTTTATTACAGAGGTTGAGAAAAGAACACTTTATTTTAAAATAAACATTTTTCCATCCTCCTCCTGCTCCCTCACCACCCTCCCTATGCACAGATTACAAAGAGGAGATGTTTGCTTGGTTGAGATGTGCTAATGGCCACGTCCATGAACCAGAGAAGCTGATGCCAACGCAGATTATTCCCGGTTCAGGTAAATGGGTGTTTAATCACAATTGTGAAGGTTGTTTTGTTGGATACTCACTCGGTCCGTATAAGCTTTGAGGGGTTTACAGGACTGTCATACAGTATAGAAACAGGCCCTATGGCCCATAATATCTGTACCAAACACCAACTGAACTTGATCCAAAGCCCACTACAACCTGTGTTCATCCAGATGCTTCTTGAATGTTGTTAGAGTACCTACTTCCTCCACCCTGTCAGACAGGCACTCTCCACATTTCTCAAATCCTCTGGGTGAAAACATTTTTCCTCTCTTCCCATCTAAGAGGCTTACTCTTCACTTTAAAATTATGTCCTCTGTCTTTCCCCATGGCAGACACATCTGCCTCTACCATGGGGAAAAGACTCTCATGATCTATCTCCATCTATGCCTCTTAATTTTGTATACCTAGACTATTCAGTCTTTCCTTATAATTGAGACTTTCCATCTCTGCCTGGTGAATTTCCTCTGCCCCCTATTCATGCATTCCCGTCCTGCTGATAAAATGGCAAATGGAACTGCATACACTCCATTTATGGCCTAAACACAGCTTTATAAAGCTGTAACAAGACTTCCTTCCTCTTTGTACTCTATGCTGTGGGCGAATGAAGGTAAACATCTGGTAAGCCGTCTTCACCGCCCTGTTCATCAGTGCTGTCACTTTCAAGGATCTATGGACTTATACACCAAGGTCCCTTTCTTTTTCAGTGCGCTACTGGGACTAACCATACATTGAGCATGCCCTTCCCTTACTAAACTTCCCATCATGCATCACCTTGCACTTATTAGGATTAAGTTCCATCTCCCCAGTTTGCCAGCTGATCAATATCGGACAAGCATGGGACCATCCTCCTCACTATCAACAACACTGCCAATGTTCATGCAAACTTACTAATTATACCGTCTACAATCACATCCAAATCGATCAATGTACATAAACAACAAGGAGAGAAAATGAGGTCTGCAGATGCTGGAGATCAGAGATGGAAATGTGTTGCTGGAGAAGCGCAGCAGGTCAGGCAGCATCTAGGGAACAGGAGAATCGACGTTTCGGGCATTAGCCCTTCTTCAGGAATGAGGAAAGTTTGTCCAGCAGGCAGATAAAAGATAGGGAGGAGGGACTTGGGGGAGGGGCGTCGGAAATGTGATAGGTGGAAAAAGGTCAAGGTGAGGGTGATAGGACAGATTGGGGTGGGGGCGGAGAGGTCGGGAAGAAGATTGCAGGTTAGGGAGGCGGTGCTGAATTTGATGGATTTGACTGAGACAGGCTGGGGGGAGGGGAAATGAGGAAACTGGTGAAATCCGAGTTCATCCCTTGTGGTTGGAGGGTTCCTAGCCGGAAGATGAGGCGTTCTTCCTCCAACCGTCGTTTCGCTGTGGTCTGACGATGGAGGAGTCCAAAGACCTGCATATCCTTGGTGGAGTGGGAGGGGGAATTGAAATGTTGAGCTACAGGGTGGTTGGGTTGGTTGGTCCGGGTGTCCCAGAGGTGTTCTCTGAAACGCTCCGCAAGTAGGCGGCCTGTCTCCCCAATATAGAGGAGGCCACATCGGGTACAGAGGATGCAATAGATGATATGTGTGGAGGTACAGGTGAATCTGTGGCGGATATGGAAGTTTCCTTTGGGGCCTTGGAGGGAGGTGAGAGGGGAGGTGTGGGCGCAAGTCTTGCACCTCCTGCGGTTGCAGGGGAAGGTGCCGGGAGTGGAGTTTGGGTTGGTGGGGGGTGTGGATCTGACGAGGGAGTCACGGAGGGAGTGGTCTTTACGGAATGCTGATAGGGGAGGGGACGGAAATATATCCTTGGTGGTGGGGTCTGTTTGGAGGTGGCGGAAATGACGGCGGATGATGCGCTGTACATGGAGGTTAGTGGGGTGGTAGGTGAGGACCAGTGGGGTTCTGTCCTGGTGGCGGTTGGAAGGGCGGGGTTCAAGGGCGGAGGATCGGGAAGTGGAAGAGATACGGTGGAGGGCATCGTCGATCACGTCGGGGGGGAAATTGCGGTCCTTGAAGAAGGAGGCCATCTGGGATGTGCGTTTTTGGAACTGGTCCTCCTGGGAGCAGATGCGGCGGAGTCGAAAGATCCTAGCACCAACTACTGGTCACAGGCTTCCAGTCGCCATCGCCACCTATGTGGGCAATAATCTTAAGAGGGCACTCCTTACTGACCAAGGGGATATTTCAGTTAATTTGAGTTTTGGGCTTTTGAATGACATTAGTATCTGACATTTATCAGTGATAGACAACAGGGTCTTAAAGTATTGTCCTCTGCCTCACATGAGTTTGCTGTCCTGGGAATTTTAGTGCTAAAACTAATCAGGAGAAGAAAGGCACTTGCTGCTTGTTACCCAGTCAGAGGTAATCCACCATAGTCCTCACTGACCATTAGAGATGAGTTTAACCAGATGAAGGTCACCACTCCTCAGGTAAATGGTGTGTTTGGAAAGGTGGGTTCTTCATAGTAACTTCAGCTGGTGCAGGAATTGAATCTGTGCTGTTGGTATCACTCTGCATCACAAACCAACAATCCAACCAGCTGAGCTAACCAACTCCTTTGGACTGTAGATTGTGAAGGTTTGATCATCGCCCCTTCTAATGTTTGGTTGAGTTGATTCTAATGATCTTATGAAAGGTCAGGTAGGATCCAACACCTTTGATTTGCAACAAAACAGAAGGCCCATGCAGGCTTCACACAAATTAGTCCCTTTTAAGTTTTCGTGTGTGCAGCAACAGAACATAACTTAGGCCGTCAGTAAGTTTTTTTTTTAAAGATATTTTTATTGAAAATTTTAAAATTTTTACAAGCTTACAAATTAAAAAAAACACAAGTATAAACATTAATATACAATTATATCTTAAATAAATAATAACAGAAAAAAGAGATACAGAGAGAAAAAAACAAAACTTGACTAACTACTAATCTAACCTACAACTAACCAGAGTGTATAATTAAGTCTCTTACATTATTCAGGGGGAAAAAAAACGACGGATAAAACAGGAATTGAGTAGTGAGATAAATGCTCAGAATGTGTTAACATTAAATCATAACAAAACCCGTATTCGTGCGGGATTCCTCTCCCAAGGGGCCCTGGACCGGCCAGGTTCACCATCTCAATTAAATAAAAGCCCTTGTTAGGATGGCCGAAATATCGGTATTTGTGTAATTCAAGAAGGGCTGCCATATTTTATGGAATAATTCTGTCTTTCGGTAAACCATATTTGTAAGGAAGTCAAGGGGAATACATTCCATAATTAATCTGTGCCAATTCAAAAGTCCCGGGGGGCCCTCAGCCACCCAGTTCACCAAAATATTTTTCCTTGCACAGAAAGAGAATAGAAAATAATCTCTTCCCATGCATATCCAGGGAGGGTAAGTTCGAAAAGCCCAAAAGGAGAGATACTGGATCCACTCTCATTTACATTCCTAAGATTTCTGTCAGAGCACTTGCTACTTTAATCCAATATCTACAGATCTTCTAACAGGTCCATAAGCAATGTACAAGAGTGCCCACCTCTATTTTACATTTGGGACACATTGGAGATGCTCCTGCCTTAAATTTTGCCAATCGGTCCGGTGCTATATGGGCCCTGTGAAGTATCTTCAACTGAATGGCCTGAGTTCTGTTGCAGATGGTGATTTTTCTGGCATTTTCCCAAATGTCATTCCACATTTCTGTAGAGATTTCCAGTCCCGATCCTGATCCCATGTTTTAAGCAGATTGTCCATATCTCCCGCTACTTCATCATGTAATAAATGATAAATAGTGCTGTCCGAAGATACCCCCATTGGCCATAACACTCTACGTTCTCTATCTAATTTATAAAGACTATCTAATAGCGTAGTCGCCTTCTGTATGTAATCTCGAATTTGGAAGTATCGAAAGAGATCACCATTAGGTAATCTAAATTTCTGATGCAGCTGTTCAAAAGACATCAGGACCCCGTCTTTAAACAGATCCCCTAAACAGGAGATACCTCTGGATCTCCAGAGTTTAAAAGTGGCATCTGTAAGCCCTGGTTGAAACCCCCATGCTCCCACTATTGGAGTACAGGGGGATGTTTTGTGTGAGTTGCCCTCATTTTGCCGCATTATATTCCAAGCTTTAATTGTATTTAATATTATAGGGTTTTTACATTGATTTTCCTCCTGTCTGAAAACAAGAGGTTAATAAGTGGGCATTTTACTTGAGAAGCTTCGATGTCCAGCCAGATTGATTGCGGGTCAGACAAGACCCAATCGGCTATGTAGCTTAATAGGGAACTTAACTGATATTTCCTAAAATCTGGGAAATCCATTCCTCCCCTTGCCTGTGAAAGCTGTAGCTTCTTCAGCTTAATGAGGGGCCGTCTATGATTCCAGACGTCAGTATGTTTAGCTACGCATTGAGAGTGGAATTTATAAGAATCTTTGTTGAACCTCATTACTGTTTCACCCCCAAATCCCATCAGCATAAAGTGATGCATTTGTTTGGATTTTGACCAGGATTCTCAAGTATGGAGCTGAGTGTGTGAGTCCAGAAGATGCCATTACCTGCCTGGTGCCACAGTTCTGGACATATGCTGTGGTCTGGGCAGCAGTCTGCAGTTGGGTGGGAAGGTTCAGTGGTCGTGATCCACTGGGAAGGGTAGAACTGGGAAAGAGATTGTTCTTCGGGATTGAGTGGCAGGGTGTAGGGATGGGGCTGGCTTAAAGATCTACCTTGGGGATCCAACACGTGTCTGAAGTTTTTAATAATAAAGAATAAAGCATGAAACTAGTGTTCTGTCCTTGCCCTGTACCTCACTCCTTCCTGCCACAGATGCTAAATTTGTCCAGATCTGGATTGTTGTGCATAGTTTTGGTTCTTTTTGGGGAAAAAAAAAGATGTTTAATTGCATTAGAAACCGCTCAGAGAAGGTTCATTCGGGTCAGCACGGTGACTCAGTGATTAGCACTGCTGCCTCAGTGCCAGGGACCCGGGTTTGATAACACCCTCTGGCCACTGTCTGTTTGGAGTTTGCATGTTCTCCCCATGTCTGTGTGAGTTTCCTTCCACAGTCCAGGCATGTGCAGGTTTGGTGGATTGGCCATGGGAAATGCGGAGTTACAGGGATAGGGTATGGGTCTGGTTGAGTTGCTTTCTGGATGGGCCAAATGGCCTGCTTCCTACACTGACCTGATTCTAGGAACTCAATCCTGAGGCAAAGGGCTTATCTTATGCAGAAAATTTGAGCGGTTACACTTCGGAGTTTAGAAGAATCAGAGCTGTACATGTGAACATCTCAAGAGAACTTGATAAGTTAGGTGCCAGAGAGACCAGAACTGACGTAGTTTGTTTCCCTTGGTAGACAGATGAGGTGATTATTTTCCTCCATCTGAGATGTTGGGCTCTTGCCGAGAAAATAGTGGAGGTAGGGTGACTGACTTTATTTAAGACAGAGTTTACTGTATTTTTTGATAGACAAGGGAGTTGAGGGCTTTGGGGTCAGATAGGAAGGTGGGGGTTGTGACCACAGCCAGACCAGCCATTAAATGATGGAACAGATTCAATAGACTGTTTGGTCACTCCTGCTCCTGTGTCCTATGTTTCTATGAGAATCATTTTGCTGTCAGGGGCAGCACGATGGCTCAGTGGTTAGCACTGCTGCCTCAGTGCCAGGTCCTAGGTTCGATTCCAGCCTCGGGTGACTGTCTGACTGTGTGGAGTTTGCACATTCTCCCAGTGTCTCCGGGTGCTCCGGATTCCTCCCACAGTCCAAAGATGTGCAGGTCAGGTGAATTGTCCATAGTGCTAGGTACATTGATTGGAGGAAGGTGGGTCTGGGTGGGTTGCTCTTCGGAGGGTCGGTGTGTACTGTTTCCACATTGTAGGGAATCTAATCTAATCTTTCCTGGAGTGTACGTTTAGCCTCTAGTTTGTGAGGGACAGAAGCTCTGCTCTAATATAAAACTGTAATTAATGGAAATATTAAATGATCTTAAGAATACAGCCTGTGTATGTATTTCTAATGCCATACATAGTTCCAGTTGAATGCAGCATTTTTAGTTGCCTTGATATTCGCACAAACTGGCAGTAGATTTTAGATAATCTTCTGAGTAAGTCTCTCGCTCATGTCCAGTGAATAAAGCTTTACCTTGCCTGTCAATGATTGAACTGAGCCATCGTGCTGCTTTTTGGATTCCAGCTGGGCACAGCCCTGTTTATGTAACTTGGCTTTGCTTGCTGACTTCCAGAAATAATTGTATGCACACCTGACGCAGCTTAGCAACAATCTGAATTTATGTGAATGCATTAAATGCAGGGATTAACTAAGGTTGTTCTCGTGATGATATTGTTGATCCATTCAGATGACCTTTACTTAATCCTTGTGTCTTTTCCATTTTGTTTCAGCCCTGTATCAGATTGGAAACATTGTACATTCGACGAGGGGGAGATGGGGCATAAAAGCCAACTGTCCTTGTACTGTGAGAAAGAACAAGCCATTGTTTAAGCCTCCTGTGACCAGTGAGGAAAATCAGGTATAGAATGTAACAAATCATTGGAAGTTTTATGATTTCAGTAGGTGCAAGTATTCTGCAAATTCAGTGTGCGGGTTTCCTTTAAGGCTGTTATGTTAGATGGCGACAGATCTGTTTCCCACATTTCATTTGATCTACCCTCCAGCTGTGCCTTCACAGATAGGAGTCCACCATGACCCTCACATCTGTGCACGTTGTCTTGCTGCAAGTTGTTGGAGTTTGCTGTGTGCTAACTTGGTTGCTATCTTTCCCATGTTGCAGCAGTGACTGCAGCAGAAAAATACACAATACTTTCTGAACCTTGATGCTGTCAGGTATGCATTACTCCTTCCGAATTGCACAGCGATGTCAGCCTACATTGTGTGCTCTTGACTCTGGGATGCATCCATAATCTCCCGAATCAGATCTCAGAAACGACAATACAATTAACTATTATTGTAAAAGTCACAATCGTTTTTTTTTCCGCCATGACTGAGATTCACACCGACCTCATGATGGAGCAATAATTCAGCCTCAACGATTTTTATTCTTAATTGATTACTGTCTGAATTCTTGTTAATTTGTGCATGGGCCTGTATGCTTGAACCTGTAGTTCTTTAATATTGACTTGTGCGGTTGAGATTGAAGGGGACAGCTTTGTGTGGCCTGCTCTTCTGTATTGTTGAATGGCTTTATGAAGTTTGCCAAAATAGAGCCATGCTTCAGCCTGGTATGATGACTAGGTAGTCACCTGTTGCAGCATGGGACAGGATAGTGACTCTGCTGTGTTTGAACCTATTGTGCATATTGTTCATTTGCTGCTTCTTTCACTTGGGCTCTGTCTTCCAATAGTTGTCCCTATCTCAGTGAAGACAAAATGCTGCTTTTGAGTGAGGTACTAAAAACCAGTTTGACAAACAGCTAATGAAAATAATCTGAAGTTTTTTCATTGTTAATGTGAATTTTCCTCTGTTCCCCTTGTTGTTTTGAAGTCCCTAACCTGCCCACCCCCCCCATTCCCTCAATTAATGTCCCTTTAAAGGGGTTTTCTAGATGTATGTTAAGCTGTGAATAGACAAATTTGATTATAATCCTTCTGAAGAGATATCTAGTATGATAGATGAAAGGGTACCAGTCGATATAATACATTTGGAATTTTTTTTTATTCATACATGGATGAGGGCATGATAGTCTGTATTTACCCAGAGGGCAGTTAAGAGTCAACCACATTATGGGCCTGGAGTCATATGTAACCCAGACAAGGTAAGGACATTAGTGAAACCAGATGGGTTTTTTCTGACAATGGATTTATGGTCATCATCAGACTCTTTAATTTCAGATTTTTAATTGAATTCAAATTCCACCATCTGCTGTGGGAGGATTCGAACCTGGGTCCCACGAACATTATTTGGGTCTCTGGATTAACAGTCCAATGATGATACCACTAGGCCATTGCCTCCTCTTCCAGAAGGCATTTATAATGTAACACATGAAACGCTACTAATTAGGATTCAAACCCATGGTGTTGAGGGTGGTATACCACTGTGAATAGAGGATGAGCTAATAGAAGGCAGATTGGGTAAGAGGGGTATTTTCAGGGTGATGACCTGAGCTAGTGGAATGCCCCAGGGGTCAGTGCTGGGGCCACAATTATTTGGAATGTATATCAATGATAAGATGAAGAAAGTGCATTTACTGTAGCCAAGTTTGTGGATGATACAAAACTCGGTCGGAATGCAAGTGGTGAGGATAAGCCACGTTTTGTGAGACTTGAAGAAACCAATATTATTTAAATGGAGAGGGGGTGCACAGGGATTTAAAAGTCTTTTTACATAAAACTGGTGTCCAAGTTCAGCAGGTAATCAGGAAGGTAAATTAAATTTACCTTTGTACACCATTTCCTTTGAATTAAAATTGGGAAGTTTTGCTAAAACTGTACACTGCACCAATAAGACTACAATTAGAATATGGTGAAGGAATGATCTACTGGCACTGGAGGCAGTTCAGAGAAGGTTCACTGGTTTGATCCCTTGGGGCTGTCTTATAAGGGGAGGTTGAGTAATTTGGATGTGGACTCATGTTTAGAAGAATGAAAGGTGATTTTATTGAACTATACAATATTCTTAGATGGTTTGAAACTGTATTTAAAGGTGGTTTTCCTTCCATGGGAGAGTCTTGGACCAGAGGTCATAACCTCGTAGTAAGGTGTTACCATGGAAGACTGAGGAGGAGGAGGAATTCCTTATGAGGATAGTGAGTGTGGAGTTCTTTGTCACAGAAGGCTGGTGAGGCCACATACATTCAAGTTCAAATAGACAGACAGGGTTTTGGTCAGTGAGTGGAGTTGAAGATCAGATCAGCTGCAATCTCATTGAATGGCAGAACAGACTTAATGGGCTGAATGGCCTGCTTTTGTATTTTGTGGTCTTTTGGAATATACAGTAAAAATCATTCCAAATGTCATTTTTTTTTGTTTCAGAAAGTAAATAACAGTGTGGTTTCCAATGACACTCCAACCTGTAATAAACCACCAGCCTCTGAATGCAAGTCCATGCTGAGTGCGACGAACAGCAGCAGCAGTGCAGCTCCTGTCTCTTCTCCATTGCTGAGAAAGGAAGAGAACTCTCCCTTCAACTGGATGATGGGCATTGGTGATGTTAAAGGCAAGGAAGAGAATAAATAGAATCTTTCCTTCTAATATGCATCAATTCTCTCTAACTCCTCTAATTCCCACCCCAAATTCCCCTTCCTGTCCACATAGCTATTCCACGTGCCTCAGTTGCGTCAGCCCTCACCACCTTCCCTCTGATCTACAAATCCAGTCAATCCAATTCACTACCAAGAACTGTAGCATGCTCTCCACAGACTTCTGCCTCCTTTCCTGTGCAACCACTTGCACCCCACCACGTGGTTACCAGAGCTGTGCTCCCTCCCTCTCGTGCTCCCTTAGGCTCTGTCTCATTCTTTACAAAACATGATTATAAAAATCATGTGGAGTATGGATAGGGTGAATAGCCAAGGTCTTTTTTCCAGGGTAGGGCAGTCTAAAACTGGGGGGGCATAGGGTTTTAAGGGAGATGGGGAAAGATATAAAAGAGACTTGAGGGGTAATGATTTTCATGCTGCGATGGTGCATGTATGGAATGAGCTGCCAGAGGAAGTGGTGGAGGCTGGTACAATTATAACACTTCAAAGGCACCTGAATGGGTACATTAATAGGAAGGGTTTAGGGGGACATGGGCCAAATGCTGGCAAATAATACTAGTTTGGATTGGGATGTCTGGTTGACAAAAACATGTTGGATCGGAACGTCTGTTTCCATGCTGTATAACTCTATGAATATGACTGTGAAGTAGCAAAATGATTGCTGGAATTTTCTACCCACATCATAGGTTATATGAGACATGTACTAAAGTTTGAGGTCAGTTGAAGACGGGAATTAGAATGCGAAAAGTATATGCACTTCCTGTAATCATTGCAGTTATTTTTGATAAGCTTACACTAATGTCCCAACACAATATTTTAGTATGAGTATTGTCCCAGTTCAATAATCTAGCCAATGAAAGCAGTAAGAACCAATGCTGACATAAAAAAAGCAACACACAATCGGCTCATAAAATTTACAGCACCTTCTAAAGTCCTGGAATGAATTACGAGAGAGTAATCACTCATTACATAAATTGCCTGAGCTTTGCACCTGACTTTGATTTTGGAAATGATGGTCTGTTGAGTAAATGGTTTGACTTAGAAACTTGCCTCCCAATTGCTGCAGTGGTTTGAGGTTTGTATGCAAATATTGACTTGGATCATTTTTGGAAAGGTGGAAAATCAGGCACGTTGATGATTGGGAATTCTCATTGCTCACCTGCATCCTCTACTGGTAGGAGTGGGATATTGCAGCAGTAATTCTTGAAAAGACTTCAAATTTTTACAATGGTTAAAAAAGTGGAATTGATGGCAAATCCTCAGCAGGTCTGGCTGAGTCTGTGGAGAGACAAAGAAAGCTAATGCTTCAGTTCAAGGACTTTTCTTTAGAACTTAATGTTCAGTGCTAGGAGACACCCTGATTCTCTTTCCCAGGACTTTAAACCTCTCATTTAAGGAGGTGAATTTGAGGAGTTGGTAGAGCAGAACAGGTGCAGATGCAGTTGCATCACCTGGGCAGTTGAGGGTGGGTGATAAATGCTGTCCTAACCAGTGATGCCCATGTCCCGTGAACAAATAGAAGAGTATATTTTCTGTGCTTCCCAAAATATCTATTTGATTCTTTTTTAACATTCTGGATATCCAAACACCAAAAAATCAACTTGCTTTTGCTCAGTTATTTTAGGTTTGCTGGAATTAAATGTTTAAAACTTAACTTCAGAAACTAAATCAATTCAGAGTTTGGCCATGTAACTAAAATTCTGACATTTGCATGGTTAGTTACATTAACTCTGCACCCTTCCTGCAGGAAACCTACAGCAGCCTTCGGAGAATAAAGAGATGAAACCTGTTGGCCTGTTTGACTCCTTCAGCACTTTGTCGAAGCCTTTGGCATCGCTGCAAACGTTCAACAGCTTGTTAACTCTCTCTCCCAGTAGCTGCAACACAACCAGCTCATTGAGAAATCTCCTCTCCACCAGCTCAGGGAAGGTAAGCTTCATTTCTCCGCATTGGGTATCTGTTGTCTGTTTGGCTGACCGCTGCTTTTCCTATTTGTTTTAGAGTTGCATGTTTTCTTTTAAATTGTGTGATGGAAGTACACTAAACCATCACCATGTCTTTTTCTCGGATATGGCAATTATGGTTTTGGATTCATAATCTAACGACAGTCCATTTAACACTCTGGCATAGTAAATTTTGAAATTGAATTTAATTACATGATTACCAAAAGAAAAATAATACACTAACTTCTATCACAAACTAGTTCACTAATATTCTATAGGGAGACTGACAAATTATTGCTACTTACCTGTTGCTCCAAACCTATGTTGCACGTTGGAGTCTCAATATTCTCAGGGTCACACAAGCCTGTGAGTTGAGTTCACTACATCTGAGCCTGTGAATGGATTAGAAAGGAAGAAAAACAAGGACACAGATTATGGAGGAGTCCCACACCTCACTTCCACCATTGTTAAGTGGGTTTCCTTTTTTCATAGATCCAAGCAAGGAATCAATTAACTCCCATTGCATGGTTCCCTTTTTAACCTCAACTAACCTGATATATTAACATTTGAGTTAAAATGCAGTTGCTTCAAGAAAGTGGCTCATTATGATATTTTCAAGGCAACTTGGGATCAGCAGTAAATGTAGTCTTGCCAAATCCTGACATTAAATGCATTAAACATGATTGAGAATCTGCCAAGCCAACGTGAAGCTGCTTCCGCATCAGTCATCTTTGAAGCATCTGTTGAAATGATTAGTCTGAAGTTAATGGAGAAATTTTGTTGAGTTGGTCTCTCGTTGTTTGTAGAAGTTTGGTTGAACCAATGCTGTTCCTGTAAAAGGAGATGAGTGTTTATATTTTGATGTTTTCTTTTCTTTAAATGTTTGTGTTAGCCTGATATAGGATCCAGTACCACCTCCAACCTCCTCGATGACATCTTTGCCTCACTGGTGCAAAACAAACCCTCCAGAAATGGATCAACTGCAGCAAGCAAAACTGGTGATACCCGAGAGTTCCACAAGGCTGCGCCTGGAAAAGTGCTGATTTTTGGCTCTGATACCCCGCATACCTGGTACTGCGGTGGCCGTTTGCTGTGCTTACAGGATCCGAGCAACAAGAACAATTGGAATATCTTCCGAGAGTGCTGGAAGCAAGGACATGTAAGTGTGGCACCTGGAAAGCAAAGACCAGGGTTGTGGAATCATTCACACGAGACGCAGTATTGATTGTTATTGACCTTGCAGAAATCAAGTCAACATAGCCTTACTTTAGTAATGCTCGAGGGTCTTGTGGTACAATGGTAGTATTCCTCCTTCAGGGTCAGAAGATCTTGGTTCAAGTCTGACCTGCTAGGTAGTCGCAGAGTCGTACACATGGAAGCAGACCCTTTGGTCTAATCTGTCCATGCTGATTATAATCCCAAACTAAAGTCCTACCTGCCTATCATATCCCTCCACCTTTCTTATTCACGTACTTACCCAAATGTATTTTAAATGTTGTAACCGTACTCCCATCCACCACATTATCTGGAAGTTCATTCCACACACGAACCACTCTCTAAGTTAGTGTATCATAACCAATCCCAATAGGGTGACTAAAAATTACTTTTTAATCTGATGTTGAGAGCAGTAAGAAAATAAGAAACTCCTGTCCCTTTGGGTAGAATTACAATTTTCTTTCTTCCTTTCTGTTATTTTGTTTTCTTTGATTCTCTAGCACTAACTGCTTTCTTCTTTATCTTGTGTGCCCAGCCAGTGGCTTGGGTGCAGAACCTACTCCTTATATTGTCACAAATATCAAATCATTTACTCAATAGTACCCAGATTCACTTAATTATCATCATTCAGACTCCTGAGGACTGCCGAATGCCTTAGTCGCACCACCTGTTGTTCCTTCTTGAGTCAGTAGGCCACACAATTCAACCAAATAGAGTCCATGTTTCACACTGGGCATCTTCATTTTAGGGGAGGTGATGGCCTACTGATATTATCCCAAGGCTGTTAATTCAGAGACCCAGGTAATATCCTGGGGACTGGAGTTCCACTCCTACCACTGCTGATGGTAGAATTTGAATTCGATTTTAAAAATCTGGAATTAAGAGATTGATGACTACGGAACTGTTGTGGAGTTGAGACCAGGACAAAATCACCGGTGATCATGTTAAATAGTGGAGCAGGCTCAGAGGGCTGAATTGCTTACTCCCACTCCTAATTCCGAATGTTCCAGTGTCATTAATCAGACCAGATAGTATTTAGTGAGGCAGTTCTAACTTTTGTGGTGCAGTGGTCATCTCCCTATACCTGAGCCAGAAGACAAGTCCCATCTGTGTTCAGATAATATATCTGAACTGGTTGGTTCATTTTTTTAAAAAAATCTAGCTTTTGCTGCCTGAAGCTCATTAACCCTGTGTTGGATCCAGCTTAAATACATTCTAAAAGGCTATTGCTGCCATCTGCCCTGTTTCCTGACTAGGTGTCTGTATATTTTTTACTTTTTCCATTGTTTTGGTCAGTTAGTTTATTTATACTTAACCACTTACTCACTCATTCTTGCATATGAATTATTCCCCTTGCAATAAATGCCAGCATTGCGTTTGCGTTCCTAATGACTTGCTGTATCTGCAGACTAACATTTTGTGATTCATGTACCTGTGCACTCTCATCCTTCTGCACCTCAGACCTGCACACACACACTCCATCTAAATAATGTACTGCTTTTCTATTCTTCCTGCCAAGCAGGAAGACTTTGCAGCATCCTCTTGTCCTCTTCACATCTTGCTTTTCCACGTATATTTGTTTCATAACAAATTTAGCAACCATTCATTCCATTCCTTCTTGCAAATCATTGAAAGAAATTGTGAATAATTGAGACCTCAATGGTGATCCATGTGGGAGTCAATTTATCACAACTTGCCAAGCTGAAAATTACCTATTCAGACTTGCTCGTTTCATAGAATCGTAGAGAATAGGTGCAGGAGTAGGCCATTTGGCCCTTTTTTGAGCTTCCACCACCATTCATGGCTGATCATGCAATTTCAGTATCCCTCTCCTGCCTTCTCTCCACACCCTTGATCTCTTTACCTGCTCTCTCTTAAGAAATCTTAAAAAAAACTGGCTCCAACAGCTTTCTGTCGGAGAAAATTCCACAGGTTCACAACTCTGAGTGAAGAAATAATTCCTCATCTCAGTCCTGAATGGCTTACCCCTTATTCTGAACTCTTTCTCCCCCCCCCCCCCCCAACATTGGAAATATTCTTCTTCCCACATCTAGTCTGTTCAGTCCCCTCAGGATTTTGTACGTTTCTATGATATCCCCCGCCTCATTCTTCTAAATTCCTGTGAGATCTAGCCCATTTCGATCCAGTTGTTCCTCATGTCAGCCCTGCCACCCCAGGAATCAGACTGGTGAACCTTTGTTGGACTCCCTCAATAACAAGAATGTCCTTCCTCAGAGTAGGAGACCAAAACTGCACACAATACTCGAGGTGTGGCATAACTGCAGCAAAACATCCCAACTCTTATACTGAACCTAGCTTTCCTCACTGCCTGCTGCACCTGCATGCCAGCCTTCAGCGACTGTTTCACCATGACACCCAGGTCTTGTTGCACCTCACTTTTTCCCAAACTGCCACCATTCAGATCAGCTGCCTTCCCATTTTTACCAAAGCAGATAACCTTCCATTTATCTACATAATTTGCATTTGACAAGTATTTGCCCAATTCGCCAGCCTATCCAAGTCACCCTACAGCCTCTTAGCATCCTCCTCACAGTACACACTGCCACCTAGTTTAGCGTCGTCTGCAAATTTCGTCGTCCAAATTGTAAACGTATGTTGTGAATAGCTGAGGTCCCAGCACTGAACCCTGCAGTACCCTACTCATCACTGCCTGCCGCTCTGAAAAGCACCTGACTATTTCAACTCTCTACTTCCTGTCTCCACTTAGTTCTCTCCCCATGTCAATACATTACCTCCCCTACCTTGAGCTTTAATTTTCATTTACTAATCTCTTGTGTGGGACCTTGTCAAAAGCCTTTTGGAAGTCCAGATGCAGAACATCCACTATTTGACCCACGACCACTACTGGTCACATCCTCAAAGAATTCCAGGAGATTTGTCAAGCCTGATTTCCCTTCAGTGAATCCATGCTGACCTGAATCAATCCTGTCACCATTTTCCAAATGCTAAGTTATTACATCATTAATAATTGACTCCATCTTCTCCCCCCGCCCCCCCACCACTGATTTCAGGCTAACTGGACTATAATTCTCAATTTTCTCTCCCACCTTTTTTATTAAAAGATGGGGTTACATTAGCTACTCTCCAGTCCATTGGAACTCTTCCAGAGTCTATAGAATGTTGTAAAATGATCACCAATGCATCTGCCACTTCCTTAAGTAATCTGGGATGCAGAGCATCAGGCCCTGGGAACCTGTCTGGTTTTAATCCTATCAATTTCCCCAATACCATTTCCTGGATAATAAGGATTTCCTTCAGTTTCTTTTTCATGCTTGACTCTCTGTCCCCAGCATTTCCAGAAGGATACTTTGTGTCATTTTTAGCGAAATCTGATCCAAATTTGTTTTAGCTAATCCGTTCTCTATCCATCGTATGATGATGCAGTTACTTGGTAGCATTGCCTTCTATATTCTATCTTGTCCAGAAGACAGGATAGCACAATTTAGTTTTGATATATTCCACTTTAAAAATGAACAAAAAATGCTGTATGGTATATCATTCCATATTGTTTCCAAAATGGGATCATTATAAACAACCCCTCTTTCTCTACCACACTCACTGATCTTCTGCAGAAACATCACCAAAAATCATAAAGTTGCTTTGTTAAGGATCAACAATATTTTGAACGACTTGATGTAGAATTTTTTCAACTACCTCCCTTGATGTATCAATACTGAGTGACTTTGAAGCATTTAGCAATCATCTTATTAGAACCCATGGTGGGGAGCCATTATGTTATTACTTTTCAAGTGATCATAGATAGGTTTGTTTCATTTTGTAAAGCCATCTTTTTAGAATGAATTTGAATGCTTCAGTTAAATTTTAGCTCTGCATTCTTACAAAATCAAGAAACGTAGAATGGTTGGCATCTTATAGATGATGTACACTGCTGCGATTGAGCATTGTTGGTGGAGGGGATGGATGTTTGAGGATGTGGTGTCAATCATGTGGCTGCTTTGACCTGGATGGTGTCAAGCTCCTTGAGTGGTTTTTTTTTTGTAGTTGCACCCATCAGGGCAAGTCCATGACACTCCTGACTCTTGTCTTGTTGGTGGTGGGCAGGCTTTGGTGAGTTACTCACTGCGGTATTCCTAACCCATGACCTGCTCTTGTTTCCATTCTATTTATATCAAAACTCCAGTTGAGTTTCTGGTTGATAGTAACCCCCAGGATGTTGATAGTGATGGTAACAAAATTGAATGACTAGTGGCAATGATTAGATTGTCTCTTATTGGAGATGGTCATTGCCTGACATCTGTGTAGCATGCATGTTACTTGCCACTTGTCAGCCCAAGCCTGTATACTGTCCCGTATGTTTTCCAGTTCTTCATAGCGGATGAATATGAAAGACATTTCCAAGGTTTATCCTGTTTTACAGATCATTTATGAAGAGAAATATAGCTGCCAATCATAATCAGCCTGTCTTCTCTTGTCCAGCCAACATTTTAGCCCTGTTCTCTTCATCTTAACTGTCCCTACCCTGTACCATATGTAGTAGCTTTTTGATGTGGCACCTTGTCACATGTATTCTGGAAATTTAAAAACAGCACCTCCTACAGGTTCCTCTTCATCTACATTCCTTGTTAACTTCAAAGAACACCAATAAGTGAATTGGATTTCTCTTTCATGTTGATTGTGCTTGGCTACATTGAAAATTTTATAACTGCCCCACTGTAAGCTCCTTAATATATTCCAGCATTTCCCTTGTGGCTGATGTTATGCTTACTGACCAGTGGCTTTCTGTCTCTCCATTTTTGAATTTGTGATTTTCCCGATCGGATCGAAACATTCCCAGTTATGGATGAATCACCACAAGTTACCTTTAATTTGGCTATTTATTAAGAAACCTCACGGACAATCAAATACAGAAACCATGATTTAAACTTTATTGCATGTAGAAACCAAAACAAGACCCCTCAGTAAGCAAGTTAAATCTTATAACCCAACTTGGCAGTTACCAGATTAATGGTGGAATCTGAGCAGGATTTCACCAACAGTGTCTGTCTGTAGAAATGTCCAGGGTTCAATCCTTGTGCAGTGTCGATGTTCAGTTCAGCTTCTGACTTGTTCCAATTGTTGGATTTTTATACGATTTTCTCTCTTTCAAGCTTGTGGTGAGACATTATTGATAATTTAATATGTTCTTTCATCCCTAGCATTGGTTACATTTCTGGAGACATCAAGTCTGCAGCTTGCCTTCTTATCAGAAGTAGCTCCCCTGTTTCTTATTACAATCAGGGTTCGCTGTTTAAAACACAGTTTTTACTTCAGTTTAACTCCTTAAATTCTTCTACAGGGCAATCAGTTATCCTTGTGGCAGTAAAGCATCCAATTTATCAAGCAGGTGTCGAAGCTATTTTGTTCCTGTCATCTCACCAAGGCGTGCCTGATTTGTTTTCAGTCTCTGTGTAACAGCTTATCTTTGTCCTTTCCATCTTGAGAAACAGTTTATTCCAGAAAGAGTTATTGCTGACTCTTTCAAACCATGAATAGTTTTAAAAGTTGTGAAGTATACGTTGCCACACCCAAAATAGTGAATTTTGAAAAAAATGCTTGTACGGCCACAACACTTATTGTAACGCAAAAGATGTTCCTGTAGAAACCTCTTGTTTTCTGTGTTGGCTGGCTTCCTCGTATTCTAATTTCTCTCTCACTAATATTTTAATGGTTCTTTGACATTCTTTGTATTCTGTCAATACATTCGGTATACCACAATTCTTTATAAAATTGTCGATTTTTTTTTTTAAAATCGAATGTGTTCAGATATTATGAAGCACCCTCTGGAACTGGTGGGACCTGAAGCTGGGTTCCTAACGCAGAGGTGGAGACACTCCTGTTGTGATCATGTTAATACATAAGAAGTTGTTGATTTTTATAGCAATTTTCTGACAGTTTGAGTTTGTAAGTAAGCAACAGTTTAGCTTTGATGCATTCTTTAATTAGATAAAGTGTAGAACTGTGACAGTTGACTGATAACAGAAGACACAGGCTGTGCACCTGGGTCTTCCTCCCCTTCCGTTCTGTCAGCTATCTGCTCAATGAAGACTGTTCTGAGGTCCCGCTCAATGAGAACTGTAGCCTACAGGGTCTGCTTGAGAACTGCTGTCTGAGGATCCTCCTCTGGCCTAGGGGCTTATTGTTATAATTCTAGGGGCTTGTTATTTTCTGCATTGATCAAATGTCTGAACCCTTTTGACCAGTAGCCATGCAACCACTACTCATGTCAGATGACTGTTGTCCCTTTGCCCACTTCTGTTTGAAGGTTAGTTTTTATTCCTTTTTAGAACAAAACCTTATTTTCAAAAATCATGTCTCACAAACTTGATTGAGTTTTTTGAAGAAGTAACAAAGAAGATTGATGAGGGCAGAGCAGTAGACGTGATCTATATGGACTTCAGTAAGGCGTTTGACAAGGTTCCCCATGGGAGACTGATAAGCAAGGTTAGATCTCATGGAATACAGGGAGAACTAACCATTTGGATACAGAACTGGCTCAAAGGTAGAAGACAGAGGGTGGTGGTGGAGGGTTGTTTTTCAGACTGGAGGCCTGTGTCCAGTGCAGTGCCACAAGGATCGTTGCTGGGCCCTCTACTTTTTGTCATTTACATAAATGATTTGGAAGCGAGCATAAGAGGTACAGTTAGTAAGTTTGCAGATGACACCAAAATTGGAGGTGTAGTGGACAGCGAAGAGGGTTACCTCAGATTATAACAGGATCTGGACCAGCTGGGCCAATGGGCTGAGAAGTGGCAGATGGAGTTTAATTCCGATAAATGCAAGGTGCTGCATTTTGGGAAAGCAAATCTCAGCAGGACTTATACACTTAATGGTAAGGTCCTAGGGAGTGTTGCTGAACAAAGAGACCTTGGAGTGCAGGTTCATAGCTCCTTGAAAGTGGAGTTGCAGGTAGACAGGATGGTGAAGGAGGAGTTTGGTATGCTTTCCTTTATTGGTCAGAGTATTGAGTACAGGAGTTGGGAGGTCATGTTGCGGCTGTACAGGACATTGGTTAGGGCACTGTTGGAATATTGTGTGCAATTCTGGTCTCCTTCCTATCGGGTTGGAGGATCTGAGCTACAGGGAGAGGCTGAACAGGCTGGGGCTGTTTTCCCTGGAGCGTTGGAGGCTGAGGGGTGACCTTAGAGGTTTACAAAATTATGAGGGGCACGGATAGGATAAATAGACAAAGTCTTTTCCTGGGGTTGGGGAGTCCAGAACTAGAGGGCATGGGTTTAGGGTGAGAGGGGAAAGATATGAGACCCAAGGGGCAACTATTTCACGCAGAGGGTGGTACGTGTATGGAATGAGTTGCCAGAGGAAGTAGTGGAGGCTGGTACAATTGCAACATTTAAAAGACATTTGGATGGGTATATGAATAGGAAGTGTTTGGAGGGATATGGACCGGGTGCTGGCAGGTGGGACTAGATTGGGTTGGGAAATCTGGTTGGCATGGATGGGTTGGACCGAAGGGTCTGTTTCCATGTTGTACGTCTCTATTACTCTATAATAGGGCATGGACTTCTGTGTTTCTTGTAATCCTTCCCTCTATTTCCATATGAGAGAGTCTTGGAGAGTTGAGTTCTGTTGTAATCGCTATTAAGTGAAATATCACATGCACAGTAAATACAAGGAAAATTCAGTTTTTCAGGGACGCCAGTATTCATTGATAGAAATCCCTTGCCTATCTGTTTTGCTAGCTTTCTCGCTTCTTCCTTGTTCATATTTTAGCCACTCTTTGCCATTCTTTATATTCTGTTAATTCTTCTGAGCGACCAAATATCTTTGCAGAATTATAGGTATTTTGTAATCAGCCAGTTCTGAGATGTTGTGATACATCTCTGGTGCTGGTGAGACTTGAACCTGGGCTTTCTGACACCACAAGAGCTCTCAAATAGTACAAAGCGGGTGGGATGCGAACCCACTCCCCCAAAGGGACTGAAGCCTTAAACCAGTGCCTTACACCACTCGGCCATGCTACCGAGAAGTTTAAAATGCTAGCTTTTGATTCACACTTATGTCCCTCAAACTGAATGAGCTACCCGTACATCTATTCCCTTGTTTCCTCTCTGAAATATCATGAACCCTTGAGTATTTAAGTTCTAACTTTTGTTATCTTGCAGCCATATCTTTGTAGTGGTGATCGAATCATGCATATTTTCTGTTAATGCTGTCAATTCATCTGCTACAAATGTTACATGCATTCAGATACAAAACCTTCAATTCTGTCTTTTGACTATTTTTGTAACCTCAACCCTTATCAGGTGTATTCTTAGATTTGCTCACCCTGTCCCTTCCTGCCACGCTGTAATCAACATCTTCCCTTTACCTTGCTTTCTTGTTTTTTCCTTTCTCTTAAATTTTGGAAGAAAGGAGATGTGAAATCATTGACTCCCTCCATTTAATGGTTCCAGCATAGTTCAGCTAAAGACCATCCCAGTGGAATAGTTCTCAATTTCCCCAGCACTGGTGTCAATGTCTAAGGACTAAAAAGCCATTTGCGAACAATATTTGTTGATCTATGTATTTAATTTTTAAATCTTATTTATTTCCAGTGTCAATTTGCTCACCTGGGGTATAATCCCAAGAGATTGCTACCTTTTTTAAAGATTTGCTTTTTAAGTTTGCTTCAGCAGCTTATACTCCCTTATAGCTAGTTCATCCTTTCTAATTCTGAGTATGTCATTGGTACAATGTGGACTGTTGTCATGTGACCCTCCCCACTGCATGCTGTCTCACGACACAGCAAAGATGTTCTAAACTCTTGCATTGGACAAACACAGCCACCTGGCTTCTGCTTTCAGCTACAGAGAGCTGTGTTATTGGCCGATGACTGTACACGCGCACTCATACGTGTACACGCACACACACACACTCACTCACTCACTCTTTCACTACATTCCAGGAATGGCCACTTGTGTTCAGTTTGCTCATCCTCCTGCAGCCAGAACTTCCTTCCAACAATTCAGGAATTTCTTCCATGCCTCTCCCTCTCTTCTACCCACAATTAGGTGGAAACTTGGTCCTACTTGTTGCAAATTCTGTAGGACTTGACCCTTTCACCTGATACATGCTGTGATAACTTAAAAAAAACATGCCTGGGAAGGAACATCGGTTATTGTTGAATATTAAAATAGAGCCACTATTCTTGGTATGCATAAGCTAGCCTTAGCCTGGGACAGATACTTCAGTAGACCCACCCTGGGTCTGCTTTATTTTATCTGGAAGTGCGCTCAAACGATTGTTATTGCACACCCCTGGAGCAGGTGGGATTTGAACCCATGCTTTTTGGCTGGGTCTGCTTTATACTATCTAATCGACCTGTTCAGCGATGTAATTACTCCTCTTTTGGAGCACGTGGGACTTGAACATCAGTCTCCTGGCTCAGAGATAGGGACACTACAACGGCACCATAAGGCTCAGGTGACGAGTTCCACCTGGGCAAGCCATTGCTTGTTACCAAGGGAACTCATACTCATGAGCTCTTTGAGGAGATTAATTAGTGATTCCCCATGGGCCTTGTCACACAAGTCAAATACCCTTTGGAGATGCAGCTGTTAACTGGCAATTTATTTTGCAAAGACTGTCTTATGACAGGTAATATTCCTATTAAATACACTGAGAAACCAGTCAGTGTAAGTAGACAGCTACGTTTTACTTTAACACATCAGCATTTCTAGTGTTGTACACAATAATAGGAGTAGATTATTCAGCCCTGGTATTTTTTCCCATCACTCTCACCATGATTATGGAGATCAGACAATGTGGTAAAGCTTAGCGGGAAACTAGAGAACTAGACACCCTTTAAAAATCAGCAGAGGGTAACTAAAGAAAAAATTCTGAGGGAGAAGATTAAATATGAGAATAAGCTAGCTACTAATATAAAAGAATATTACAAGATTATTGAAACTTACAGAATACTGAGGTTAGATAGATGATGTTTCCTTTCGGAGAGATTAGGACCTGAGGGCACAGCATCAGAGTGAAGGGACTGAGATGAGGCATCTCTTTTGCCAGAGGGTGGTGACTCTGTGGAACTCATTGCTGCAGGATGCTGAGGAGGCCAAGTCATTGAGTGTATTTAGGACCAAGATAGGTTCTAGGGTTGCTGGAAGAGGCAGGAAAATGGAGTTTTCTTTCCTTTTTAATCTCTCAACTATAACATTAAATGTTGTATTAGCTTTCTCTTTGTCTCCAAATACTTCATTTAATGGTAATCTCTGTCAACCCCAAAATCACTTTTTAACTTTCACTGCCTGATTTTTTTTTTTCAGTTTATTAGTCTGATTTGTCCCCAGCGAATTACGTCACATTACTGCCATAGATCTCAACAGTTTGAGGACGTGAACTGTGCAATCCATTTTCTCCTGAGTTGTCCTCCTTTGACTAAATGTTAGGCCCTTCTAATATCTCATGTGGCTAGGTTTTAACATTTTGTCTCCTATCCTATAAATACAAGATATCACGGTAGACTTGCCTGCCATTGCTTCCTCCCTCTAACTGCTTTGTTCTTTACTGCTGACTTCAGCTTCCTTTAACAACAGTTTAATTTGTACAAATTTTGTTTAGCCTGTCATTGTATCTGGAGTTCACACAAAGTTACGTGAAGAACTCTGGAAGCCAGAAGCATTTGGGGAAGAGTTTGGAGAGCAGGATGCTGACCTGATTGATTGCAGAACAAACACCATTATTGCTGGTGCGAAAATCCGAGACTTCTGGGATGGATTCGAAGACCTTTCACGTAAGTGGTGCACTTGCCTTTGATGAGGTTGTTTCCTTTGTCAGGAAGATTGAAAAGCAGGGTGTAACTTAAATGGACGATGGCTGGAAATGCAAGGTACAGAGGAATTTGGGTGTTCTCGTTCACGTGTCACCAAAATTTAGTATCAGGTATCGTAGGAAATTAAGGATTGAGAACACCAATGGAATGTTATCCATTATTAGTAGAGGAATTGAACATGAAAGTAGGGCTGTTATTCTTTAGTTATACAGTTGAGATCACATCTCAAATACGCTGTGCAGTTTTGGTCTCCTTATTTAAGGAAGAATGTAAATGTGTTGGAAGAAGTTCATAGGAGGTTGATAACTGGAATGGGTTAGGATTCTGACCAAGTAAACTTGCAGGTTGAGTCAGTGCTTAGGAAGGCGAATGCAATGATGGCATTTATTTTGAGAGGACTTGAAAATAAAAGCAGGGATGTACTTCTGGGGCTCTATAAGGCTCTGGTGAGACCACATTTGGAGTATTATGTGTAGTTTTGGGCCTCATATCTCAGGAAGGATGTACCAGCCCTGGAGTGTGCTCCGAGGAGGTTCACAAGAATGGTCCCAGGAATGAAAAGCTTACCATATGAGGAATATTTGAGGACGCTGGGTTTATACTTGATGGAGTTTCCAAGGACATGGGATCCAATTGAAACATGCAGATTACTGGATGGCCTGGACAGAGTAGATGTTGGGAAGATATTTCTGTTGGGAGGAGAGACTAGAACCTGAGGGCACAGCCATGAGTAAAGGGAAAACCTTTTAGAATGGAGATAAGTTGAAACCTCTCCAGCCAGAGAGTGGTGAATCTATGGAATTTGTTGCCACAGAAGGTTTGGAGGCCAGGTCATTGAGTGTGTTTTAAGTCAGAAATAGATGGGTTCTTGATTGTCAAGAGGATCAAGGGTTGTGGGGAAAAAGTGGGAGAATGAAGTTGAGAAACTTATCATCCATGATTGAATGGCGGAGCAGACTCAATGGGCTGAATGGCCTAATCTCTGCTCCTGTGTCAGATGGATTTATGAGGATACGTTGAACAGTCTGGGCTTGTTTTCACTGGAGTTTGGAAGAGTGAGGGGGTTATTTGATTGAAATGCATTGGATCCTGAATGATCTTGTCAAGGTGGATGTGTTTTCTCTTGTGAATAAGTCAAGAACATGGGGCCAGTGTTTTTAAAATTTAGGGTGGGGCTGAGGAGAGGTTATTTGAGGTTGTGCCTGTATCAAGTGGACATGGGATCATTGAATGTATTTCAGATTTCTTACTGGACAAAGGAGATGGGATTGTGGAATTCGAAAGAAACAGCTCAACCAATACCTTCCTGAATGACACAACAGGCTCGAAAGGCCAAATGGTTTATTTCTGCTCTCACTTCACCTGTTTGTATGTAGCATCTGGCATCACCTCAGGATATGCATAAGTGTTAACAGTCAGTGAAATACTTTTGAAGTGCAGGCATTGTTATGATGTAGGAAATGAACAAGAAGCTCCCAAACTCAGCAACAACATGACTGGCTAATCTGTTCATGTGATGTTTTCTTATGTTGATTGAGGGATAAATATTGGTTTTCTCTGTTCGTCTGCCTGGGCAGATGTGGTTTGTCTGAAAGATGGCAGTGCAGCACGCAAGCAATGCATTGGATTGTCAAATTTCAGTTCTGAGTTTATCTCTTGATTTTGGAACCTAAAACCTTCTCACTTTGAGGCAAGAGCATGTCTCTTAACCACAGTTGGCGATACTCTTCAAAGTGATATAAAGCCTAATGCAGCAAGGAGACTCCGTCAGGGTTCAAAGCAAATCAGCACCAAGATTAACTCTGTCTTGCTATTTGTTTCAGAAATGTAGTCCATGTTAACAGTGGGTGAATGATTTTTTTGCACCCTCAATTGGAACCTGGTGTCTTGTAAGAGGTGGTGCTTGCTTTAGTTGAGTCATGTAGTTCTAATTGTAACGCTTTGTACTTGAATACAGAAGAGGGGGAAGAATTTACTCCTCAAAACATTACAAAATGCCAGATTTCAGAATGTTAGCTGCATAATAAGGAGGTGTGGCAGCATAATGGTAAGTCAATTGACTAATATTCCAAAACCCCAAGTTCCGTGGCACCTTGGTTTGATTTGCACTCTGTCAGGTGGCGGAATTTGAATTCTGTAGAATCCAGAATTAAAAGCTTTGCTAATTGTGAACCGGTTGAGTTTTACAGCAATCAACCATGGTCGCCCAGGTCCCTTTTTCAGTCCCTTGTGATAGGCTCATCCAGAACAATAAGATGCATGGGACATACAGGAACCTGGCCGCATGGATTCAAAATTGGCTTGTCCATAGACACAGGAAAGCAAAAGGGTGTTTTGCAGGCTGGAGTTCCGTGACTAATGGTGTTTTGCAGGGACCCCTATTGGGACCTCTGCTTGTGATACATAGAAATGTTTTGGGTGAAAATGGAGAAAGGTGGGTTATTAAGTTTGCAGGTGATACAAAGATTGGTGGAGTTGTGGGTAGTGTGTAAGATTGTCAAAGGATACAGCAGGGTATATATAGATCAGTTGCAGATATGGACGGTGAAATAGCAGATGGAGTTTGATTCGGGGAAGTGAGGTGCTGCACTTTGGGAGATCAAATGTTAAGGAAAAGTGTGCAGTTAATGGCAGGACTCTGAGCAGCATTAAGGTACAGAGGGATCTTGGGGTTCAAGTCCATAGCTCCCTGGAAGTGGTCACACAAGTCGATAGGATGGTTAAATAAAGCTTATGGCATGTTTGCCTTTATTGGTAAGGGAATTGAGTACAAGAGTCAGGATGTCATGTTGCAGCTTTATAAGACTTTGGTTAGGCTTTGTATTGCTTTCAACTGTGGTCACCACATTACAGGAAGAATGTGGAGTCTTTGGAAAGGGCAGAAGAGCTTTACCAGGATGTTGCCTGGATTAGAGGGTATGCGCTATAAGGAGAGGCTAGCAAAACTCTGGTTGTTTTCTCTGGAGCTTTGGAGGCTGAGGGGGGTCTTGACAGAAATCTATTAAACTTATGAAATGTATAGATTGGGTTGATGGTCAGAATCTTTCTGCCAGAGTTGAAGTGCCTAGAACGAGGGAACATGCATTTAAGGTGAGAGTGCAAGGAATGGAGGAATATGGAACAAGGGCAGTCAGAAAGGATGAATTTAACTTGGCAACATGTTCCTGTGCTGTACTGCTCTATGTTCAATGTTCTATATTCTAAACTTATTGTCCTTACCTGATCTGGCCTGTGTGTGAATCTAGACCCACCATAATGTGGTTGACTCTTAAATGTCCTTTGGAGAATAAATACTCGTATTTAGCAGTGTCCATATCCAATGGAGCGGCATGGTGGCTAAGTGGTTAGCACTGCTGCCTCACAGCACCAGGAACTTGGGTTCGATTCCATCCTTGGACGGCAGTCTGTGTGGAGTTTGCACGTACTCTGTGTCCACTTGGGTTTTCTCCAGGTGCTCCGGTTTCCTCCCACAGTCCAAAGATGTGCAGTCTAGGTGGATTGGCCATGTTAAACTTGCCCATAGTGTTCAGGAATGTGTAGACTGGGTGGATCAGGATTCTATTCTATTTTATGAAATAATAAAGTGGAAACATTGGAGGGTACTTGTTCTGGTTTCATTTGAGAGAGGTTGAACAAGAGGTGGTAAGGTTTTTTTTTAATGACTAGAGTTTCACAATGACGGTGTTCAAGAGATGTTTGTCTTCCCCCTGAGGATCATTCTCTTCAACAGAGAACAGTGGAGGCTGGATTATGGAATATCTGTAAGGCTATAGGAGACATTAAGTGATAAGTGTGCCAAAGCTATACTAGTGGGTAGACAGGAAAGTAGAATTCTTAATCAGATTGTGAGGCCATGGGTTTTTTTTTCAAAAGTTGGGACAATAGAAGCCGCCTGGATGGGTGTGGCAGCTCTCCCAGGCCAGGATTTCTGATTTTTTTGTTTTAGATTTGGCAGAAGCTAATGGAGTTTTGAAGAAGTAGAGGTATTATCCCCCCTCTCGCTGTTAACACCTAGAAGCTGGGGCTTCTGTGGGTGTTGCATGTGAGAAAGTCTGATTTCTGAATTTGCACTTGTTGCTGAGGGGTGTGTTTATGGGATGTTGTTAGAGTAGAATAGTTAATTAGTAATAGTTACCATATCTATTATTCTAAGTTTTCCAATGGAGTTGAGTTATTCTAAACTATTCTTTCTTTTGTTGTAATTTAACAATAGTATTTAAAATTGTGTTTTGCACAAAATGTCGAGTAGTTTAACCAGTCACATTGCATCTGGAACACAGCACTTTACATATACCTTTAAAATAAGGAAATGTTAGGGTCTCAGCTACCTTCTTAAAATATTTTGAGGGGATCTGGTCTGGTCCGTAACAGTATTTTGAAAGGAAAGGTAACTCTTTTCCACAGTCAAGATAGTGTAGTTGTTTTCTGAGGTTCAACGTTAATTTCTTCCTTTTAAAGGACGCCTTGCCACAAAAGAGAGGGAGCCTATGGCTTTGAAGCTGAAGGATTGGCCTCCAGGAGAGGATTTCAGAGACATGATGCTCTCTAGGTAGGTGATCTACTTTTCTAAAGGTGTGACTGTCAAAGAGCAGGTTATGCTGTACTGCAGGAAATTATGTTTTAAGATTACAGACCTTTTACAGCACAGGAGGAGGATGTTTAGACCATCATGTCTGCACTGATCGGTAAATAACTGACTACACAAATCCCACTTTCCAGCTTTTGCCCCATAGCCCTGGAGGCTGCAGTAATGCAAGTGAATATCTACATACTGTTTTAATGTTTTGATAGTTTCTGACTCACTCTCCGTTTCAGGCAGAGAGTTCCAGACACCCACCACCCTCTGAATTCTCCTGAGCGCAACATTTAGCATGTTTATTGTTTACCTTTAACCTATGCCCCCTAGTATTGACCCCTTTGCTTCCTGGGGCTACAGGTGTTCCGAACAATTATCCTTGAAGGTGGTATTGAGTGGTTTCCCTCCTTGACATACTGCCATATTTTTTCTGCCTCTGAGGGTTGATAATCAGTGAACGTAGTCCTATAGCACTGTTAAGTCAGGAGCTTCAGGATCAGGAGTTCCATTCTTTGTTGTAGCACTGATGAAACATTGGTCATTTCGGTCCATGTGATCACGTAGTTCCTTAGTGTCCTGTGTCTTTTCCTTACAGATTCGATGACCTGATGAATAATCTACCCCTGCCTGAGTATACCAAGAGAGATGGCAAACTGAACCTGGCCTCCAGATTGCCAGATTTTTTTGTTAGACCTGATTTAGGTCCAAAAATGTATAATGCTTACGGTAAGTGAGCAGTGTTGACCTCTGCTCATATTTGGAGGGATTTTAAAAGTGGTTCTTATTGTAGATTATTAACTTTTTTCTCTCTCTCTCTTATTTCTTAGGATTATTATCAGCAGAGGATAGAAAATTTGGAACAACAAACCTTCACTTAGATGTATCAGATGCTGCTAACGTTATGGTGTATGTAGGAATCCCCAGTGGCCAGCCCAACCATGAAGAGGGTGAGTGTTTAATGGCCCTGACCCTCTAAACTAAAATGTCAATCACTTTTTAACAAGTCAGTAAACAGCAAGTCTTGTTACTTCAGTGGGATTGCATATTCTTTGGGGTGGGTTGTCATCCGCAGCTCAGCAACAGCACTCACGCCTCTCAGTCACAGGTTTTGGGTTTAACTCCTACTCCAGATTCTTGAAACACCAAATACCTAAACTGATGCTCCAGTGCAGTACCGGGTGAATGCTGTGTTGTGGGAGGTGCACCTCTCCTTTTTTTTTTGCTTTATAAATCCGAAAGATTCTGTAGTTTGAGGCCTGTTTAAAAAGCCGGGACCCCTCATGTAGTCGATGCTGGACTTTCAAGAGTAGGAGCCTGCAGTGCGCACTTTTGAGGCTTCAGTATGTCAAGATATGCTGAGGAATATCTGCTGTTTAAACTCCCTCATGTGAAATGTTGGTTTCTGTGTTAGAAACCTAGTTCCTTTTATGAGAACATCTCTAACCTTTGCTGTTGCACCAAGCAGCAATGTTTATTTAAAAGCCAATTTTAACCAGAATTGAAACATCAATTTCTACTGCAAATTTATGGTTGAACTAAAGGGTCTGTTTCTGTGCTGTGAGACGCACCAATCTGGAATGGAGACCAGCAATTCATATTTTTAGATGATTCATATTATTTGTAATTGTAACCATTCCTACAGAGCCAGTGGATCATGATACCAGATGGTTTGACAATGAACCAGAGATTGGTACTATCTGAATATGGTTTGTGTTGAAATACGGGTCTTGACTGACCCATTGCTGAGGTCACTGGTTACGTTTGAAGTGTCTATGACTAAGCGGGGAGGATGATCAAGTAACCAGGGCATTCTGTTCCTGATTTGGTATTCAGAGTGTTACAGCAAGTGCGGGTGTGTAGATGTTTTTGAGCACAGGGTCAGACCTTTGGGACGAGAAGGGACAGTAGTTTCTAAAAGATGTATCCAACAACTGTTGTTGGCTATAGTGGTTGTTGCAGAAAGATTTAATCATTCACTGGTTATTTATTTAATTTTATGTTGACCAGAAATCCTGAAGACCATGGAGGATGGTGATGCAGACGAGTTAACAATTAAACGCTTCACAGAGTCCAGTGAAAGGCCCGGTGCCTTGTGGCATATTTACTCAGCCAAAGATGCAGAGAAGATCCGAGACTTGCTGAGAAAGGTAACACTGGGGAGATTCAGGGTTTGGCAGAAAACATGCGTCTGAATTTTGAGATCACTATCACTAGCATAGAAGGGGAATTTTTGTACGTCTTCCTTATCTTCCAAGAGAGAGGTGGTGTCAGCTGAGATAGGGAAGATGATGCTGTTTCAGGTGGCCATCTCTTTCACCATCATTTTTACATCACCTAACTACCACGCCTCCTTTGGCCCTCATTTTCCTGTTTCAGCTAATGCAAACTGCTTCAGCAGCACTCTTCCTAACCCCTAACTGGGTTCTGTATGTGAGTAACATTGTCACCTGTCTCAGTTTGCGAAATGGCATCCATCCTTCTGTCTTCAACAATGTCTTGCTTACATTGTAGCTGTCTTCTCTTTGCCAGCTGTTTTTTTTTTTCCCTTTTATCACCAAACCAACCTCAATAACCCCAGTCTGACAGCCCCAATCCTCAGTGTCACTTGATTGCACTGCTGTTCCCTCATGGCTACACTTCTACTCAAGGAGAGCTCAAAATTCCTTTCCAACTAAAACCTTTGACCTCAGTCCTCCTCCTGGTCCCTTGATCCTCCCCACACCTGACTAAGGAGCGCTGTATACTGTGTTACAGGTGCATTCTCAGTACTGCCCTGTACAGTTGTTGTAGACTTTATATTCAAGGCCATCATTCTCTTTGCTTCCTAATTATTTTTCCATGTTAATGTTATGATTTATGTACACAAGCACCTAGATCCCTTTGTACCACAGCCTTCTTTCATCTCTCTCTCCATTTAGGCTCTCTCCAGGCTTCCAGCCTGTCTACAATTGCCACAACTGTACTTTAGTGTATGTTGATGTGCACCTCTACCATATCATCTCAAACTGTTGCCTGAAGTGCCTATCTCTCGGCAACTCAGATAAATCATACTTTGCCCAGCTCAGTGTTGGCACATGCATAGATCTTGTTGCAGAAACTTTGTACTCTTAATCCTTGATTCCAAGTGCTTGCTTAGATAGACCCCAACAATGAAAGCATTAATTGTCTAAACTGGAATTGACACATCTGGTCTACATTGTGGTACTATGCACTTTGCTATGTTTGACTTCTGTCATAGTCATAGAGATGTACAGCATGGAAACAGACCCTTCGATCCAACCCATCCATGTCGACCAGGTATCCCAACCCAATCTAGTCCCACCTGCCAGCACCCGGTCCATATCCCTCCAAACCCTTCCTATTCATATACCCATCCAAATGCCTCTTAAATGTTGCAATTGTACCAGTCTCCACCACATCCTCTGGCAGCTCATTCCATACACATACCACCCTCTGTATGAAAAGGTTGCCCCTAGGTCTCTTTTATATCTTTCCCCTCTCACCCTAAACCTATGCCCTCTAGTTTTGGACTCCGCAACCTCAAAGAAAAGACTTTGTCTATTTAGCCTGTCCATGCCCCTCATAATTTTGTAAACCTCTATAATCCTCCGATGCTCCAGGGAAAACAGCCCCAGCCTGTTCAGCCTCTCCCTGTAGCTCAGATCCTCCAACCCTGGCAACATCTTTGTAAATCTTTTCTGAACCCTTTCAAGTTTCACAACATCTTTCCGATAGGAAGGAGACCAGAATTGCACGCAATATTCCAACAGTGGCCTAACCAATGCTCTGTACAGCCGCAACATGACCTCCCAACTCCTGTACTCAATACTCTGACCAATAAAGGAAAGCATACCAAACTCCTTCTTCACTATCCTATCTACCTGCGACTCCACTTTCAAGGAGATATGAACATGCACTCCAAGGTCTCTTTGTTCAGCAGCACTCCCTAGGACCTTACCATTAAGTGTATAAGTCCTGCTAAGATTTGCTTTCCCAAAATGCAGCACCTCGCATTTATCTGAATTAAACTCCATCTACCACTTCTCAGCCCATTGGGCCATCTGGTCCAGATCCTGCTGTAATCTGAGTAACCCTCTTCGCTGTCCACTACACCTCCAATTTTGGTGTCATCTGCAAACTTACTAACTGTACCTCTTATGCTCGCATCCAAATCATTTATGTAAATGACAAAAAGTGGAGGGCCCAGCACCGATCCTTGTGTCCTTGGCAACTATTCTTCATCTACCTTATGCACACTCCATTTCGAGTCCAAAGTTCCTTCACTTAGGTCTTGGCATGCACTAAATCCCAATCAACTATTTTCTTTATTCTTAACTGACCCCAACACTCCAACGTTCAACTGCTCTCTTTATGGTCTTGTCTCCTCTGTTTGAAGCCCTTTGACGTTCCCTGTTCTCCTCCTCTGATTCTCAGCCTTATTCATTCTTTCAGTTTTTCTTCAGGTTTCGGTAGCCACGCTGACAGTCACTCCATCACAACATGCTGAAGCCTTTCCTAATGCCCTCCATTTGTCCTTGCTTACAAAACCCTCCTTTTAAACTTGTGTCAATTGTATCTTCTGTCAGTTCCACCCAAGTTCCTGGTCAGTGTCCAGTTCTTTTCTAAAGTGTCATCGATGATCTTCACTTGATCAGTACCACTGATGATAGTGAGGGCTGCTTAGTCACATTTCTCCAAAATCCAGTTATGAACTGTTTGTTGTATAATTCTGCTCCAAGCTTGAACACAGAAGAGAGAAATTGCCTTGCATGGCTCTGAATGATACCAGGACACGATGCAATAGCATCATTGTAAATAATGTCCCATTACAGATATGTTTATATAATCTGATTAAGGCATGATGGGTGAGGAGGTGTGGAGAAATGGTACACAATATTGTCTAGAAGTGTTCCAGGAAAGAGCGTGGCTGTGTTAAATATTACAGGGATTTGGCAAATTGAATCGCTTTCCTCTGTTTTAATTGAAAAAGCAAAACAGGGATAATCTAAAATCTGTTGTGATATCAAGTGAGGGGAAGTTTGAAAAGAACAATTAGAGCACAGGGACAGGCCCTTTGGCCCTCCAAGACTGCGCCAATCCAGTTCCTCATCTAAACCTGTCGCCTAATTTCTAAGGATCTGTATCTCTCTGCTCCCTGCCCATCATGTATCTGTCCAGATCCATCTTAAATGACACTATTGTGCCTGCCTCTACCACCTCCACTGGCATGCGTTCCAGGTATCCACCACCCTCTGCGTAGAGAACTTTACATGCATATCTCCCTCAAACGTTTCACCTCTCTCCTTGAACTCCTGCCCCCTGGTAATTGAGTCCCCTACTCTGGGGGGGAAAAGGCTTCTTGCTATCCACCCTGTCTAATCCTCTCATGATTTTGTAGATTTCAATCAGGTCCCCCCTCAACCTCTGTCTTTCTGTATGCATTATTCCAAATGTGGCCGAACCACAGTCCTAAACAACTGTAACATGACAACTCTTGTACTCAGTACCCCGTCCATTGAAGGAAAGGATGTCTTCTTGACCACTCTGTCGATTTGCGTTGCCACCTTCAGGGTACAATAGACCTGAACACCCAGATCTCTCTGTACCTCGGAGTTTTCCTTAAGGTTTTTCCATTTACCATATAGTTTGATCTTGAATTGGATCTTTCAAAATGCATCATCTCGCATTTGCCTGGATTCAACTCCATCTGCCATTTCTCTGCTCATCTATCCAATCTATCTATATTCGGCTCCATTCTCGGACAGTCCCCTTCACTGTTACTCCACCAATCTTAGTGTCATCTGGAAACTTGCTAATCAGACCAAGTATACCTTCCTCCAAATCTTTTATGTATATGACAAACAACAGTGATCCCAGCAAGGATCCCTGTGGAACACCACTGGTCACAGTTCTCCATTTTGAGAAACTCCCTTCCAATACTCCTCTCTCCTGTTGCCCAGCAGTTTTCTATCCATCTAGCTAGTACACCATGGACCCCATGTGACTTCACTTGTTCCATCAGCCGACCATGAGGAACTTTATCAAAAGCCTTACTGATGTTCACGTATATGACACATACAGCCCTTTCCTCATCAATCAACATTGTCAGTTCCTCAAAGAATTCTATTAAGTTGGTAAGACATGACCTTGCCTGCACAAAACCATGTTGCCTATCACTGATAAGCCCATTTTCTTCCAAATGTAAATAGATCCTATTCCTCAATATCTTGTCCAGCATCTTCCCTACCACTGATGGTAGGCTTACCTGGATCACCCCGCTATCCTCCTTAAACAAGGGGACAGCATTAGCAATTCTCCAGTCCTCCAAGACCCCACCTGTGTTCAAAGGATGCTGCAAAGATTTCCCCTCTTGCTTCCCTCAGTAACTTGGGATCGATCCCATCTGGACCTGGGGACTTGTCCACCTTGACACCTTTTAGAATATCCAACACTTCCTGCCTCCTTATGCCGACTTGACCTAGAGTAATTAAAGATCTATCCCTAATCTCAACATTGTCATGTCCCTCTCCTCGATGAATATCGATGCAAAGTACTCATTAAGAATCTCGCCCATTTTCTGACTTTATGCGTAACTTTCCTCCTGTTTGCTAAAGATATTTCATGACCCCCTTTAGCCCTCTTAATTCCTCGTTTCAGATCGGTCCTACTTTCTCAATATTCTTCCAAAGCTTCGTCTGTTTTCAGTCACCTAGACCTTACGTATACTCTCTTTTTCCTCTTAGCTAGTCTCACAATTTCACCATCATCTAATCTTGCCATTTCTATTCCTCGTTTTCACAGGGACATATCTGTCCTGAACTCTAATCAACTTTTCTTTAAAAGCTTCCCACATATCAAATGTGGATTTAACTTCAAAGAGCAGTTCCCAATCCACATTCCCTAGCTCCTGCCAAATTTTGCTACAATTGGCCTTCTCCCAATTTAGCACTTCCTTGAGGACCACTCTCTTCTTTGTCCATGAATATTCTAAAACTTACAGAATTGTGATCACTATTCCCAAAGTAACCCCCTACTGAAACGTCAGCCTCATTCCCCAACACCAGGTCCAGTATGGCTCCTTCCTGAATTGGACTATTTACATACTGCTGTATAAAACCGTCCTGGATACTCTACAAATTCTGCTCCATCTGAACCTCTAACACTGTAACACTAAATGAATCTCAGTCAATGTTGGGCAAATTAAAATCTGTATTACCACCATCCTTTTGCTCCTACATCTATGTGTTTACATATTTCTACCTCTATCTCTTGCTTGCTGTTGGGAAGCCTATAGTACACCCCAACATTGTTAGCACACCCTTCCTATTGCTGAGCTCTGCCCATATTGCCTCACTGCTCGAGTCCTCCACAATGCTGTCCTTCAGCACAGTAATGCAACTCTTTTCCCCCCCACTTTACCACCTCCTCTATCGCCCCTGAAGCATCTATATCCTGGGATATTTAGTTGCCAATCCTGCCCTTCCCTCAACCATGTCTGAGTAATAGCAATAACATTATACTCCCAGGTACTAATCCAAGCCGTAAGATCACCAGCCTTACCTGCTACACTTCTCACATAAAAACAAATGCACCTTAGACCACCAGTCCCTATGCGTTCATCAGCCACTTCCTGCCTGCTCTTCCCCTTAGTCACACTGACTTCATTATCTAGTTCCTTACAGGCTTTAGTTACTACCTCCTTTCTGTCCACTAGCCTCCTCATTTGGTTCCCATCCCCTGCCATATTAGTTTAAACCTTCCCCAACAGCGTTAGCAAAAGCACCCACTGGGACGTTGGTTCCAGTCCGGCCCAGTAGACCGTCCAATTTGTAATAGTCCAACCTCTCCCAGAACTGGTCCCAACGTCCCAAAAATCCGACCCTTCTCTCCTGCACCATCTCTTAAGCCACGCGTTCATCCTGTATGTTCTTTCATTTCTTCTTTGCCAGTGCCACATGCGAGTCAACCCTGAGGGTACCACATCTGAGGCCCTACTTTTTAATTTGGCTCTTAACTCCCTAAATTCAGCTTATAGGACCTCATCCTGTTTTTTTTTTTTTTAGCCTATATCATTAATGTCTCTGTGCACCGTGACAACTGGCTGTTCACCCTCCCTGTTCGGAATATTCTGCAGCTGATCTGAGACATCCCTGACCCGAACACCTGGAAGGCAACATAATATCCGGGAGTCTCATTTTCAACAACAGAAATGCCTATCTATTCCCCTCACAATTGAATCCCCTATGCCTATATTCCGTGCACTCTTTTTCCTGCCCTTCTGTGCAGCAGAGTCAGCCATGGTGCCATAATCCTGGCTACTGCTGCCTTCCCCTGCTGAGCCATCTCCCCCAGCTGTATCCAAAACAGAATAGCTGTTTTGGAAGGAGATGACCGCAGGGGACACCTGCACAGCCTTTCTGCTCTTTCTTTGCCTTTTGGTCACCCATTCCCTTTCTCCCTCAGCAATCCTAAACTGTGGTGTGACCAATTCACTGAACGTGCTATCCACGACCTCCTCAGCATCACGGATGCTCCAAAATGAGTCCATCTGCAGCTTCAGAGCCATCATGTGGTCAAACAAGAGCTGCAGCTGGACACAGTTCCTGCATATGAAGGAGTCAGGGACTTCAACCACATCCCTGAGCTCCCTGACCTCCCACATTGAAAAGATTAATTATCTTTTCTCTTGGTCATTCTGCATGGTTTCTGTCTTTCCCTATTCTTCACCCCCCCAGCTCCCCCGTCACCCTGCACCTTCTGGAAGTTCTAATCTGGTCACTTGCTGTTTTGTGTTTGGAGCTGAGGTGCTTGGTGTTCTGTAACTAGTTTGTGTTTGGATTGTTGACCAGTTTCCTTCTGATGAGCTTGTTTTCAAAAGATCACAAGATTAGTTTTGGCAGTATTCTGTATACCGCTTGGGTTTTCACTCCAAATCCCTGATTACTCCCTTGTATGTGCCTAAAATCCTTCTCGTAGGCATGGGTATTCCTGACAAACTTCAGGTCCATTCTGACTGCTCTACTGAGAAGTTCAGAGGGAACTTGAGACTCAACTACACTGGTGATGAAGTTGCTGTTTTGTAATAAACAGAATAAAATAGTTGGATTTAAAACATTTGAAAGGGTAAGCTTGCTATTCTTGTCTTACCTGGTAATTATTTGGAACAATTAGGAGAATTTTATTTGCATCACTCAAATAAATGGAGATGTAAATCACCAAAGAATGTGACCCAATGCAAACAAGGCTGCCCAATGTTTCAGGTGGCAGAAGAGCAAGATCAAGAAAACCCGCCAGACCACGATCCCATTCATGACCAGAGTTGGTACCTGGACAGTACACTACGCAAGAGACTTTACCATGAATATGGTGTCCAGGGTTGGGCCATTGTGCAGTACCTCGGTGATGTGGTTTTTATCCCTGCTGGAGCTCCACACCAGGTCAGTACTGGATTCACTTTGCCTTCTGTTTAAATGCATTTTGTTACTTGATTTGCTAAGTGTCCACCACTCTGGAATGCCTGCGTTGAAGGGGCTGATGAAAAGGAGGGAATATACTGTTTCGCTGAAGTGGTCTCTATCTCGCAGGACAGTCATTCTGGGTGTATTTGCACCCTTAATGTAAACTATGATCTGCCTGGAGTTTGTTTGAGCGTCTAAACAGAACAGGACCTAAATGTCCTGTCCGACTACACTTGCAGTGGCAGAGAGGATTCCTCCCTATCTCTATCCAGATCTCGTGATGTTGAGAATCTATTCCCTTCATGGGGAACAGTCCCAGTTTCTATCTAGACCCATAACTGAAGCTTCTCATCCCTAACCGCACTTTTGTAAGTGTCTTCTGCATTTATTTGACTGACAAGCTGGACTCGTGTTCTGCTGCATTTCTGGAGGTGGAATTTGCAACTAACTTGAAGTATTATCCTGTCATTTGCTACAGGTGCACAACTTGTACAGTTGCATCAAAGTGGCAGAGGATTTTGTTTCCACCGAGCATGTCAAACACTGCTTCCGGCTTACACAAGAATTTCGACACCTGTCTAACACACATACAAACCATGAGGATAAACTACAGGTACCTGGAATCAACCTCTGCGTATGATAAGTTGTGTTTCGCTTACAGGCCAGTACCTTGATGGGAACCACATTCCTTAGCTTCTCAGCGGTGGCACTCCACTTTTAATTACAAGGATTTAGGTTCGGCATGAGCACAAAAATCTGAGCTAAACACCCCCCCCCCCCCCCCCCCTTCCCCAGTGCAGTACCTGAGGGAACACAGCACTGTCGGAGGTAGTGCCTGCGTATGGAGATGTAAAAGATCCCATTGTACTTCATTTCAGTGACACAAAGTTAGCCCTGGTATCTCGGTCAATATTTATCCACAAAAAAGCCGATTGTCTGATTGCTCTCTGTGAAAGTTTAATGAGTCCAAATTAGCTGCTGTGTTTCCTACATCAGTGGCCATACTTCAAAAGGCAGCTTCAGATGTCTGGTTTAAAAAAAACAGACAGTACATAAATGCAAGTCTCTCTTCTCTAGAATACAAGTAAAGGTCATTCAAAATTAAAATGTAAGGCATTGCATGTACAAAAGGGGAGAGCCAAAACTGCTTCAGCATGACATGGAGAGGAGAGCAATGTTAAAGTGAAAATTGCTACAGATAGAGTGACAGAAGGTTTTGAATCAAACCTCTGAATCAAAGGGTTTCAGTTCATGTCCAGCTCCAGAGACCTGAGGCCAAACATCTCCAGTGACAATGCAGTACTATGTGGACTGAGCGCTGCACTATTGGAGGTGTGTTTCTTTTAAATGAGATGATTGGGCTGACACATGACCAGTAACATGCATGCCTTTCAAGTGCCAGGCAATGACTGAATCCAACATGAAAATCTAACCATTGTCCCTTGACATCCAACAGCATTACCATTGCTGAATCCTCCACTGTTAACATCCTGGAGTGTTAGAAGAATACCCATGGAGAATATTAATTATTTGGATAAAGGTGCAGCACGGAGCAGTTTGGGAGTCCTTGTGCACAAATCACAAAAAGCTAAGCTACAAGTTCAGTTAATAAGGAAGGCAAATGGAATGTTGGCCTTTATTGAACATAGAACAGCACAGCACAAAAACAGGCTGTTCAGCCCTCCGTGTCTATGCTGAGCATGATGCCATTCTAATCTAATCCCATTTGTCTGCACGTGGTCTAGATCCCTCTGTCCTCTGCCTGTTCATGTGACTGTCTAAATGCCTGTTAAAGTTTGCTAACGTATCTGCTTCTACCACCTTTCCTGGCAGCATGTTCCAGGCATCTACCACCCTCTGTCATTTCAAAACAAAACTTCCCTTGCACATTTAGATAAGATTAGATTAGATTCCCAACAGTGTGGAAACAGGCCCTTCGGCCCAACAAGTCCATACCGACCATTCGAAGAGTAACCCACCCAGACCTATTTTCCCCTAACTAATGCACCTAACACTACGGGCAATTTAGCATGGCCAGTTCACCTGACCTGCACATCTTTGGGTTGTGGGAGGAAACCCACGCAGACACAGGGAGAACATGCAAACTCCACGCACAGTCACCTGAGGCTGGAATCAAACCTGGGACCCTGGTGCTGTGAGGCAGCAGTGCTAACCACTGAGCCACTGTGCTGCCCCTAAATGCAGCAACGCTTAACACACAAGTACAACCTGCGACTCTCTCGAAATGGTAGCGGTGGGATTCGAACTCACGCCTCCTTAGAGACTGGAATCTTAATCCAGCACCTTGGACCGTTCGGCCACACTATCAGACACACTACTATCTCCCTTATACTTTTCCCCTTTCACTTTAATCCTTTCCCCCCTCATCTTAAACCAGTACCCTGTTTGACATTTTCATCCTGGAAAAAAAAGACTGATTATCCACCCTTTCCATTCCTCTCATAATTTTAAATACTTCTTTAGATCACCCCTCAGCCTCTAATACTCTAGTGAAAACAATCCAAGTGTGTCTCCTTTATAGCTAATACTCACCAACCAAGCAACATCCAGGTAAACCTCTTCTGCACCGTCTCCAAAGCCTGCACATCCTTCCTGTAGTGTGGGGACCAGAACTGCACATGGTGCACCAAATGTGGCCTAACTAAAGTTTTATACAGTTGCAACATGGCTTGCCAGCCTTTGTACTCAGTAACCCAAAGAATGAAGGCAAATACACAATATCCACTTGTGTTGCCACTTTTATGGACTCGAACCCCAAGCTCTCTCTGTACACCAATACTCCTAAGGGTCTAGCAGCATCTGAGGAGAAATCAGAGTTAACATTTCCGGTCCAGTGACCCTGAGGAAGGTTCACTAGAGCCAAAATGTTATCTTTGATTTCACTTCACAGATGCTGCCAGACTTGCTGTTTTAGTACTTCCATTTAGGTCTTGCCATTAGTTATATATTTCCATCTTGCATTTGACCTTCCAAAATGCATCACCTCACACTTGTCCAGATTAAACTCTCATCTGCTATTTCTCCACCCAGCTTTCCTGCTGATCTATATCCTCCTGCATTCTTTCATATTCTTCATTGCTATCCACAACTTGATCAATTTTTGTGTTAACTGCAAAATTACTAATCCGATCAGCTGCATCTCCATACATATTACAAATAACCGGTCCGAGCGCTGATCCCTGTGGAACACCACAGGTCACACACCTCCAGTGAGAAAACTACTGCTCGATAACACCCCTTTCCTATGGCCAAGTCAGTTTGTACCCAATTTGTCAACTCAGCATGGATCCCATGTGGTTTGATTTTTCTGGACCAGCCTATCATGAGAAACTTTTTCAAATGTTTTAGTAATATCCATGTAGACAACACCCATTGCCTATTCTTATCAACCTTCTTTGTCACTTGCTTTAAAAAACACTCAATAGTTTGAGATGAGACCTCCCCACAAAAAGCCATGGTGACTATCCCTAATAAATCTATTATTTTCCAAATGCAAGTAAATTCTGTCCCTAACAATCTTCTCCAATAATTTCTCAACCACTGATACAAAGCTCACTGGCCTATAATTGCCTCTTGCCCCTCGTAAACAAAAGAATAACATTAGTTATTCGCCAGTCTTCTGGTACCTTACCTGTGGCTAAATGGAATACGGAGATCTCTGTCAAGTCTCCAGCAATCTCCTCCCTTGTGTCCCTCACTATCCTGTGATAGATCCCATCAGATCCTGGGGACTTAGCCACTTTGAAGGTATTTCAAGACATCTGATATCACCACCTTCTTAATATTGACACATCCTAGAGTTTCACCTTACCCTCCCTAGTCTACCATCATCTATGTTCTTCTCTGTGAAGTACTCCTTAAAGACCTCACCCACTTCCTCTGGCTCCACACACAAATTCCCTCCTTTCTGATGAATGTACCCTTTTCCTAGTTACCCTATTACACCGAATATGTATATGTATACCAAAATTGGAGTCATAGAGATGTACAGCATGGAAACAGACCCTTCGGTCCAACCCGTCCATGCCGACCTGATATCCCAACCCAACCTAGTCCCATTTGCCAGCATCCGGCCCATATCCCTCCAAACCCTTCCTATTCATCTACCCATCCAAATGCGTCTTAAATGTTGCAATTGTACCAGCCTCCACCACATCCTCTGGCAGCTCATTCCATACACGTACCACCCTCTGTGAAAATGTTGCCCCTTAGGTCTCTTTTATATCTTTCCCCTCTCACCCTAAACCTATGCCCTCTAGTTCTGGACTCCCTGACCCCAGGGAAAAGACTTTGTCTATTTATTCTATCTGCGCCCCTCAATTTTGTAAATCTCTATAAGGTCACCCCTCAGTCTCCGACCCTCCAGGGAAAACAGCCCCAGCCTGTTCAGCCTCTCCCTGTAGCTCAGATCCTGCAAACCTGGCAACATCCTTGTAAATCTTTTCTGAACCCTTTCAAGTTTCACAACATCTTTCCGATAGGAAGGAGACCAGAATTGCACGCAATATTCCAACAGTGGCCTAACCAATGTCCTGTACAGCCGCAACATGACCTCCCAACTCCTGTATTCAATACTCTGACCAATAAAGGAAAGCATACCAAACTCCTCCTTCACTATCCTATCTACCTGCAACTCCACTTTCAAGGAACTATGAACCTGCACTCCAAGGTCTCTTTGCTCAGCAGCACTCCCTAGGGCCTTACCATTAAGTGTATAAGTCCTGCTAAGATTTGTTTTCCCAAAATGCAGCACCTTGAATTTATCTGAATTAAACTCCATCTGCCACTTCTCAGCCCATTGGCCCATGTGGTCCAGATCCTGTTGTAATCTGAGGTAACCCTCTTCGCTGTCCACTACACCTCCAATTTTGGTGTCATCTGCAAACTTACTAACTGTACCTCTTATGCTCGCATCCGAATCATTTATGTAAATGACAAAAAGTAGAGGGCCCAGCACCAATCCTTGTGGCACTCCACTGGTCACAGGCCTCCAGTCTGAAAAACAACCCTCCACCACCACCCTCTGTCTTCTACCTTTGAGCCAGTTCTGTATCCAATAATCCAACTTGCCAAGGACATCTCATGGCCTTGCTTTTTAATTCCTCGTGGGATTTCTTTAAGTTCAGTTTCCTAAACCTACATATGCTTCCCTCCTTTTTTGACCAAACTTTCAACATCAAGGGTTCCCGAATGTTGCCTTCCTTCTCTGTCATCCTCACAGGAACAGGTTGGTCTTGAACTTCGATCAACTAGCCTTTAAAAGATTTCCAGCTGTGGATTAACCCTCAAACGGCCACCATTCTAATTTCTCCAGTTCCTGCTTAATACTATTGGAATAAGGGGGTGACCTTATAGAGGTTTACAAAATTGAGGGGCATGGATAGGATAAATAGACAAAGTCTTTTCCCTGGGATTGGGGAATCCAGAACTAGAGAAATAGGTTTAGGGTGAGAGGGGAAAGATATAAAAAGAGACTTGAGGGGCAACTGTTTCACGCAGAAGGTGGTACGTGTATGGAATGAGCTGCCAGAGGATGTGGTGGAGGCTGGTACAAGTGCAATATTTTGAGGCATTTGGATGGATATATGAATAGGAAGGGTTTGGAGGGATATGGGCCAGATGCTGGCAGATGGGACTAGATTGGGTTGGGATATCTGGTCGGCATGGATGCGTTGGACCAAAGGGTCTGTTTCCATGCTGTACATCTCTGACTCCAAGCCTTCTTTCAATTTAGCACTTCCACCTGAAGACCAATCTTAAGTAATTTTAAACTTACAGAATTATGATCACTGTTCCCAAAATGGTCCCCACTGAAACTTTGATCACCTGCCCAGGCTCATTCCCCACTGTGAAGTAGAGTATGGCTCCTTCCCTAGATGGACTATCTGCATATTGTCTCAAGAATCTCTCCTGGATACACCAAAAGCAATGGGACCAATGAAATTAGGTGCTGCTGAAACTACGCAGTGCACTAGTTAAGACCAAACAATTTTGTTTTTTTTTATCCAAGGAAAGATACTCTGGCATTCAAACGCACCAGAGAAGGTTCATTCTGGGTATGGAGAGATTTCCTTACAAGGAGAGGTTGGAGTTGAGAAGAATGAGAGGTGAACTTATTGAAACATACAAGGTTCTTAAGGGGCCTGACAGGTAGATAGTGAGCAGTTGTTTCCCCTTGTGGGAGAGTCTGAAAATGAATGCTCACCCAGTTAGGTCAGAGATGAGAAATGCTTTTGAGAGTAATAAGTCTGTGAACTTCTTTACTGCAGAGGGCTGCTGAGGCTCGGTTATTAAAGATGGACAGATTTTTTAATCAGTAAGGAAATTCAGATTATGAGGAACAGGTAGGAAAATAGTTGTAAATTTAGCCATAATCTCATTAAATGGTGGAGCAGACTCCGTGAACTGAAAGGCCTACTTCTGCTACGTCTTGTGTTCTTATTAGCTAAAAGGTCAAGGGCTGGAGATACTAGGGAGCGCCACTAAGTGTATATTTCCATTCAAGTCACTCACTGTTCTGACTTGGAACTATATCACAATCCCTTTGCTGGACTGGAATCAAACTCCTGGAACTCCTTCCCCCGCAGCATTAAAGGTCTGCCTACATTATGTGGACTACAGTAGTTCAAGAAGGCAGCTAACCATCACCACCTCGAGGACAATGATGGATTGATAATAGTAGTTGCTGGCCCACACAACTATGTCTGCATTCCAGTAAGGAATATAAGAACAAGAGGCCCCTGCTCCCTGGGGTTGTATGTGAAAAACAAAAAGTAGGCAAGTTTTCCTCAACTTCTTTGTCATTATCTATTCTGTGACCAACATCATAATTATCTGGTCTTTTGTCTTAATACTATTTTTAAATAATTAATTAACTCCAAAGTGCCATCCTAAGATCATGAATGTTGCTGTATATAATGCAAGTTTCGTCTTATCAATATAAAACATTTGGGGATATAGCGTAAACTTTGTTGAGATGCTGAACAAGGGAATTTTGTCATCACCTCAATATGTGCTGTTTCTCGCCAAACAAGTGTTGAGCCCGTGATTCCATCCTCTGAGTCACTGGGATCAAAATTTAGCATTTGAATCAAATCTGATTAGTTGGGTCACAAGCTAACAATCTGTCTTTGGGTACTGAAATTAATAACCGTACTAAGAGTTCTATAATACATTTTATGATTTTATTTTGATTAGGTGAAGAATATCATCTACCATGCAGTGAAGGATGCTGTTTCAATGTTGAAAGCTCACGAGTCCAGCCTTCTCAAGAATTCAATCTGAATCCCAGTTGTTTTCCTGGAAAATCTGCACTGTAACGTTAGTGGCATCATCTTAAAGGAACGAATAAGCCCTGTCCATGGAGGGAAAACTGATATTTTTTTCAATGAACTTTGACAGTAAATGGGGAAAGGAACATAACACAGATCTCTACTTCATCTTGTTTTAATTTTGTACCAGTAAGAAATTACAATAGTCTGTACAATTCTGTGTATGTTTATAGCCAGTAAATTTTAGTTCCTCCTTTATCTCTTTTCGTGGTTAATACAAAATCAATTGTATTCTACCTCCCACTATTCAATTTATTCTCCTCTTTCCCAAAGAGAGATTAATGAGATCCAGCTGTCTCAAGAAATGTTTTGAATTAAAATCTGAGTTGCTGCAACATCTGCAGAAACAGCAAATAATGAAGCGAACCCACACACAACGTAGCTTTATAAATTAGTTGAGGATGCCATGGCCAGTGATCCCAGCAATCAGCTGCATCTTATTCCTGTATGTATCCTGTTTTGGAAGTCAAATTTCCATTTTCAACCATTGGACACTGCTAAAAACTAACCAAATCCTTTGTAAATATATCCTCTTTTGCTGCTTCAGTCACAGCTGGATGCTGCTCCTTTCATATCCGGTTAATCTATGATGCACAAATTTCACCACAAGTACTTAGTTTCTGTGTTCTGACACCAACACCCCAGATCTGAATATGCCTTTTTTAATTATTGCTTTACCATGTCTTCTGCTTCCACTTTGTGTAAATATTTATCAATTCTTTTTGAGGTACTTTAGGTGGAAGCCCTTTTCTGATTAAATGTTGCTAAACCATTTGAAAAATCGGATGGGTCTAGTCAGCCAAGAGTTAAAGATATACAGTATTGGGATTGTTTACTTGTGCAGTACATGAGGGATATTCCACACAGTGCTAATTAAATATACATCAATAAAGCAGATCAGCTTACCTTTTGATTTGTGGGGATGCCATTTCACACGTACAAAGCATAGGATTCGCTCATTTTGATGTGACTACTAATTTTTTTTTTGCCAAACTATTCAAAGTTTATCGTGAAATAAGCTCATCTCCTAGATGAGTATTCTAAATGGAGGCAGCACATGTTGCCCTGTATTTGTAATGAATAGGTTCTAATAGTTCTCCCAAAATAATATTGTGCATTACACTATATATAAGCAAATTGCATTGTTGGGGAAATCAGCACTGTATGAAAGAGTTATGTCTATTTTCTCAATTTACCTCATAGTAAATCAAGGGTTCTATTCTTCAGTTTGAAGCTGGTAGTACTGAGTTGTGGTTTTCATCTTGACTTAATTGATTATTAAAAATACTAACTGGAAAGCGATTTTTCTTAGTTTTATATACAACCGATGTACCAACAAGCAAAAGCTTTCAGTTTATCTTGAGCATGGAATTGTGGCTGGAAAGTTGAGGGGATTCTTTGAGCTGCTTTTTAAAAATTTTTAGAATGCTTGACATTTCCTTTGTTCTGTATTATGAATTTTGGATTACTCAGGACCCACACTTGAATGTTTAATGTATCATGTTGATTTGTTTGTTTTGTACATTCTTCTCTTGTAGTTTAAATACCGTGTGACTGAAGTTTGAGATCTGGAAGGTGACGAGTTGATCAGTATAATTGTTTACAGATTGTCTGCAGTGGTACTTGTACACCCTGATAATGTGATTTTTACGCAATATATGGAAATGTTCTTGAAATTCAGTGCAAGCTTGCTTTATTTTGATGACTGAGTTGGTTTCAATGTTTGTATTAAGATCCAACTTCTTAATGTCACTTCTGGCTATCAGTTTACATCCATGAAACACTGATTAATAAGGACCCAGTTGGGTTTGAATTTTACCTGGTAACTACATATTAGCAGTGTAGTGGTAGGGCTTGACCGAGTCGTGTGTTTGATGCAGTGTAAAACTACTGCTATGTGAGTGATTTTTGGTTTCTTTTGAGAGGCTGATCTGGAAACACCAGTATTATAAAGCTCAGCCAGCTTAGTAAATTAAACTCTGACAAATGGATTTCAGTATAATGTGCAGCTATCCACTTGGAAACCAATACAATTATATTATTTCCTTAATAATGAGACTGGAAACTATGGTAAAGCAAAGGGCTTTGGGTGTCCATGCGCACAGGCGACTACTTGTACCTGCGAGCTAGCTATTAGTAATCCAAGAGGTTAGCAATCGTGGGCCTTATTTCAATAGGTTGGAAGTTGTTTCAGCTTTATGGAGTCTCAGTCAAACCCATCTGAGGTCTGTATTCCAGTTTAAAAAAATCCTAAATTCTGTCATTATCCTTTCCCACATGATTTGACGCCTCGCTTGCCTGCTTATACAAAGCCTTCGATCTAATGTTATCCTTTGTCTTCATGTTCCCTATAGCATCCCCACCGTCCAAATCTGTAACCTTCACTAGTCTAACATCCTGAGACAGAGGGTGAATGACATCACAAAGAAAAAGCCTATGGTGAGCCAAATGCTGCTGACAAGACTGATTTAGTGCAAAGCGGAACTTCTATCCTCTGGAATTCTATCAGTTCTGGCAGTGGCAGGGAACGTCTGCAATCCAATCAGAGGCTGTCAAAGATAGCAGGACCTTGTTTCTGGATCTTGTGCTTTAAAGCCTTTTGGACCCTATAATAGAGTTCAATTATTTGTGATCATAAGTACTGTTTTTTTTAGAAAAGCAGAAGCTAGTAATTGTGCTGTGACATTTCTAGTTCTTCCAACCCATTAATCCCTCCCCTTTGCCATGGCTGTTACTTTTTTTCTATTTATTGCACTTTCCATACCGCAGCAGTGACCCTGTTTTAGTGTTGAGGGAGGAGAGGAAAGAATGATCATTTTCACCTCAAATAGAAAGTCATTTGTAAATTCTGTAGGTCTAGTCACTTGCAGAAGAGACATCTATTTAGCATCCATCCTATCCCGTTCTTTAGGATCTTGTATGCTGCTTACATCTTGCTTCACAGAGGGTGGTGTGTGTGTGTATATGGAATGAGCTGCCAGAGGAAGTGGTGGAAGCTGGTACAATTACAACACTTATATACCCCTCCAGGTGTCTAAGACAAATGCTGGCAAATGGGACTGGTTTTATTTAAGAGTCTGTTTCCATACTGTACATCTGATTCACTACAACACATGATTAGGGAAAAAGTGATTGATTGAAATGTTGTTTATTGCAAGTGGAATGGAATATTAGAATAGGGATGTTACTACAATTGCATATGGTATAGTATTGAAGCCACATCTGGAATACTCTATATAGTTCGATCTTTTTACTTGAAGGGATATAATATCTTTAGAAATACAAAGAAGGTTCACTCTATTTGATTCCTTGAATGGAGGTTAGCTTATGAGGAAGGTATGGGCCTGTATTGATGAGTATCCAGCAGAATGAAGTTTTTTGAAGAAGTGAGAGACAATTTCCAACACACAAAGCCATGTTGACTATCTGATAAGTCTGTGTCTTTCCTAATACATGTAAATCCTGTCCCTCAGGATTCCCTCCAACAAACTGCCCACCACCAATGTCAGGCTCACTGGTCTATCGTTCCCTGGCTTTTCCTTACCACTTTTCTG